>NC_060121.1:22147074-22455542 GCF_021461395.2 Schistocerca americana | reverse complement strand
AGACAGTAGGAAGAGTCCGTCTTCTTGTACTTATGTCGGCATTGTGCCTTTTCTATTTAATTCCGATGCAATTTCTGTGTTTCATCGTCAATAAGAAGGTCAGAGGGATACAGTAAACCTGAAGTGAGGCATCGAAATCTGTAACTAGCGTTACAGGAATGGTTCAAAGCTTCGACAGTAAGAACAGTCAGTCTTCTTGTACTTAAGTCGGCATTGTGCCTTTTCTACTTAATTCCGATGCAATTGCTGTGTTTCATCGTCAATAAGAAGGTCCAAGGGATACAGTAGACCTGAAGTGAAGCATCGGAATCTATAACTAGTGTCACAGAAATGGTTCAAATCATAGACAGTAAGAAGAGTCAGTCTTCTTGTACTTAAGTCGGCATTGTGCCCTTTGTATTTAATTCCGATGCAATTGCTGTGTTTCATCGTCAATAAGAAGGTCCATGGGATACAGTTAACCTGAAGTGAAGCATCGGAATCTATAAAAAGTGTCACAGGAATGGTTCCAAACATAGTCAGTAAGAAGAGTCAGTCTTCTTGTACTTAAGACGGCATTGTGCCTTTTCTATTTAATTCCGATGCAATTTCTGTGTTTCATCGTCAATAAGAATGTCCAAGGGATACAGTAAACCTGAAGTGAATCATCGGAATCAATAACTAGTGTCACAGGAATGGTTCAAAGCATAGTCAGTACGAAGAGTCAGTCGTCTTGTACTTAAGTTGGCATTGTGCCTTTTGTATTTAATTCCGATGCAATTTCTGTGTTTCATCGTCAATAAGAAGGTCCAAGGCATACAGTGAACCTGAAGTGAAGCATCGGAATCTATAACTAGTGTCACAGGAATGGTTCAAAACATAGACAAAAAGATGGGTCAGTCTTCTTGTACTGAAGTCGGCATTGTGCCTTTTGTATGTAATTCCGATGCAATTTCTGTGTTTCATCGTCAATAAGAAGGACAAAGGGATACAGTAAACCTGAAGTGAATCATCGGAATCAATAACTAGTGTCACAGGAATGGTTCAAAACATAGTCAGTACGAAGAGTCAGTCTTCTTGTACTTAAGTTTGCATTGTGCCTTTTGTATTTAATTCCATTGCAATTTCTGTGTTTCATCGTCAATAAGAAGGTCCAAGGGATACAGTAAATCTGAAGTGAAGCATCGGAATCTATAACTAGTGTCACAGGAATGGTTCAAAACATAGACAAAAAGATGGGTCAATCGTCTTGTACTGAAGTCGGCATTGTGCCTTTTGTATGTAATTCCGATGCAATTTCTGTGTTTCATCGTCAATAAGAAGGTCCAAGGGATACAGTAAACCTGAAGTGAAGCTGCGGAATCTATAACTAGTGTCACAGGAATGGTTCAAAACAGTCAGTAGGAAGAGTCAGTCTTCTTGTAATTAAGTCGGCATTGTGCCTTTTGTATTTAATTCCGATGCAATTTCTGTGTTTCATCGTCAACAAGAAGGTCCAAGGGATACAGTAAATCTGAAATGAAGCATCGGAATCTATAACTAGTGTCACAGGAATGATTCAAAACATAGACAGTAAGAAGAGTCAGTCTTCTTTTACTTAAGTCGGCATTGTGCCTTTAGAATTTAATTCCGATCCAATTTCTGTGTTTCATCGCCAATAATAAGGTCCAAGGGGTACAGTGAACCTGAAGTGAAGCATCGGAATCTATAACTAGTGCCCCAGGAATGGTTCAAATCATAGACAGTAAGACGAAACAGTCTCCTTGTGCCTAAGTCGGCATTGCACCCATTTCAATCTAAATCCGATGCAATTACTGTGTTTCATCGTCAATAAGATGGTCAGAGGGATACAGTAAACCTGAAGGGAAGCATCGGAATCTCTAACTAGTGTAACAGGAATGGTTCAAAACATAGTAAGTAAGAAGAGTCACACTTCATGTACTTACGTCGGCATTGTGACTTTTGTAGTTAACTCCGATGCATTATCTGTGTTTCATCGTCAATAGGAAGGTCAAAGTGATACAGTAAACCTAAAGTGAAGCGTCGGAATCTGTAACTAGCGTCACAGGAATAGTTTCAAACATAGTCAGTAAGAAGAGTCAGCCTTCTTGTACTAAGGTCAGCATTTTGCTTTTTGTATTTAATTCCGATGCAATTTCTGTGTTTCATCGACAATAAGAAGGGCAGAGGAATACAGTAAACCTGAAGTGTAGCTTCGGAATCTATAACTAGTGTCACAGGAATGGTTCAAAACATAGACAGTAGGAAGAGTCAGTCTTCTTGTACTTAAGTCGGCATTGTGCCTTTTGTATTTAATTCCGCTGCAATTTCTGTGTTTCATCGTCAATAAGAAGGTCCAAGGGAAACAGTAAACCTGAAGTGAAGCATCGGAATCTATAACTAGTGTCACAGGAATGGTTCAAAGCATAGACAGTAAGAAAGGTCGGTCTTCTTGTACTTATGTCATCATTGTGCCTTTTGTATTTAATTCCGATGCAATTTCTGTGTTTCATCGTCAATAAGAAGGGCGGAGGGATACACTAAACCTGAAGTGAAGCATCGGAATGTGTAACTAGCGTAACAGCAACGGTTCAAAGCATAGACAGTAAGAAGAGTCAGTCGTCTTGTACTTAAGTCGGCATTGTGCCTTTTTCAATTTAAATCCGATGCAATTACTGTGTTTCATCGTCAATAAGAAGGTCAGAGGGATACTGTAAACCTGAAGTGAAGCATCGGATTCTCTAACTAGTGTCACAGAAATGGTTCAAATCATAGACAGTAGGAAGAGTCAGTCTTCTTGAACTTAAGTCGGCATTGTGCCATTTCTATTTAATTCCGATGCAATTTCTGTGTTTCATCGTCAATAAGAAGGTCAGAGGGATACAGTAAACCTGAAGTGAAGCATCGGAATCTATAACTAGTGTCACAGGAATGGTTCAAATCATAGTCAGTAAGAAGAGTCAGTCTTCTTGTACTTAAGTCGGCATTGTGCCTTTTCTATTTAATTCCGATGCAATATCTGTGTTTCATCGTCAATAGGAAGGTCAGAGGGATACAGTAAACCTGAAGTGAAGCACCGCAATCTATAACTAGTGTCACAGGAATGGTTCAAAGCATAGACAAAATGAAGAGTCAGTCTTCTTGTACTTAAGTCGGCATTGTGCCTTTGGTATTTAATTCCGACGCAATTTCTGTGTTTCATCGTCAATAAGAAGGTCCAAGGAAAACAGTAAACCTCAAGTGAAGCTTCGGAGTCTATAACTAGTGTCACAGGAATACTTCAAAACAGTCAGTAAGAAGAGTCAGTCTTCTTGTACTTAAGTCGGCATTGTGCCTTTGATATTTAATTCCGATGCAATTTCTGTGTTTCATCGTCAATAAGAAGGTCCAAGGGATACAGTAAACCTGAAGTGAAGCATCGAAATCTATAAGTAGTGTCACAGGAATGATTCAAAACATAGACAGTAAGAAGAGTCAGTCTTCTTGTACTTAAGTCGGCATTGTGCCTTTTGTATTTAATTCCGATCCAATTACTGTGTTTCATCGTCAGTAAGAAGGTCCAAGGGATACAGTAAACCTGAAATGAAGCAACGGAATCTATAACTAGTGTCACAGGAATGGTTCAAATCATAGACTGTAAGAAGAGTCAGTCTTCTTGTACTTAAGTCGGCATTGTGCCCTTTTCAATTTAAATCCGATGCAATTACTGTGTTTCATCGTCAATAAGAAGGTCAGAGGGATACAGTAAACCTGAAGTGAAGCATCGGATTCTCTAACTAGTGTCACAGGAATTGTTCAAAACACAGTCAGTAAGAAGAGTCAGTCTTCTTGTACTTACGTCGGCATTGGGCCTTTTGTATTTAATTCCGATGCAATATCTGTGTTTCATCGTCAATAAGAATGGCCAAGGGATACAATAAACCTGTGGTAAAGCATCGGAATCTGTAACTAGAGTCACAGGAATGGATCAAAACATAGTCAGTAAGAAGAGTCAGTTTTCTTGTACTTACGCCGCCATTGTGCCTTTTGTATTTAATTCCGATGCAATTTCTGTGTTTCATCGTCAATAAGAAGGTCAGAGGGATACAGTAAACCTGAAGGGAAGGATCGGAATCTCTAACTAGTGTCACAGGATTGGTTCAAAACATAGTCAGTAGGAAGAGTCAGTCTTCTTGTACTTAAGTCGGCATTGTGCCTTTTGTATTTAATTCCGATGCAATTTCTGTGTTTCATCGTCAATAAGAAGGTCCAAGGGATACTGTAAACCTGAAGTGAAGCATCAGAATCTGTAACTAGCGTCACAGGAATGGTTCAAAACATAGACACTAAGAAGAGTCAGTCTGCTTGTACATAAGACGGCATTGTGCCTTTTCTATTTAATTCCGATGCAAATATCTGTGTTTCATCGTCAATAAGAAGGTCAGAGGGATACAGTGAACCTGAGGTGAAGCATCGGAATCTATAACTAGTGTCACAGGAATGGTTCAAAACATAGACTGTAGGAAGAGTCAGTCTTCTTGTACTTAAGTGGTCATTGTGCCTTTTCTATTTAAATCCGATGCCATTTCTGTGTTTCATCGTCAATAAGAACGTCCAACGGATACAGTAAACCTGAAGTGAAGCATCGGAATGTATAACTAGTGTCACAGGAATGGTTCAAAACATAGACAGTAGGAAGAGTCAGTCTTCTTGTACTTAAGTCGGTATTGTGCCTATTGTATTTAACTCCGATGCACTATCTGTGTTTCATCGTCAATAAGTAGATCCAAAGGAAAAAGTAAACCTGAAATGAAGCATCGGAATCTGTAACTAGTGTCACAGGAATGGTTCAAAATCCAGACAGTAGGAAGAGTCAGTCTTCTTGTACTTAAGTCGGTATTGTGCCTATTGTATTTAACTCCGATGCACTATCTGTGTTTCATCGTCAATAAGTAGGTCCAAAGGAAAAAGTAAACCTGAAATGAAGCATCGGAACCTACAACTAGTGTCACAGGAATGGTTCAAATCATAGACAGTAAGAAGAGTCAGTCTTCTTGTAACTAGGTCGGCATTGCACCCTTTTCAATTTAAATACGATGTAATTACTGTGTTTCATCGTCAATAAGAAGGTCAGAGGGATACAGTAAATCTGAAGTGAAGCATCGGAATCTCTAACTATTGTCACAGGAATGGTTCAAAGCATAGTCAGTAAGAAGAGTCAGTCTTCATGTACTTACGTCGGCATTGTGCCTTTTCCATTTAATTCCGATGCAATATCTGTGTTTCATCGTCAATTAGAAGATCCAGGGGATACAGTTAACCTGAAGTGAAGCATCGCAATCTATAACTAGTGTCACAGGAATGGTTCCAAACATAGTCAGTAAGAAGAGACAGTCTTCTTGTACTGAAGTCGGCATTGTGCCTTTTGTATTTAATTCCGATGCAATTTCTGTGTTTCATCGTCAATAAGAAGGTCCAAGGGATACAGTAAACCTAAAGTGAAGCACCGGAATCTATAACTAGTGCCACAGGAATGGTTCAAATCATAGACAGTAAGACGAAACAGTCTTCTTGTGCCCAAGTCGGCATTGTACCCATTTCAATCTAAATCCGATGCAATTACTGTGTTTCATCGTCACTAAGAAGGTCAGAGGGATACAGTAAACCTGAAGGGAAGCATCGGAATCTCTAACTAGTGTAACAGGAATGGTTCAAAACATAGTAAGTAAGACGAGTCACTCTTAATGTACTTACGTCGGCATTGTGACTTTTGTATTTAATTCCGATGCAATATCTGTGTTTCATCGTCAATAAGAAGGTCAAAGTGATACAGTAAACCTAAAGTGAAGCGTCGGAATCTGTAACTAGCGTCACAGGAATAGTTTGAAACATAGTCAGTAAGAAGAGTCATCCTTCTTGTACTAAAGTCAGCATTGTGCCTTTTGTATTTAATTCCGATGCAATTTCTGTGTTTCATCGACAATAAGAAGGGCAGAGGGATACAGTAAACCTGAAGTGTAGCTTCGGAATCTATAACTAGTGTCACAGGAATGGTTCAAAACATAGACAAAAAGATGGGTCAATCGTCTTGTACTGAAGTCGGCATTGTGCCTTTTGTATGTAATTCCGATGCAATTTCTGTGTTTCATCGTCAATAAGAAGGTCCAAGGGATACAGTAAACCTGAAGTGAAGCTGCGGAATCTATAACTAGTGTCACAGGAATGGTTCAAAACAGTCAGTAGGAAGAGTCAGTCTTCTTGTAATTAAGTCGGCATTGTGCCTTTTGTATTTAATTCCGATGCAATTTCTGTGTTTCATCGTCAACAAGAAGGTCCAAGGGATACAGTAAATCTGAAATGAAGCATCGGAATCTATAACTAGTGTCACAGGAATGATTCAAAACATAGACAGTAAGAAGAGTCAGTCTTCTTTTACTTAAGTCGGCATTGTGCCTTTAGAATTTAATTCCGATCCAATTTCTGTGTTTCATCGCCAATAATAAGGTCCAAGGGGTACAGTGAACCTGAAGTGAAGCATCGGAATCTATAACTAGTGCCCCAGGAATGGTTCAAATCATAGACAGTAAGACGAAACAGTCTCCTTGTGCCTAAGTCGGCATTGCACCCATTTCAATCTAAATCCGATGCAATTACTGTGTTTCATCGTCAATAAGATGGTCAGAGGGATACAGTAAACCTGAAGGGAAGCATCGGAATCTCTAACTAGTGTAACAGGAATGGTTCAAAACATAGTAAGTAAGAAGAGTCACACTTCATGTACTTACGTCGGCATTGTGACTTTTGTATTTAACTCCGATGCATTATCTGTGTTTCATCGTCAATAAGAAGGTCAAAGTGATACAGTAAACCTAAAGTGAAGCGTCGGAATCTGTAACTAGCGTCACAGGAATAGTTTCAAACATAGTCAGTAAGAAGAGTCAGCCTTCTTGTACTAAGGTCAGCAGTTTGCCTTTTGTATTTAATTCCGATGCAATTTCTGTGTTTCATCGACAATAAGAAGGGCAGAGGAATACAGTAAACCTGAAGTGTAGCTTCGGAATCTATAACTAGTGTCACAGGAATGGTTCAAAACATAGACAGTAGGAAGAGTCAGTCTTCTTGAACTTAAGTCGGCATTGTGCCATTTCTATTTAATTCCGATGCAATTTCTGTGTTTCATCGTCAATAAGAAGGTCAGAGGGATACAGTAAACCTGAAGTGAAGCATCGGAATCTATAACTAGTGTCACAGGAATGGTTCAAATCATAGTCAGTAAGAAGAGTCAGTCTTCTTGTACTTAAGTCGGCATTGTGCCTTTTCTATTTAATTCCGATGCAATATCTGTGTTTCATCGTCAATAGGAAGGTCAGAGGGATACAGTAAACCTGAAGTGAAGCACCGCAATCTATAACTAGTGTCACAGGAATGGTTCAAAGCATAGACAAAATGAAGAGTCAGTCTTCTTGTACTTAAGTCGGCATTGTGCCTTTGGTATTTAATTCCGACGCAATTTCTGTGTTTCATCGTCAATAAGAAGGTCCAAGGAAAACAGTAAATCTCAAGTGAAGCTTCGGAGTCTATAACTAGTGTCACAGGAATACTTCAAAACAGTCAGTAAGAAGAGTCAGTCTTCTTGTACTTAAGTCGGCATTGTGCCTTTGATATTTAATTCCGATGCAATTTCTGTGTTTCATCGTCAATAAGAAGGTCCAAGGGATACAGTAAACCTGAAGTGAAGCATCGGAATCTATAAGTAGTGTCACAGGAATGATTCAAAACATAGACAGTAAGAAGAGTCAGTCTTCTTGTACTTAAGTCGGCATTGTGCCTTTTGTATTTAATTCCGATCCAATTACTGTGTTTCATCGTCAGTAAGAAGGTCCAAGGGATACAGTAAACCTGAAATGAAGCAACGGAATCTATAACTAGTGTCACAGGAATGGTTCAAATCATAGACTGTAAGAAGAGTCAGTCTTCTTGTACTTAAGTCGGCATTGTGCCCTTTTCAATTTAAATCCGATGCAATTACTGTGTTTCATCGTCAATAAGAAGGTCAGAGGGATACAGTAAACCTGAAGTGAAGCATCGGATTCTCTAACTAGTGTCACAGGAATTGTTCAAAACACAGTCAGTAAGAAGAGTCAGTCTTCTTGTACTTACGTCGGCATTGGGCCTTTTGTATTTAATTCCGATGCAATATCTGTGTTTCATCGTCAATAAGAATGGCCAAGGGATACAATAAACCTGTGGTAAAGCATCGGAATCTGTAACTAGAGTCACAGGAATGGATCAAAACATAGTCAGTAAGAAGAGTCAGTTTTCTTGTACTTACGCCGTCATTGTGCCTTTTGTATTTAATTCCGATGCAATTTCTGTGTTTCATCGTCAATGAGAAGGTCAGAGGGATACAGTAAACCTGAAGGGAAGGATCGGAATCTCTAACTAGTGTCACAGGATTGGTTCAAAACATAGTCAGTAGGAAGAGTCAGTCTTCTTGTACTTAAGTCGGCATTGTGCCTTTTGTATTTAATTCCGATGCAATTTCTGTGTTTCATCGTCAATAAGAAGGTCCAAGGGATACTGTAAACCTGAAGTGAAGCATCAGAATCTGTAACTAGCGTCACAGGAATGGTTCAAAACATAGACACTAAGAAGAGTCAGTCTGCTTGTACATAAGACGGCATTGTGCCTTTTCTATTTAATTCCGATGCAAATATCTGTGTTTCATCGTCAATAAGAAGGTCAGAGGGATACAGTGAACCTGAGGTGAAGCATCGGAATGTATAACTAGTGTCACAGGAATGGTTCAAAACATAGACAGTAGGAAGAGTCAGTCTTCTTGTACTTAAGTCGGTATTGTGCCTATTGTATTTAACTCCGATGCACTATCTGTGTTTCATCGTCAATAAGTAGATCCAAAGGAAAAAGTAAACCTGAAATGAAGCATCGGAATCTGTAACTAGTGTCACAGGAATGGTTCAAAATCCAGACAGTAGGAAGAGTCAGTCTTCTTGTACTTAAGTCGGTATTGTGCCTATTGTATTTAACTCCGATGCACTATCTGTGTTTCATCGTCAATAAGTAGGTCCAAAGGAAAAGGTAAACCTGAAATGAAGCATCGGAACCTACAACTAGTGTCACAGGAATGGTTCAAATCATAGACAGTAAGAAGAGTCAGTCTTCTTGTAACTAGGTCGGCATTGCACCCTTTTCAATTTAAATACGATGTAATTACTGTGTTTCATCGTCAATAAGAAGGTCAGAGGGATACAGTAAATCTGAAGTGAAGCATCGGAATCTCTAACTATTGTCACAGGAATGGTTCAAAGCATAGTCAGTAAGAAGAGTCAGTCTTCATGTACTTACGTCGGCATTGTGCCTTTTCCATTTAATTCCGATGCAATATCTGTGTTTCATCGTCAATTAGAAGATCCAGGGGATACAGTTAACCTGAAGTGAAGCATCGCAATCTATAACTAGTGTCACAGGAATGGTTCCAAACATAGTCAGTAAGAAGAGACAGTCTTCTTGTACTGAAGTCGGCATTGTGCCTTTTGTATTTAATTCCGATGCAATTTCTGTGTTTCATCGTCAATAAGAAGGTCCAAGGGATACAGTAAACCTGAAGTGAAGCATCGGAATCTATAACTAGTGCCACAGGAATGGTTCAAATCATAGACAGTAAGACGAAACAGTCTTCTTGTGCCCAAGTCGGCATTGTACCCATTTCAATCTAAATCCGATGCAATTACTGTGTTTCATCGTCACTAAGAAGGTCAGAGGGATACAGTAAACCTGAAGGGAAGCATCGGAATCTCTAACTAGTGTAACAGGAATGGTTCAAAACATAGTAAGTAAGACGAGTCACTCTTAATGTACTTACGTCGGCATTGTGACTTTTGTATTTAATTCCGATGCAATATCTGTGTTTCATCGTCAATAAGAAGGTCAAAGTGATACAGTAAACCTAAAGTGAAGCGTCGGAATCTGTAACTAGCGTCACAGGAATAGTTTGAAACATAGTCAGTAAGAAGTGTCATCCTTCTTGTACTAAAGTCAGCATTGTGCCTTTTGTATTTAATTCCGATGCAATTTCTGTGTTTCATCGACAATAAGAAGGGCAGAGGGATACAGTAAACCTGAAGTGTAGCTTCGGAATCTATAACTAGTGTCACAGGAATGGTTCAAAACATAGACAGTAGGAAGAGTCAGTCTTCTTGTACTTAAGTCGGCATTGTGCCTTTTGTATTTAATTCCGCTGCAATTTCTGTGTTTCATCGTCAATAAGAAGGTCCAAATGAAACAGTAAACCTGAAGTGAAGCATCGGAAACTATAACTAGTGTCACAGGAATGGTTCAAAGCATAGACAGTAAGAAAGGTCGGTCTTCTTGTACTTATGTCGGCATTGTGCCTTTTGTATTTAATTGCGATGCAATTTCTGCGTTTCATCGTCAATAAGAAGGTCAGAGGGATACACTAAACCTGAAGTGAAGCATCGGAATCTGTAACTAGCGTCACAGCAACGGTTCAAAGCTTAGACAGTAAGAAGAGTCAGTCGTCTTGTACTTAAGTCGGCATTGTGCCTTTTCTTTTTAATTCCGATGCGATTTCTGTGTTTCATCGTCAATAAGCAGGTCCAAGGGATACAGTAAACCTGAAGTGAAGCATCGGAATCTATAACTAGTGTCACAGAAATGGTTCAAATCATAGACAGTAGGAAGAGTCAGTCTTCTTGAACTTAAGTCGGCATTGTGCCATTTCTATTTTATTCCCATGCAATTTCTGTGTTTCATCGTCAATAAGAAGGTCAGAGGGACACAGTAAACCTGAAGTGAAGCATCGGAATCTATAACTAGTGTCACAGGAATGGTTCAAATCATAGTCAGTAAGAAGAGTCAGTCTTCTTGTACTTAAGTAGGCATTGTGTTTTTTCTACTTAATTCCGATGCAATATCTGTGTTTCATCGTCAATAAGAATGTCAGAGGGATACAGTAAACCTGAAGTGAAGCATCGGAATCTATTACTAGTGTCACCGGAATGGTTCCAACCATAGTCAGTAAGAAGTGTCAGTGTTCTTGTACCTAAGTCGGCATTGTGCCTTTTCTATTTAATTCCGATGTAATTTCTGTGTTTCATCGTCAATAAGAAGGTCCAAGGGATACAGTAAACCTGAAGTGAAGCACCGCAATCTATAACTAGTGTCACAGGAATGGTTCAAAGCATAGACAAAATGAAGAGTCAGTCTTCTTGTACTTAAGTCGGCATTGTGCCTTTGGTATTTAATTCCGAAGCAATTTCTGTGTTTCATCGTCAATAAGAAGGTCCAAGCGATACAGTAAACCTGAAGTGAAGCTTCGGAATCAATAACTAGTGTCACAGGAATACTTCAAAACAGTCAGTAAGAAGAGTCAGTCTTCTTGTACTTAAGTCGGCATTGTGCCTTTGATATTTAATTCCGATGCAATTTCTGTGTTTAATCGTCAATAAGAAGGGCCAAGGGATACAGTAAACCTGAAGTGAAGCATCGGAATCCATAACTAGTGTCACAGGAATGGTTCAAAACATAGACATAAAGAAGGGTCAGTCTTCTTGTACTGAAGTCGGCATTGTGCCTTTTGTATGTAATTCCGATGCAATTTCTGTGTTTCATCGTCAATAAGAAGGTCCAAGGGATACAGTAAACCTGAAGTGAAGCATCGGAATCTATAACTAGTGTCACAGGAATGGTTCAAAACAGTCAGTAAGAAGAGTCAGTCTTCTTGTACTTAAGTCGGCATTGTACCCTTTTTAAATTAAATCCGATGCAATTACTGTGTTTCATCGTCAATAAGAAGGTCAGAGGGATACAGTAAACCTGATGTGAAGCATCGGAATCACTTACTAGTGTCACAGGAATGGTTCAAGACTTAGTCAGTAAGAAGAGTCAGTCTTCTTGTACTTAAGTCGGAATTGTGCCTTTTGTATTTAATTCCGATGCAATATCTGTGTTTCATCGTCAATTAGAAGGTCCAAGGGATACAGTAAACCTGAAGTGAAGCATCGGAATCCATAACTAGTGTCACAGGAATGGTTCAAAACATAGACATAAAGAAGGGTCAGTCTTCTTGTACTGAAGTCGGCATTGTGCCTTTTGTATGTAATTCCGATGCAATTTCTGTGTTTCATCGTCAATAAGAAGGTCCAAGGGATACAGTAAACCTGAAGTGAAGCATCGGAATCTATAACTAGTGTCACAGGAATGGTTCAAAACAGTCTGTAAGAAGAGTCAGTCTTCTTGTACTTAAGTCGGCATTGTACCCTTTTTAAATTAAATCCGATGCAATTACTGTGTTTCATCGTCAATAAGAAGGTCAGAGGGATACAGTAAACCTGAAGTGTAGCTTCGGAATCTATAACTAGTGTCACAGGACTGGTTCAAAACATAGACAGTAGGAAGAGTCAGTCTTCTTGTACTTAAGTCGGCATTGTGCCTTTTGTATTTAATTCCGCTGCAATTTCTGTGTTTCATCGTCAATAAGAAGGTCCAAGGGATACAGTAAACCTGAAGTGAAGCATCGGAGTCTATAACTAGTGTCACAGGAATGGTTCAAAGCATAGACACTAAGAAAGGTCGGACTTCTTGTACTTAAGTCGGCATTGTGCCTTTTGTATTTAATTCCGATGCCATTTCTGTGTTTCATCGTGAATAAGAAGGTCAGAGGGATACACTAAACCTGAAGTGAAGCATCGGAATCTTTAACTAGCGTCACAGCAACGGTTCAAAGCATAGACAGTAAGAAGTGTCAGTCGTCTTGTACTTAAGTCGGCATTGTGCCTTTTCTATTTAATTCCGATGCGATTTCTGTGTTTCATCGTCAATAAGAAAGTCCAAGGGATACAGTAAACCTGAAGTGATGCATCGGAATCTATAACTAGTGTCACAGAAATGGTTCAAATCATAGACAGTAAGAAGAGTCAGTCTTCTTGAACTTAAGTCGGCATTGTGCCATTTCTATTTAATTCCGATGCAATTTCTGTGTTTCATCGTCAATAAGAAGGTCAGAGGGATACAGTAAACCTGAAGTGAAGCATCGGAATCTATAACTAGTGTCACAGGAATGGTTCAAATCATAGTCAGTAAGAAGAGTCAGTCTTCTTGTGCTTAAGTCGGCATTGCGAATTTTCTATTTAATTCCGATGCAATATCTGTGTTTCATCGTCAATAAGAAGGTCAGAGGGATACAGTAAACCTGAAGCGAAGCATCGGAATCTATTACTAGTGTCACCGGAATGGTTCCAACCATAGTCAGTAAGAAGTGTCAGTGTTCTTGTACTTAAGTCGGCATTGTGCCTTTTCTATTTAATTCCGATGCAATTTCTGTGTCACCGGAATGGTTCCAACCATAGTCAGTAAGAAGTGTCAGTGTTCTTGTACTTAAGTCGGCATTGTGCCTTTTCTATTTAATTCCGATGCAATTTCTGTGTTTCATCGTCGATAAGAAGGTCCAAGGCATACAGAAAACCTGAAGTGAATCATCGGAATCAATAACTAGTGTCACAGGAATGGTTCAAAACATAGTCAGTACGAAGAGTCAGTCTTCTTGTACTTATGTCGGCATTGTGCCTTTTGTATTTAATTCCGATGCAATTTCTGTGTTTCATCGTCAACAAGAAGGTCCACGGGATACAGCAAACCTGAAGTGAAGCATCGGAATCTATAACTAGTGTCACAGGAATGGTTCAAAACACAGACAAAATGAAGAGTCAGTCTTCTTGTACTTAAGTCGGCATTGTGCCTTTGGTATTTAATTCCGATGCAATTTCTGTGTTTCATCGTCAATAAGAAGGTCCAAGGGATACAGTAAACCTGAAGTGAAGCTTCGGAATCTATAACTAGCGTCACAGGAATACTTCAAAACAGTCAGTAAGAAGAGTCAGTCTTCTTGTACTTAAGTCGGGATTGTGCCTTTTGTATTTAATTCCGATCCAATTACTGTGTTTCATCGTCAGTAAGAAGGTCCAAGGTATACAGTAAACCTGAAGTGAAGCTTCGGAATCTATAACTAGTGTCACAGGAATATTTCAAAACAGTCAGTAAGAAGAGTCAGTCTTCTTGTACTTAAGTCGGCATTGTGCCCTTTGTATTTAATTCCGATCCAATTTCTGTGTTACATCGTCAATAAGTAGGTCCAAGGGATACAGTAAACATGAAGTGAAGCATCGGAATCTCTAACTAGTGTCACAGGAATGGTTCAAAACATAGTCAGTAAGAGGAGTCAGTCTTCCAGTACTTAAGTCGGCATTGTGCCCTTTTCAATTTAAATCCGATGCAATTACTGTGTTTCATCGTCAATAAGAAGGTCAGAGGGATACAGTAAACCTGAAGTGAAGCATCGGAATCTATAACTAGTGTCACAGGAATACTTCAAAACAGTCAGTAAGAAGAGTCAGTCTTCTTGTACTTACGTCGGCATTGTGCCTTTTGTATTTAATTCCGATGCAATATCTGTGTTTCATCGTCAATAAGAAGGGCCAAGGAATACAGTAAACCTGAAGTGAAGCATCGGAATCTATAACTAGTGACACAGGAATGGTTCAAAACATAGTCAGTAAGAAGAGTCAGTTTTCTTGTACTTAAGTCGGCATTGTGCCTTTTGTATTTAATTCCGATGCAATTTCTGTGTTTCATCGTCAATAAGAAGGTCCAAGGGATACTGTAAACCTGAAGTGAAGCATCAGAATCTGTAACTAGCGTCACAGGAATGGTTCAAAACATAGACACTAAGAAGAGTCAGTCTGCTTGTACGTAAGACGGCATTGTGCCTTTTCTATTTAATTCCTATGCAAATATCTGTGTTTCATCGTCAATAAGAAGGTCAGAGGGATACAGTGAACCTGAGGTGAAGCATCGGAATCTATAACTAGTGTCACAGGAATGGTTCAAAACATAGACTGTAGGAAGAGTCAGTCTTCTTGTACTTAAGTGGTCATTGTGCATTTTCTATTTAATTCCGATGCATTATCTGTGTTTCATCGTCAATAAGAAGGTCCAAGGGATACAGTAAACCTGAAGTGAAGCACCGGAATCTGTAACTGGCGTCACAGGAGTGTTTCAAAACATAGTCAGTAAGAAAAGTCAGTCTTTCTGGACTTAAATCGGCATTGTGCCTTTTCTATTTAATTCCGATGTACTTTCTGTGTTTCATCGTCAATATGAACGCCCAAGGGATGCAGTAAACCTGAAGTAAAGCATCGGAATGTATATCTAGTGTCACAGGAATGGTTCAAAACATAGACAGTAGGAAGAGTCAGTCTTCTTGTACTTAAGTCGGTATTGTGTCTATTGTATTTAACTCCGATGCACTATCTGTGTTTCATCGTCAATAAGTAGATCCAAAGGATACAGTAAACCTGAAATGAAGCATCGGAATCTATAACTAGTGTCACAGGAATGGTTCGAAACATAGACAGTAGGAAAATTCAGTCTACATGTACTTAAGTCGGCATCGTGCCTTTTGTATTTATTTCCGATGCAATTTCTGTGTTTCATCGTCAATAAGAAGATCAGAGGGATACAGTAATCCTGAAGTGAAGCATCGGAATCTATAACTAGTGTCACGGGAATGGTTCAAAACATAGACAGTAAGAAGAGTCAGTCTTCTTGTAGTTAAGTCGGCATTGTGCCTTTTGTATTTAATTCCGATCCAATTTCTGTGTTTAATCTTCAGTAAGAAAGTCCAAGGGATACAGTAAACCTCAAGTGAAGCATCGGAACCTATAACTAGTGCCACAGGAATGGTTCAAATCATAGACAGTAAGAAGAGTCAGTCTTCTTGTAATTAGGTCGGCATTGTACCATTTTCAATTTAAATACGATGTAATTACTGTGTTTCATCGTCAATAAGAAGGTCAGAGGGATACAGTAAATCTGAAGTGAAGCATCGGAATCTCTAACTATTGTCACAGGAATGGTTCAAAACCTAGTCAGTAAGAAATGTCAGTCTTCATGTACTTACGTCGGCATTGTGCCTTTTCTATTTAATTCCGATGCAATATTTGTGTTTCATCGTCAATAAGAAGGTCCAGGGGATACAGTTAACCTGAAGTGAAGCATCGGAATCTATAAGTAGTGTCACAGGAATGGTTCAAATCTAAACAGTAAGAACAGTCAGTCTTCTTGTACTTAAGTCGGCATTGTGCCTTTTCTATTTAATTCCGATGCAATTTCTGTGTTTCATCGTCAATAAGAAGGTCCAAGGGATACAGTAAACCTGAAGTGAAGCATCGGAATCTATAACTAGTGTCACAGGAATGGTTCAAAACATAGACAAAAAGAAGGGACAGTCTTCTTGTACTGAGGTGGGCATTGTGCCTTTTGTATGTAATTCCGATGCAATTTCTGTGTTTCATTGTCAATAAGAAGGTCCAAGGGATACAGTAAACCTGAAGTGAAGCTTCGGAATCTATAACTAGTATCACAGGAATGGTTCAAAACAGTCAGTAAGGAGAGTCAGTCTTCTTGTAATTAAGTCGGCATTGTGCCGTTTGTATTTAATTCCGATGCAATTTCTGTGTTTCATCGTCAACAAGAAGGTCCAAGGGATACAGTAAATCTGAAGTGAAGCTTCGGAATCTATAACTAGTGTCACAGGAATGGTTCAAAACATAGACAGTAAGATGAGTCAGTCTTCTTGTACTTAAGTCGGCATTGTGCCTTTTGTATTTAATTCCGATCCAATTTCTGTGTTTCATCGTCAATAAGAAGGTCCAAGGGCTACAGTAAACCTGAAGTGAAGCATCGGAATCTGTAACTAGTGTCACAGGAATGGTCCAAAACATAGACAGTTAGACAGTCAGTCCTCTTGTACTTAAGTCGGCATTGTGCCTTTTGTATTTAACTCCGATCCAGTTTCTGTGTTTCATCGTCAATAAGAAGGTCAGAGGGATTCAGTAAACCTGAAGTGAAGCATCGGAATCTATAACTAGTGTCACCGGAATTGTTCAAATCATAATCAATAAGAAGATTCAGACTTCTTGTACTTAAGTCGGCATTGTGCCTGTTCTATTTAATTCCGATGCAATATCTGTGTTTCATCGTCAATAAGAAGGTCCAAGGGATACAGTTAACCTGAAGTGAAGCATCGGAATCTATAACTAGTGTCACAGGAATGGTTCCAAACATAGTCAGTAAGAAGAGTCAGTCTTCTTGTACTTAACTCAGCATTGTGCCTTTTCTATTTAATTCCGATGCAATTTCTGTGTTTCATCGTCAATAAGAAGGTCTGAGGGATACAGTAAACCTGAAGTGAAGCATCGGAATCTATAACTAGTGTCACAGGAATGGTTCAAAACAGTCAGTAAGAAGAGTCAGTCTTCTTGTACTTAAGTAGGCATTGTACCCTTTTTAAATTAAATCCGATGCAATTACTGTGTTTCATCGTCAATAAGAAGGTCAGAGGGATACAGTAAACCTGAAGTGTAGCTTCGGAATCTATAACTAGTGTCACAGGAATGTTTCAAAACATAGACATTAGGAAGAGTCAGTCTTCTTGTACTTAAGTCGGCATTGTGCCTTTTGTATTTAATTCCGCTGCAATTTCTGTGTTTCATCGTCAATAAGAAGGTCCAAGGGATACAGTAATCCTTAAGTGAAGCATCGGAATCTATAACTAGTGTCACAGGAATGGTTCAAAGCATAGACAGTAAGAAAGGTCGGTCTTCTTGTACTTAAGTCGGCATTGTGCCTTTTGTATTTAATTCCGATGCAATTTCTTCGTTTCATCGTGAATAAGAAGGTCAGAGGGATACACTAAACCTGAAGTGAAGCATCGGAATGTTTAACTAGCGTCACAGCAACGGTTCAAAGCATAGACAGTAAGAAGAGTCAGTCGTCTTCTACTTAAGTCGGCATTGTGCCTTTTCTATTTAATTCCGATGCGATTTCTGTGTTTCATCGTCAATAAGAAGGTCCAAGGGATACAGTAAACCTGAAGTGAAGCATCGGAATCTATAACTAGTGTCACAGAAATGGTTCAAATCATAGACAGTAAGAAGAGTCAGTCTTCTTGAACTTAAGTCGGCATTGTGCCATTTCTATTTAATTCCGATGCAATTTCTGTGTTTCATCGTCAATAAGAAGGTCAGAGGGATACAGTAAACCTGAAGTGAAGCATCGGAATCTATTACTAGTGTCACCGGAATGGTTCCAACCATAGTCAGTAAGAAGTGTCAGTGTTCTTGTACTTAAGTCGGCATTGTGCCTTTTCTATTTAATTCCGATGCAATTTCTGTGTTTCATCGTCGATAAGAAGGTCCAAGGCATACAGAAAACCTGAAGTGAATCATCGGAATCAATAACTAGTGTCACAGGAATGGTTCAAAACATAGTCAGTACGAGGAGTCAGTCTTCTTATACTTATGTCGGCATTGTGCCTTTTGTATTTAATTCCGATGCAATTTCTGTGTTTCATCGTCAATAGGAAGGTCCAAGGGATACAGCAAACCTGAAGTGAAGCATCGGAATCTATAACTAGTGTCACAGGAATGGTTCAAAACATAGACAAAATGAAGAGTCAGTCTTCTTGTACTTAAGTCGGCATTGTGCCTTTGGTATTTAATTCCGATGCAATTTCTGTGTTTCATCGTCAATAAGAAGGTCCAAGGGATACAGTAAACCTGACGTGAAGCTTCGGAATCTATAACTAGTGTCACAGGAATACTTCAAAGCAGTCAGTAAGAAGAGTCAGTCTTCTTGTACTTAAGTCGGCATTGTGCCTTTGGTATTTAAATCCGATGCAATTTCTGTGTTTCATCGTCAATAAGAAGGTCCAAGGGGTACAGTAAACCTGAAGTGAAGCATCGGAATCTATAACTAGTGTCACAGGAATGATTCAAAGCATAGACAGTAAGAAGAGTCAGTCTCCATGTACTTAAGTCGGCATTGTGCCTTTTGTATTTAATTCCGATCCAATTACTCTGTTTCATCGTCAGTAAGAAGGTCCAAGGGATACAGTAAACCTGAAGTGAAGCTTCGGAATCTATAACTAGTGTCACAGGAATATTTCAAAACAGTCAGTAAGAAGAGTCAGTCTTCTTGTACTTAAGTCGGCATTGTGCCTTTTGTATTTAATTCCGATCCAATTTCTGTGTTTCATCGTCAATAAGTAGGTCCATGGGATACAGTAAACCTGAAGTGAAGCATCGGAATCTCTAAATAGTGTCACAGGAATGGTTCAAAACATAGTCAGTAAGAAGAGTCAGTCTAATTGTACTTACGTCGGCATTGTGCCTTTTGTATTTAATTCCGATGCAATATCTCTGTTTCATCGTCAATAAGAAGGTCCAAGGGATACAATAAACCTGAGGTGAAGCATCGGAATCTGTAACTAGCGTCACAGGAATGGTTCAAAACATAGTCAGTAAGAAGAGTCAGTCTTCTTGTACTTAAGTCGGCTTTGTGCCTTTCGTATTTAATTCCGATGCAATTTCTGTGTTTCATCGTCAATAATAAGGTCTGAGGGATACAGTAAACCTGAAGGGAAGGATCTGAATCTCTAACTAGTGTCACAGGAATGGTTCAAAACATAGTCAGTAAGAAGAGTCAGTCTTCTTGTACTTAAGCCGGCATAGTGCCTTTTGTATTTAATTCCGATGCAATTTCTGTATTTCATCGACAATAAGAAGGTACAAGGGATAATGTAAACCTGAAGTGAAGCATCAGAATCTGTAACTAGCGTCACAGGAATGGTTCAAAACATAGACACTAAGAAGAGTCAGTCAGCTTGTACATACGACATCATTGTGCTTTTTCTTTTTAATTCCGATGCAAATATCTGTGTTTCATCGTCAATAAGAAGGTCAGAGGGATACAGTGAACCTGAGGTGAAGCATCGGATTCTATAACTAGTGTCACAGGAATGGTTCAAAACATAGACTGTAGGAAGAGTCAGTCTTCTTGTACTTAAGTGGGCATTGTGCCTTTTCTATTTAATTCCGATACAATATCTGTGTTTCATCGTCAATAAGAAGGTCCAAGGGATACAGTAAACCTGAAGTGAAGCATCGGAATCTATAACTAGTGTCACAGGAATGGTTCGAAACATAGACAAAATGAAGTGTCAGTCTTCTTGTACTTAAGTCGGCATTGTGCCTTTGGTATTTAATTACGATGCAATTTCTGAATTTCATCGTCAATAAGAAGGTCCAAGGGATACAGTAAACCTGAAGTGAAGCATCGGAATCTCTAACTAGTGTCACAGGAATGGTTCAAAACATAGTCAGTAAGAAGTGTTAGTCTTCTTGTACTTACGTCGGCATTGTGCCTTTTGTATTTAATTCCGATGCAATATCTGTGTTTCTTCGTCATTTACAAGGTCCAAGGGATACAATAAACCTGAGGTGAAGCTTCGGAATCTGTAACTAGCGTCACAGGAATGGTTCAAAACATAGTCAGTATGAAGAGTCAGTCTTCTTGTACTTAAGTCGGCATTGTGCCTTTTGTATTTAATTCCGATGCCATTTCTGTGTTCCATCGTCAATAAGAAGGTCAGAGGGTTACAGTAATCCTGAAGTGAAGCATCGGAATCTATAACTAGTGTCACGGGAATGGTTCAAAATATAGACAGTAAGAAGAGTCAGACTTCTTGTACGTCAGTCGGCATTATGCCCTTTTCAATTTAATTCTGATGCAATTACTGTGTTTCATCGTCAATAAGAAGGTCAGAGGGATACAGTAAACCTGAAGTGAAGCATCGGAATCTGTAACTAGCGTCACAGGAGTATTTCTAAACATAGTCAGTAAGAAAAGTCAGTCTTTCTGTACTTAAATCGGCATTGTGCCTTTTCTATTTAATTCCGATTCACTTTCTGTGTTTCATCGTCAATAAGAACGTCCAAGGGATACAGTAAACCTGAAGTGAAGCATCGGAATCTATAACTAGTGTCACAGGAATGGTTCAAAACATAGACAGTAGGAAAATTCAGTCTACATGTACTTAAGTCGGCGTCATGCCTTATGTATTCATTTCCGATGCAATTTCTGTGTTTCATCGTCAATAAGAAGATCAGAGGGATACAGTAATCCTGAAGTGAAGCATCGGAATCTATAACTAGTGTCACGGGAATGGTTCAAAATATAGACAGTAAGAAAAGTCAGACTTCTTGTACTTCAGTCGGCATTAGGCCCTTTTCAATTTAATTCTAATGCAATTACTGTGTTTCATCGTCAATAAGAAGGTCAGAGGGATACAGTAAACCTGAAGTGAAGCATCGGAATCTATAACTAGTGTCACAGGAATGGTTCAAAGCAGTCAGTAAGAAGAGTCTGTCTTCTTGTACTTAAGTCGGCATTGTGCCTTTTCTATTTAATTCCGATGCAATTTCTGTGTTTCATCGTCATTAAGAAGGTCAGAGGGATACAGTAAACCTGAAGTTAAGCATCGGAATAGGTAACTAGCGTCACAGCAACGGTTCAAAGCATAGACAGTAAGAAGAGTCAGTCGTCTTGCACTTAAGTCGGCATTGTGCCTTTTCTATTTAATTCCGATGCAATTTCTGTGTTTCATCGTCAATAAGAAGGTCCAAGGGATAATGTAAACCTGAAGTGAAGCATCAGAATCTGTAACTAGCGTCACAGGAATGGTTCAAAACATAGACACTAGGAAGAGTAAGTCAGCTTGTACATAAGACGGCATTGTGTCTTTTCTTTTTAATTCCGATGCAAATATCTGTGTTTCATCGTCAATAAGAAGGTCAGAGGGATACAGTGAACCTGAGGTGAAGCATCGGAATCTATAACTAGTGTCACAGGAATGGTTCAAAACATAGACAGTAGGAAGAGTCAGTCTACATGTACATAAGTCGGCATTGTGCCTTTTGTATTTAGTTCCGATGCGATTTCTGAGTTTCATCGTCAATAAGAAGGTCAGAGGGATACAGTAAACCTGAAGTGAAGCATCGGAATCTATAACTAGTGTCACAGGAATGGTTCAAAACATAGACAGTAGGAAAATTCAGTCTACATGTAGTGAAGTCGGCATTGTGCCTTTTGTATTTATTTCCGATACATTTTCTGTGTTTCATCGTCAATAAGAAGATCAGATGGATACAGTGATCCTGAAGTGAAGCATCGGAATCTATAACTAGTGTCACGGGAATGGTTCAAAATATAGACAGTAAGAAGAGTCAGACTTCTTGTACTTCAGTCGGCATTATGCCCTTTTCAATTTAATTCCGATGCAATTACTGTGTTTCATCGTCAATAAGAAGGTCAGAGGGATACAGAAAACCTGAAGTGAATCATCGTAATCAGTAACTAGTGTCACAGGAATGGTTCAAAGCATAGTCAGTACGAAGAGTCAGTCTTCTTGTACTTAAGTCGGCATTGTGCCTTTTGTATTCAACTCCGATGCAATCTCTGTGTTTCATCGTCAATAAGAAGGTCCAAGGGATACAGTAAACCTGAAGTGAGGCATCGGAATCTATAACTAGTGTCACAGGAATGGTTCGAAACATAGCCAAAATGAAGAGTCAGTCTTCTTGTACTTAAGTCGGCATTGTGCCTTTGGTATTTAATTCCGATGCAATTTCTGAATTTCATCGTCAATAAGAAGGTCCAAGGGATACAGTAAACCTGAAGTGAAGCATCGGAATCTCTAACTAGTGTCACAGGAATGGTTCAAAACATAGTCAGTAAGAAGTGTTAGTCTTCTTGTACTTACGTCGGCATTGTGCCTTTTGTATTTAATTCCGATGCAATATCTGTGTTTCATCGTCAATAACAAGGTCCAAGGGATACAATAAACCTGAGGTGAAGCTTCGGAATCTGTAACTAGCGTCACAGGAATGGTTCAAAACATAGTCAGTATGAAGAGTCAGTCTTCTTGCACTTAAGTCGGCATTGTGCCTTTTGTAATTAATTCCGATGCAATTTCTGTGTTCCATCGTCAATAAGAAGGTCAGTGGGATACAGTAAACCTGAAGGGAAGGATCGGAATCTCTAACTAGTGTCACAGGAATGGTTCAAATCATAGTCAGTAAGAAGAGTCAGTCTTCTTGTACTTAAGTTGGCATTGTGCCTTTTGTATTCAATTCCGATGCAATTTCTGTGTTTCATCGTCAATAAGAAGGTCCAAGGGATACTGTAAACCTGAAGTGAAGCATCAGAATCTGTAACTAGCGTCACAGGAATGGTTCAAAACATAGACACTAAGAAGAGTCAGTCTGCTTGTACATAAGACGGCATTGTGCCTTTTCTATTTACTTCCGATGTAAATATTTGTGTTTCATCGTCAATAAGAAGGTCAGAGGGATACAGTGAACCTGAGGTGAAGCATCGGAATCTACAACTAGTGTCACAGGAATGGTTCAAACATAGACTGTAGGAAGAGTCAGTCTTCTTGTACTTAAGTGGGCATTGTGATTTTTCTATTTAATTCCGATGCAATATCTGTGTTTCATCGTCAATAAGAAGGTCCAAGGGATACAGTAAACCTGAAGTGAAGCATCGGAATCTGTAACTAGCGTCACAGGAGTATTTCTAAACATAGTCACTAAGAAAAGTCAGTCTCTCTGTACTTACATCGGCATTGTGCCTTTTCTATTTAAGTCCGATTCAATTTCTGTGTTTCATCGTCTATAAGAACGTCCAAGGGATACAGTAAACCTGAAGTGAAGCATCGAAATCTATAACTAGTGTCACAGGAATGGTTCAAAACATAGACAGTAGGAAAATTCATTCTACATGTACTTAAGTCGGCGTCATGCCTTATGTATTACTTTCCGATGCAATTTCTGTGTTTCATCGTCAATAAGAAGATCAGAGGGATACAGTAATCCTGAAGTGAAGCATCGGAATCTATAACTAGTGTCACGGGAATGGTTCAAAATATAGACAGTAAGAAGAGTCAGACTTCTTGTACTTCAGTCGGCATTATGCCCTTTTCAATTGATTTCTGATGCAATTACTGTGTATCATCGTCAGTAAGAAGGACAGAGGGATACAGTAAACCTGAAGTGAAGCATCGGAATCTATAACTAGTGTCACAGGAATGGTTCAAAACAGTCAGTAAGAAGAGTCTGTCTTCTTGTACTTAAGTCGGCATTGTGCCTTTTCTATTTAATTCCGATGCAATTTCTGTGTTTAATCGTCATTAAGAAGGTCAGAGGGATACACTAAACCTGAAGTTAAGCATGGGAATAGGTAACTAGCGTCACAGCAACGGTTCAAATCATAGACAGTAAGAAGAGTCAGTCGTCTTGTACTTAAGTCGGCATTGTGCCTTTTCTATTTAATTCCGATGCAATTTCTGTGTTTCATCGTCAATAAGAAGGTCCAAGGGATAGTGTAAACCTGAAGTGAAGCATCAGAATCTGTAACTAGCGTCACAGGAATGGTTCAAAACATAGACACTAAGAAGAGTCAGTCAGCTTGTACATAAGACGGCATTGTGCCTTTTCCTTTTTAATTCCGATGCAAATATCTGTGTTTCATCGTCAATAAGAAGGTCAGAGGGATACAGTGAACCTGAGGTGAAGCATCGGAATCTATAACTAGTGTCACGGGAATGGTTCAAAACATAGACAGTAAGAAGAGTCAGACTTCTTGTACTTCAGTCGGCATTATGCCCTTTTCAATTTAATTCCGATGCAATTACTGTGTTTCATCGTCAATAAGAAGGTCAGAGGGATACAGTAAACCTGAAGTGAAGCATCGGAATCTATAACTAGTGTCACAGGAATGGTTCAAAACAGTCAGTAAGAAGAGTCTGTCTTCTTGTACTTAAGTCGGCATTGTGCCTTTTGTATTTAATTCCGATGCAATTTCTGTGTTGCATCGTCAATAAGAAGGTAAGAGGGTTACAGTAAACCTGAAGTGAAGTATCGGAATCTATAACTAGTGTCTCAGGAATGGTTCAAAACATAGTCAGTAAGAAGAGTCAGTCTTCTTGTACTTACGTCGGCATTGTGCATTTTGTATTTAATTCCGATGCAATTTCTGTGTTTCATCGTCAATAAGAAGGTCCAAGGGATACAGTAAACCTGAAGTGAAACATCGGAATCTATAACTAGTGTCACAGGAATGGTTCAAAATATAGACAGTAAGAAGAGGCAGACTTCTTGTACTTAAGTCGGCATTATGCTCTTTTCAATTTAATTCCGATGCAATTACTGTGTTTCATCGTCAGTAAGAAGGTCAGAGGGATACAGTGAACCTGTAGTGAAGCATCAGAATCTGTAACTAGTGTCACAGGAATGGTTCAAAACATAGACAGTAGGAAGAGTCAGTCTTCTTGTACTTAAGTCGGCATTGTGCCTTTTCTATTTAATTCCGATGCAATTTCTGTGTTTCATCCGAAAATAAGAAGGTCAGAGGGATACACTAAACCTGAAGTGAACCATCGGAATCTGTAACTAGCGTCACAGCAACGGTTCAAAGCATAGACAGTAAGAAGAGTCAGTCGTCTTGTACTTTAGTCGTTATTGTGCCTTTTCTATTTAATTCCGATGCAAAATCTGTGTTTCATCGTCAATAAGAAGGTCAGAGGGATACAGTAAACCTGAAATGAAGCATCGGAATCTATAACTAGTGTCACAGGAATGGTTCGAAACATAGACAAAATGAAGAGTCAGTCTTCTTGTACTTAAGTCGGCATTGTGCCTTTGGTATTTAATTCCGATGCAATTTCTGAATTTCATCGTCAATAAGAAGGTCCAAGGGATACAGTAAACCTGAAGTGAAGCATCGGAATCTTTAACTAGTGTCACAGGATGGGTTCAAAACATAGTCAGTAAGAAGAGTTAGTTTTTTTGTACTTACGTCGGCATTGTGCCTTTTGTTT
Source organism: Schistocerca americana (assembly GCF_021461395.2). Taxonomy (NCBI): domain Eukaryota; kingdom Metazoa; phylum Arthropoda; class Insecta; order Orthoptera; family Acrididae; genus Schistocerca; species Schistocerca americana. The sequence goes on along the minus strand of NC_060121.1, from coordinate 22,429,765 downwards.
TTAATTCCGATGCAATATCTGTGTTTTATCGTCAATAAGAAGGTCCAAGGGATACAATAAACCTGAGGTGAAGCTTCGGAATCTGTAACTAGCGTCACAGGAATGTTTCAAAACATAGTCAGTATGAAGAGTCAGTCTTCTTGTACTTAAGTCGGCATTGTGCCTTTTGTATTTAATTCCGATGCAATTTCTGTGTTCCATCGTCAATAAGAAGGTCAGAGGGATACAGTTAACCTGAAGGGAAGGATCGGAATCTCTAACTAGTGTCACAGTAATGGTTCAAAACATAGTCAGTAAGAAGAGTCAGTCTTCTTGTACTTAAGTTGGCATTGTGCCTTTTGTATTCAATTCCGAGGCAATTTCTGTGTTTCATCGTCAATAAGAAGGTCCAAGGGATACTGTAAACCTTAAGTGAAGCATCAGAATCTGTAACTAGCGTCACAGAAATGGTTCAAAACATAGGTACTAAGAAGAGTCAGTCTGCTTGTACATAAGACGGCATTGTGCCTTTTCTATTTACTTCCGATGCAAATATTTGTGTTTCATCGTCAATAAGAAGGTCAGAGGGATACAGTGAACCTGAGGTGAAGCACCGGAATCTACAACTAGTGTCACAGGAATGGTTCAAACATAGACTGTAGGAAGAGTCAGTCTTCTTGTACTTAAGTGGGCATTGTGATTTTTCTATTTAATTCCGGTGCAATATCTGTGTTTCATCGTCAATAAGAAGGTCCAAGGGATACAGTAAACCTGAAGTGAAGCATCGGAATCTGTAACTAGCGTCACAGGAGTATTTCTAAACATAGTCAGTAAGAAAAGTCAGTCTTTCTGTACTTAAATCGGCATTGTGTCTTTTCTATTTAATTCCGATTCAATTTCTGTGTTTCATCGTCAATAAGAACGTCCAAGGGATACAGTAAACCTGAAGTGAAGCATCGGAATCTATAACTAGTGTCACAGGAATGGTTCAAAACATAGACAGTAGGAAAATTCAGTCTACATGTACTTAAGTCGGCGTCATGCCTTATGTATTTATTTCCGATGCAATTTCTGTGTTTCATCGTCAATAAGAAGATCAGAGGGATACAGTAATCCTGAAGTGAAGCATCGGAATCTATAACTAGTGTCACGGGAATGGTTCAAAATATAGACAGTAAGAAGAGTCAGACTTCTTGTACTTCAGTCGGCATTATGCCCCTTTCAATTTAATTCCGATGCAATAACTGTGTTTCCTCGTCAATAAGAAGGTCAGAGGGATACAGTAAACCTGAAGTGAAGCATCGGAATCTATAACTAGTGTCACAGGAATGGTTCAAAACAGTCAGTAAGAAGAGTCTGTCTTCTTGTACTTAAGTCGGCATTGTGCCCTTTGTATTTAATTCCGATGCAATTTCTGTGTTGCATCGTCAATAAGAAGGACTGAGGGATACAGTAAACCTGAAGTGAAGTATCGGAATCTATAACTAGTGTCTCAGGAATGGTTCAAAACATAGACAGTAAGAAGAGTCAGTCTTCTTGTACTTAAGTCGGCATTGTGCCTTTTGTATTTAATTCCGATGCAATTTCTGTGTTTCATCGTCAATAAGAAGGTCCATGGGATACAGTAAACCTGAAGTGAAGCATCGGAATCTATAACTAGTGTCACAGGAATGGTTCAAAATATAGACAGTAAGAAGAGTCAGACTTCTTGTACTTAAGTCGGCATTATGCCCTTTTCAATTTAATTCCGATGCAATTACTGCGTTTCATCGTCAGTAAGAAGGTCAGAGGGCTACAGTAAACCTGACGTGAGGCATCGGAATCTATAACTAATGTCACAGGAATGGTTCAAAACATAGACAGTTGGAAGAATCAGTCTTCTTGTACTTAAGTCGGCATTGTGCCTTTCCTATTTAATTCCGATGCAATTTCTGTGTTTCATCGTCATTAAGAAGGTCAGAGGGATACACTAAACCTGAAGTTAAGCATCGGAATAGGTAACTAGCGTCACAGCAACGGTTCAAAGCATAGACAGTAAGAAGAGTCAGTCGTCTTGTACTTAAGTCGGCATTGTGTCTTTTCTATTTAATTCCAATGCAATTTCTGTGTTTCATCGTCAATAAGAAGGTCCAAGGGATACAGTAAACCTGAAGTGAAGCATCGGAATCTATAACTAGTGTCACAGAAATGGTTCAAATCATAGACAGTAAGAAAAGTCAGTCTTCTTGTACTTAAGTCGTCATTGTGCCTTTTGTTTTTCATTCCGATGCAATTTCTGTGTTCCATCGTCAATAAGAAGGTCAGAGGGATACAGTAAACCTGAAGGGATGGATCGGAATCTCTAACTAGTGTCACAGGAATGGTTCAAAACATAGTCAGTAAGAAGAGTCAGTCTTCTTGTACTTAAGTCGGCATTGTGCCTTTTGTATTCAATTCCGATGCAATTTATGTGTTTCATCGTCAATAAGAAGGTCCAAGGGATACTGTAAACCTGAAGTGAAGCATCAGAATCCGTAACTAGCGTCACAGGAATGGTTCAAAACATAGACACTAAGAAGAGTCAGTCTGCTTGTACATAAGACGGCATTGTGCCTTTTCTATTTACTTCCGATGCAATTTCTCTGTTTCATCGTCAATAAGAAGGTCCAAGGGATACAGTAAACCTGAAGTGAAGCTTCGGAATCTATAACTAGTGTCACAGGAATGGTTCAAAACATAGACAGTAGGAAAATTCAGTCTACATGTACTTAAGTCGGCATATGCCTTATGTATTTATTTCCGATGCAATTTCTGTGTTTCATCGTCAATAAGAAGATCAGAGGGATACAGTAATCCTGAAGTGAAGCATCGGAATCTATAACTAGTGTCACAGGAATGGTTCAAATCATAGTAAGTAAGAAGAGTCAGTCTTCTTGTACTTAAGTCGGCATTGTGCCTTTTCTATTTAATTCCGATGCAATTTCTGTGTTTCATCGTCAATACGAAGGTCCAAGGGATACAGTAAACCTGAAGGGAACATCGGAATCTATAACTAGTGTCACAGGAATGGTTCAAAACATAGACAAAATGAAGAGTCAGTCTTCTTGTACTTAAGTCGGCATTGTGCATTTGGTATTTAATTCCGATGCAATTTCTGTGTTTCATCGTGAATAAGAAGGTCCAAGGGATACAGTAAACCTGAAGTGAAGCATCGGAATCTATAACTAGTGTCACAGGAATGTTTCAAAACATAGACAGTAAGAAGAGTCAGTCTTCTTGTACTTAAGTCGGCATTATGCCCTTTTCATTTTAATTCCGATGCAATTACTGTGTTTCATCGTCAGTACGAAGGTCAGAGGGCTACAGTAAACCTGAAGTGAGGCATCGGAATCTATAACTAGTGTCACAGGAATGGTTCAAAACATAGACAGTACTAAAAGTCAGTCTTCTTGTACTTAAGTCGGCATTGTGCCTTTTCTATTTAATTCCGATGCAATTTCTGTGTTTCATCGTCAATAAGAAGGTCAGAGGGATACACTAAACCTGAAGTGAAGCATCGGAATAGGTAACTAGCGTCACAGCAACGGTTCAAAGCATAGACAGTAAGAAGAGTCAGTCGTCTTGTACTTAAGTCAGCATTGTGCCTTTCCTATTTAAATCCGATGCAATTTCTGTGTTTCATCGTCAATGAGAAGGTCCAAGGGATACAGTAAACCTGAAGTGAAGCACCGGAATCTATAACTAGTGTCACAGAAATGGTTCAAATCATAGACAGTAAGAAGAGTCAGTCTTCTTGAACTTAAGTGGGCATTGTGCCATTTCTATTTAATTCCGATGCTATTTCTGTGTTTCATCGTCAATAAGAAGGTCAGAGGGATACAGTATACCTGAAGTGAAGCATCGGAATCTATAACTAGTGTCACAGGAATGGTTCAAATCATAGTAAGTAAGAAGAGTCAGTCTCCTTGTACTTAAGTCGGCATTGTGCCTTTTCTATTTAATTCCGATGCAATATCTGTGTTTCATCGTCAATACGAAAGTCAGAGGGATACAGTAAACCTGAAGTGAAGCATCGGAATCTATTACTAGTGTCACCGGAATGGTTCCAACCATAGTCAGTAAGAAGTGTCAGTGTTCTTGTACTTAAGTCGGCATTGTGCCTTTTCTATTTAATTCCGATGCAATTTCTGTGTTTCATCGTCAATAAGTATGTCCAAGGGATACAGTATACCTGAAGTGAAGAATCGGGACTATAACTAGTGTCACAGGAATGGTTCAAAACATAGACAAAATGAAGAGGCAGTCCTCTTGTTCTTAAGTCGGCACTGTGCCTTTGGTATTTATTTCCGATGCAATATCTGTGATTCATCGTCAATAAGAAGGTCCAAGGAATACAGTAAACCTGAAGTGAAGCTTCGGAATCTATAACTAGTGTCACAGGAATATTTCAAAACAGTCAGTAAGAAGAGACAGTCTTCTTGTACTTAAGTCGGCATTGTGCCTTTTGTATTAAATTCCGATCCAATTTCTGTGTTTCATCGTCAATAAGTAGGTCCAAGGGATACAGTAAACCTGAAGTGAAGCATCGGAATCTATAACTATTGTCACAGGAATGATTCAAAACATAGACAGTAAGAAGAGTCAGTTTTCTTGTACTTAAGTCGGCATTTTGCCTTTTGTATTTAATTCCGATCCAATTACTGTGTTTCATCGTCAGTAAGAAGGTCCAAGGGATACAGTAACCTTAAAGTGAAGCATCGGAATCTATAACTAGTGTCACAGGAATTGTTCAAATCATAGACCGTAAGAAGTGTCAGTCATCTTGTACTTAAGTCGGCATTGTGCCCTTTTCAATTTAAATCCGATGCAATTACTGTGTTTCATCGTCAATAAGAAGGTCAGAGGGATACAGTAAACCTGAAGTGAAGCATCGGAATCTCTAACTAGTCTCACAGGAATGGTTCAAAACATAGTCAGTAAGAAGAGTCGTTCCTCTTGTACTTACGTTGGCATTGTGCCTTTTGTATTTAATTCCGATGCAGTACCTCTGTTTCATCGTCAATAAGAATGTCCAAGGGATACAATAAACCTGAGGTGAAGCATCGGAATCTGTAACTAGCGTCACAGGAATGGTTCAAAACATAGTCAGTAAGAAGAGTCAGTCTTCTTGTACTTAAGTTGGCATTGTGCCTTTTGTATTTAATTCCGATGCAATTTCTGTGTTTCATCGTCAATAAGAAGGTCCAAGGGATACTGTAATCCTGAATTGAAGCATCAGAATCTGTAACTAGCGTCACAGGAATGGTTCAAAACATAGACACTAAGAAGAGTCAGTCTGCTTGTACATAAGACGGCATTGTGCCTTTTCTATTTAATTCCGATGCAAATATCTGTGTTTCATCGTCAATAAGAAGGTCAGAGGGATACAGTGATACTGAGGTGAAGCATCGGAATCTATAACTAGTGTCACAGGAATGGTTCAAAACATAGACTGTAGGAAGAGTCAGTCTTCTTGTACTTAAGTGGGCATTGTGCCTTTTCTATTTAATTCCGATGCAATATCTGTGCTTCATCGTCAATAAGAAGGTCCAAGGGATGCAGTAAACCTGAAGTGAAGCATCGGAATCTGTAACTAGAGTCACAGGAGTGTTTCAAAACGTAGTCAGTAAGAAAAGTCAGTCTTCTTGTACTTAATTCGGCATTGTGCCTTTTCTATTTAATTCCGATGCAATTTCTGTGTTTCGTCGTCAATAAGAAGGTCAGAGGGATACAGTAAACCTGAAGGGAAGGATCGGAATCTCTAACTAGTGTCACAGGCATGGTTCAAAACATAGTCAGTAAGAAGAGTCAGTCTTCTTGCACTTAAGTAGGTATTGGGCCTATTGTATTTAACTCCGATGCACTATCTGTGTTTCATCGTCAATAAGTAGATCCAAAGGATACAGTAAACCTGAAATGAAACATCGGAATCTATAACTAGTGTCACAGGAATGGTTCAAAACATAGACAGTAGGAAAATTCAGTTTACATGTACCTAAGTCGGCATCGTGCCTTTTGTATTTATTTCCGATGCAAATTCTGTGTTTCATCGTCAATAAGAAGATCAGAGGGATAAAGTAATCCTGAAGTGAAGCATCGGAATCTATAACTAGTGTCACGGGAATGGTTCAAAATATAGACAGTAAGAAGAGTCAGGCTTCTTGTACTTCAGTCGGCATTATGCCCTTTTCAATTTAATTCCGATGCAATTACTGTGTTTCATCGTCAATAAGAAGGTCAGAGGGATATAGTAATCCTGAAGTGAAGCATCGGAATCTATAACTAGTGTCACAGGAATGGTTCAAAACAGTCAGTAAGAAGAGTCTGTCTTCTTGTACTTAAGTCGGCATTGTGACTTTTGTATTTAATTCCGATGCCATTTCTGTGTTTCATCGTCAATAAGAAAGTCAGAGGGATACAGTAAACCTGAAGTGTAGCATCGGAATCTATAACTAGTATCACAGGAATGGTTCAAAACATAGACAGTAGGAAGAGTCAGTCTTCTTGTACTTAAGTCGCCATTGTGCGATTTGTATTTAATTCCGATGCAATTTCTGTGTTTCATCGTCAATATGAAGGTCCAAGGGATACAGTAACCTGAGGTGAAGCATCGGAATCAATAACTAGTGTCACAGGAATGGTTCAAAGCATAGACAGTAAGAAAGGTCAGTCATCTTGTTCTTAAGTCGGCATTATGAATTTGGTATTTAACTCCGATGCAATTTCTGTGTTTCATCGTCAATAAAAAGGTCAGAGGGATACAGTAAACCTGAAGTGAAGAACCGGAATCTATAACTAGTGTCACAGGAATGGTTCAAAACATAGACAGTAGGAAGATTCAGTCTACGTGTACTTAAGTCGGTATCGTGCATTTTGTATATATTTCCGATGCAATTTCTGTGTTTCATCGTCAATAAGAAGGTCAGAGGGATACAGTAAACCTGAAGTGAAGTATCGGAATCTATAACTAGTGTCACATTAATGGTTCAAAGCATAGTCAGTAAGAAGAGTCAGTCTTCTTGTACTTAAGTCGGCATTATGCCTTTTGTATTTAACTCCGATGCAATTTCTGTGTTTCATCGTCAATAAGAAGGTCCAAGGGATACAGTAAACGTGAAGTGAAGCATCGGAATCTGTAACTATCGTCACAGGAGTGTTTCAAAACATAGTCAGTAAGAAAAGTCAGTCTTCTTGTACTTAATTCGGCATTGTGCCTTTTCTATTTAATTCCGATGCAATATCTGTGTTTCATCGTCAATAAGAACATCCAAGGGATACAGTAAACCTGAAGTGAAGCATCGGAATCTTTAACTAGTGTCACAGGAATGGTTCAAAACACTGACAGTAGGAAGAGTCAGTCTTCTTGTACTTAAGTTGGTATTGGGCCTACTGTATTTAACTCCGATGCACTATCTGTGTTTCATCGTCAATAAGTAGATCCAAAGGATACAGTAAACCTAAAATGAAGCATCGGAATCTATAACTAGTGTCACTGGAATGGTTCAAAATAAAGACAGTAAGAAGAGTCAGACTTCTTGTACATCAGTCAGCATTATGCCCTTTTCAATTTAATTCCGATACAATTACTGTGTTTTATCGTCAATAAGAAGGTCAGAGGGATACAGTAAACCTGAAGTGAAGCATCGGAATCTGTAACTAGCGTCACAGGAGTGGTTCAAAACATAGTCAGTAAGAAGAGTCAGTCTGCATGTACTTAAGCCGGCATTGTGCCTTTTGTATTTAATTCCGATGCGATTTCTGTGTTCCATCGTCAATAAGAAGGTCCAAGGGATACAGTAAACCTGAACTGATGCATCGGAATCTATAACTAGTGTCACAGGAATGGTTCAAAACATAGACAGTAGGAAAATTCAGTCTACATGTACTTAAGTCGGCATCGTGCCTTTTGTATTTATTTCCGATGCAATTTCTGTGTTTCATCGTCAATAAGAAGGTCCAAGGGATACAGTAAACCTGAAGTGAAGCATCGGAATCTATAACTAGTGTCACAGGAATGGTTCAAAACACAGACAGTAGGAAGAGTCAGTCTTCTTGTACTTAAGTAGGTATTGGGCCTATTGTATTTAACTCCGATGCACTATCTGTGTTTCATCGTCAATAAGTAGATCCAAAGGATAGAGTAAACCTGGAATGAAGCATCGGAATCTATAACTAGTGTCACAGGAATGGTTGAAAGCATAGACAGTAAGAAAGGTCAGTCATCTTGTTCTTAAGTCATCATTATGCCTTTGGTATTTAATTCCGATGCAATTTCTGTGTTTCATCGTCATTAAAAAGGTCAGAGGGATACAGTAAACCTGAAGTGAAGAACCGGAAACTATAACTAGTGTCACAGGAATGGTTGAAAACATAGACAGTAGGAAGATTCAGTTTACATGTACTTAAGTCGGCATCGTGCATTTTGTATATATTTCCGATGCAATTTCTGTGTTTCATCGCCAATAAGAAGGTCAGGGGGATACAGTAAACCTGAAGTGAAGCATCGGAATCTATAACTCTTGTCACATTAATGGTTCAAAGCATAGTCAGTAAGAGGAGTCAGTCTTCTTGTAATTAAGTCGGCATTATGCCTTTTGTATTTAATTCCGATGCAATTTCTGTGTTTCATCGTCAATAAGAAGGTCCAAGGGCTACAGTAAACCTAAAGTGAAGAATCGGAATCTGTAACAAGCGTCACAGGAGTGGTTCAAAACATAGACACTAAGAAGAGTCAGTCTGCTTGTACTTAAGACGGCATTGTGCCTTTTCTATTTAATTCCGATGCAATTTCTGTGTTTCATCGTCAATAAGAAGGTCAGAGGGATACAGCGAACCTGAGGCGAAGCATCGGAATCTATAACTGGTGTCACAGGAATGGTTTAAAACATAGACTGTAGGAAGAGTCAGTCTTCATGCACTTAAGTCGGCATTGTGCCTTTTCTATTTAATTCCGATGCAATTTCTGTGTTTCTTAGTCAATAAGAACGTCCTAGGGATACAGTAAACCTGAAGTGAAGCATCGGAATCTGTAACCAGCGTCACAGGAGTGGTTCAAAGCATAGTCAGTAAGAAGAGTCAGTCTGCTTGTACTTAAGTCGGCATTGTGCCTTTTCTATTTAATTCCGAAGCAATTTCTGTGTTTCATAGTCAATACGAACGTCCAAGGGATACAGTAAATCTGAAGTGAAGCATCGGAATCTATAACTAGTGTCACAGGAATGGTTCAAAATATAGACAGTGGGAAGGGTCAGTCTTCTTGTACTTAAGTCGGCATTGTGCCCCTTCTACTTAATTCCGATGCAATTTCTGTGTTTCATCGTCAAGAAGAAGGTCAAAGGGATACAGTAAACCTGAAGTGAAGCATTGGAATCTATAACTAGTGTCACAGGAATGGTTCAAAACAGACAAAATAAGAGTCAGGGTTCTTGTACTTAAGTCGGTAATGTGCCTTTTGTATTTAATTCCGATGCAATTTCTGTGATTCATTGTCAATAAGAATGTCAGAGGGTTACAGTAAACCTGAAGTGAAGCATCGGAATCTATAACTAATGTCCCAGGAATGGTTCAAAACAGTCAATAAGAAGAGTCAGTCTTCTTGCACTTAAGTCGGAATTGTGCCTTTTGTATTTAATTCCGATGCAATTTCTGTGTTTCATCGTCAATAAGAAGGTCCAAGGGATACAGTAAATCTGAAGTGAAGCATCGGAATCTGTAACTAGTGTCACAGGAATGGTTCAAAACATAGACAGATAGAAGAGTCAGTCTTCTTGTACTTAAGTTGGCATTATGCCCTTTCTATTTAATTCCGATGCAATTTCTGTGTTTCATCGTCAAAAAGAAGGTGAGAGGGATACACTAAACCTGATGTGAAGCATCGGAATCTATAACTAGTGTCACAGGAATGGTTCAAAACATAGACAGTAGGAAGAGTCAGTCTTCTTGTACTTAAGTTGGTATTGTGCCTATTGTATTTAACTCCGATGCACTATCTGTGTTTCATCGTCAATAAAAAGATCCAAGGGATACATTAAACCTTAAATGAAGCATTGGAATCTATAACTAGTGTCACAGGAATGGTTCAAAACATAGACAGTAGGAAGATTCAGTCTACATGTACATAAGTCGGCATCGTGCCTTTTGTATTTATTTGCGATGCAATTTCTGTGTTTCATCGTCAATAAGAAGATCAGAGGGATACAGTAAACCTGAAGTGAAGCTTCGGAATTTATAACAAGTGTCACAGGAATGGTTCAAAACATAGAAATTAGGAAGAGTCAGTCTTCTTGTACTTAGGTCGGTATTGTGCCTATTGTATTTAACTCCGATGCACTACCTGTGATTCGTCGTAAATAAGAAGATCCAAGGGATACAGTAAACCTGAAATGACGCATCGGAGTCTATAACTAGTGTCACAGGAATCTTCCAGACATAGACAGTGGGAAGAGTCAGTCTACATGTACATAACTAGGCATTGTGCCTTTTGTACTTAATTCCGATGCGATTTCTGTGTTTCATCGTCAATAAGAAGGTCCAAGGGATACAGTAAACCTGAAGTGATGCATTGGAATCTATAACTAGTGTCACAGTAATGATTCAAAACATAGTCAGTAAGAAGAGTCAGTCTTCTTGTACTTAAGTCGGCATTGTGCGTTTTGTAATTAATTCCGATGCAATATCTGTGTTTCATCGTCAATAAGAAGGTCCAAGGGATACAGTAAACATGAAGTGAAGCATCGGAATCTATATCTAGAGTCACAGGAATGGTTCAAAGCATAGACAGCAAGGAGAATCAGTCACCTTGTACTTAAGTCGGCATTGTGCCATTTGTATTTTATTCCGATACAATTTCTGCGTTTCATCGCCAATATGAAGGTCAGAGGGATACAGTAAACCTGAAGTGAAGCATCGGAATCTATAACTAGTGTCACAGGAATGGTTCAAAACAGTCAGAAAGAAGAGCCAGTCTCTCTTGTACTTAAGTCGGCGTTGTGCCTTTTGTATTTAATTCCGATGCACTTTCTGTGTTTCATCGTCAATAAGAAGGTCCAAGGGATACAGTAACCCTGAAGTGATGCATCGGAATCTATAACTAGTGTCACAGGAATGGTTCAAAGCATAGACAGTAAGAAAAGTCAGTCTTCTTGTACCTAAGTCGTCATTGTGCCTCTTGTATTTAATTCCGATGCAATTTCTGTGTTTCATCGTCAATAAGAAGGTCAGAGGGATACAGTAAACCTAAAGTGAAGCATCGGAATCATTAACTAGTGTCACAGGAATGGTTCAAAACATAGACAGTAGGAAGAGTCAGTCTTCTTGTACTTAAGTCAGCATTGTGCCATTTCTACTTAATTCCGATGCACTCTCTGTGTCTCATCGTCAATAAGAAGGTCCAAGGGATACAGTAAACCTGAAATGAAGCATCGGAATCTATAACTAGTGTCACAGGAATGTTTCAAAACATAGACAGTAGGTAGAGTCAGTCTACATGTACTTAAGTCGGCATTGTGCCTTTTGTATTTAATTCCGATGCAATTTCTGTGTCTCATCGTTAATAAGAAGGTCAGAGGGATACAGTAAACCTGAAGTGAAGCATCGGAATCTATAACTAGTGTCACAGGAATGGTTCAAAGCATAGTCAGTAAGAAGAGTCAGTCTTCTTGTACTTAAGTCGGCATTGTGCCTTTTGTATTTAATTCCGATGCAATTTCTGTATTTCGTCGTCAATAACAATGTCCAAGGAATACAGTGAACCTGCAGTGAAGCATCGGAATCTATAACTAGTGTCACAGGATTGGGTCAAAATATAGACAGTAAGAAGAGTCAGACTTCTTGTACATAAGTCGGCATTATGCCCTTTTCAATTTAATTCCGATGCAATTACTGTGTTTCATCGTCAATAAGAAGGTCAGAGGGATACAGTAAACCTGAAGTGAATCATCGGAATCCCTTACTTGGGTCACAGGAATGGTTCAAAACATAGTCAGTAAGAAGAGTCAGTCTTCTTGTACTTAAGTCGGCATTGTGCTTTTTCTATTTCATTCCGATGCAATTTCTGTGTTTCATCGTCAATAAGAACGGCCAAGGGATACAGTAAACGTGAAATGAAGCATCGGAGCTATAACTAGTGTCACAGGAATGGTTCAAAACAGTCAGTAAGAAGAGTCTGTCTTCTTGTACTTAAGTCGGCATTGTGACTTTTGTATTTAATTCCGATGCAATTTCTGTGTTTCATCGTCAATAAGAAGGTCAGAGGGATACAGTACACCGGAAGTGTAGCATCGGAATCTATAACTAGTATCACAGGAATGGGTCAAAACAAAGTCACTAAGAAGAGTCAGTCTTCTTGTACTTAAGTCGGCATTGTGCCTTTTGTATTTAATTCCGATGCAATTTCTGTGTTTCATCGTCAATAAGATGGACCAAGGGATACAGTAATCCTGAAGTGAAGCATCGGAATCTATAACTAGTGTCACAGGAATGGTACAAAATATAGACAATAAGGAGAGTCAGACTTCTTGTACTTCAGTCGGCATTATGCCCTTTTCAATTTAATTCCGATGCAATTACTGTGTTTCATCGTCAATAAGAAGGTCAGAGGCATACAGTAAACCTGAAGTGAAACATCGGAATCTCTAACTAGTGTCACAGGAATGGTTCATAGCATAGTCAGTCAGAAGAGTCAGTCATCTTGTACTTAGGTCAGCATTGTGCCTTTTGTATTTAATTCCGATGCAATTTCTGTGTTTCATAGTCAATATGAAGGTCCAAGGGAAACAGTAAATCTGAAGTGAAGCATCGGAATCTATAACTAGTGTCACAGGAATGGTTCAAAAAAAAGACAGTAAGAAGAGTCAGTCTTCTTGTACTTAAGTCGGCATTGTGCCTTTTGTATTTAATTTCGATGCAATTTCTGTGATTCATCGTCAATAAGAGGGTCAGAGGGATACATAAACCTGAAGTGAAGCATCGGAATCTATAACTATTGTCACAGGAATGGTTCAAGTCAGTCAGTAAGAAGAGTCAGTCTTCTTGTACTTAAGCCGGCATTGTGCCTTTTATATTTAATCCGAAGCAATTTCTGTGTTTCATCGTCAATAAGAAGGGCCAAGGGATACAGTAAATCTGAAGTGAAGCATCGGAATCTACAAGTAGTGTCACAGGAATGGTTCAAAAAATAGACAGTAAGAAGAGTCATTCTTCTTGTACTTAAGTCGGCATTGTGCCTTTTCTATTTGATTCCGATGCAATATCTGTGTTTCATCTTCAATAAGAAGGTCAGAGGGATACAGTAAACCTGAAGGGAAGCATCGGAATCTCTAACTAGTGTCACAGGAATGGTTCAAAACATAGTCAGTATGAAGAGTCAGTCTTCCTGTACTTAAGTCGGCATTGTGCCTTTTGTATTTAATTCCGATGCAATTTCTGTGTTTCATCGTCAAAAAGGTCAGAGGGATACAGTAAACCTGAGGTGAAGCATCGGAATCTATAACTAGTGTCACAGGAATGGTTCAAAACATAGACAGTAGGAAGAGTCAGTCTTATTGTAGTTAAGTCGATATTGTTCCTACTGTATTTAACTACGATGCACTATATGTGTTTCATCGTCAATAAGAAGATCCAAGGGATACAGTAAACCTTAAATGAAGCATCGGAATCTATAACTAGTGTCACAGGAATGGTTCAAAACATAGACAGTAGGAAGATTCAGTCTACATGTACTTAAGTCGGCATCGTGCATTTTGTATATATTTCCGATGCAATTTCTGTGTTTCATCGTCAATAAGAAGGTCAGCGGGATACAGTAAACCTGAAGTGAAGCATCTGAATCTATAACTAGTGTCACATTAATGGTTCAAAGCATAGTCAGTAAGAAGAGTCAGTCTTATTGTACTTAAGTCGGTATTGTTCCTACTGTATTTAATTCCGATGCAATTTCTGTGTTTCATCTTCAATAAGAAGGTCAGAGGGATACAGTAAACCTGAAGGGAAGCATCGGAATCTCTAACTAGTGTCACAGGAATGGTTCAAAACATAGTCAGTATGAAGAGTCAGTCTTCCTGTACTTAAGTCGGCATTGTGCCTTTTGTATTTAATTCCGATGCAATTTCTGTGTTTCATCGTCAATAAGAAGGTCAGAGGGATACAGCGAACCTGAGGCGAAGCATCGGAATCTATAACTGGTGTCACAGGAATGGTTCAAAGCATAGACTGTAGGAAGAGTCAGTCTTCTTGTACTTAAGTCGGCATTGTGCCTATTGTATCTAACTCCGATGCACTATCTGTGATTCATCGTCAATAAGAAGATCCAAGGGATACAGTAAACCTGAAATGAAGCATCGGAATCTATAACTAGTGTCACAGGAATCTTCTAAACATAGACGGTAGTAAGAGTCAGTCTACATGTACATAAGTCGGCATTGTGCCTTTTGTATTAATTTCCGATGCGATTTCTGTGTTTCATCGTCAATAAGAAGGTCAGAGGGATACAGTAAACCTGAAGTGAATCATCGGAGTCTATAACTAGTGTCACACGAATGGTTCAAAACATAGTCAGTAAGAAGAGTCAGTCTTCTTGTACTTAAGTCGGTATTGTGCCCTTTGTATTTAATTCCGATGCAAATTCTGTGTTTCATCGTCTATAAGAAGGTCCAAGGGATACAGTAAACCTGAGGTGATTCATCGGAATCTATAACTAGTGTCACAGGAATGGTTCAAAACATAGTCAGTAATACGAGTCAGTCTTCTTGTACTTAAGTCGGCATTGTGCGTTTTGTAATTAATTCCGATGCAATATCTGTGTTTCATCGTCAATAAGAAGGTCCAAGGGATACAGTAAACCTGAAGTGAAGCATCGGAATCTACATCTAGTGTCACAGGAATGGTTCAAAACATAGCCAGTAAGGAGAGTCAGTCTTCTTGTACTTATGTCGGCATTGTGCCATTTGTATTTAATTCCGATACAATTTCTTTGTTTCATCGTTAATAAGAGGGTCAGAGGGATACAGTAAACCTGAAGTGAAGCATCGGAATCTATAACTAGTGTCACAGGAATGGTTCAAAACAGTCAGTAAGAAGAGCCAGTCTTCTTGTACTTAAGTCGGCGTTGTGCCTTTTGTATTTAATTCCGATGCAATTTCTGTGTTTCATCGTAAATAAGAAGGTCAGAGGGATACAGTAAACCTGAAGTGTAGCATCGTAATCTATAACTAGTGTCACAGGAATGGTTCAAAACATAGACAGTAGGAAGAGTCAGTCTTCTTGTACTTAAGTCGGCATTGTGCCTTTTGTATTTAATTCCGATGCAATTTCTGTGTTTCATCGTCAATAAGAAGGTCCAAGGGATACAGTAACCCTGAAGTGATTCATCTGAATCTACAACTAGTGTCACATTAATGGTTAAAAACTTAGGCAGAAAGAAGAGTCAGTCTTCTTGTATTTAAGTCGGCATTGTGCCTTTTCTATTTAATTCCGATGCAATATCTGTGTTTCATCGCCAATTAGAAGGTCAGAGGGATACAGTAAACCTGAAGTGAAGCATCGGAATCTGTAACTTGCATCACAGGATTGGTTCAAAACATAGACAGTAAGAAGACTCAGTCTTCTTGTACTTAAGTCGACATTGTGCCTTTTCTATTTCATTCCGATGCAATTTCTGTGTTTCATCGTCAATAAGAACGGCCAAGGGATACAGTAAACGTGAAATGAAGCATCGGAGCTATAACTAGTGTCACAGGAATGGTTCAAAACAGTCAGTAAGAAGAGTCTGTCTTCTTGTACTTATGTCGGCATTGTGACTTTTGTATTTAATTCCGATGCAATTTCTGTGTTTCATCGTCAATAAGAAGGTCAGAGGGATACAGTACACCGGAAGTGTAGCATCGGAATCTATAACTAGTATCACAGGAATGGTTCAAAACATAGACAGTTGGAAGAGTCAGTCTTCTTGTACATAAGTCGCCATTGTGTGATTTGTATTTAATTATGATGCAATTTCTGTGATTTATCGTCAATAAGAAGGTCAGAGGGATACAGTAAACCTGAAGTGAAGCATCGGAATCTATAACTAGTGTCACAGGAATGGTTCAAAGCATACACAGTAAGAAACGTCAGTCATCTTGATCTTAAGTCGGCATTATGCCTTTGGTATTTAATTCCGATGCAATTTCTGTGTTTCATCGTCAATAACAAGGTCAGAGGTATACAGTAAACCTGAAGTGAAGCATCGGAATCTATAACTAGTGTCACAGGAATGGGTCAAAACATAGTCTCTAAGAAGAGTCAGTCTTCTTGTACTTAAGTCGGCATTGTGCCTTTTGTATTTAATTCCGATGCAATTTCTGTGTTTCATCGTCAATAAGAAGGACCAAGGGATACAGTAATCCTGAAGTGAAGCATCGGAATCTATAACTAGTGTCACAGGAATGGTACAAAATATAGACAATAAGAAGAGTCAGACTTCTTGTACTTCAGTCGGCATTATGCCCTTTTCAATTTAATTCCGATGCAATTACTGTGTTTCATCGTCAATAAGAAGGTCAGAGGCATACAGTAAACCTGAAGTGAAACATCGGAATCTCTAACTAGTGTCACAGGAATGGTTCATGGCATAGTCAGTCAGAAGAGTCAGTCATCTTGTACTTAGGTCGGCATTGTGCCTTTTGTATTTATTTCCGATGCAGTTTCTGTGTTTCATAGTCAATACGAAGGTCCAAGGGAAACAGTAAATCTGAAGCGAAGCATCGGAAGCTATAACTAGTGTCACAGGAATGGTTCAAAAAATAGACAGAAAGAAGAGTCAGTCTTCTTGTACTTAAGTCGGCATTGTGCCTTTTGTATTTAATTTCCATGCAATTTCTGTGATTCATCGTCAATAAGAGGGTCAGAGGAATACAGTAAACCTGAAGTGAAGCATCGGAATCTATAACTTGTGTCACAGGAATGGTTCAAAACAGTCAGTAAGAAGAGTCAGTCTTCTTGTACTTAAGCCGGCATTGTGCCTTTTATACTTAATCCGAAGCAATTTCTGTGTTTCATCGTCAATAAGAAGGGCCAAGGGATACAGTAAATCTGAAGTGAAGCATCGGAATCTACAACTAGTGTCACAGGAATGGTTCAAAAAATAGACAGCAAGAAGAGTCATATTTCTTGTACTTAAGTCGGCATTGTGCCTTTTCTATTTGATTCCGATGCAATTTCTCTGTTTCATCGTCAAAAAGGTCAGAGGGATACAGTAAACCTGAGGTGAAGCATCGGATTCTATAACTAGTGTCACAGGAATGGTTCAAAACATAGACAGTAGGAAGAGTCAGTCTTATTGTAGTTAAGTCGATATTGTTCCTACTGTATTTAACTCAGATGCACTATCTGTGTTTCATCGTCAATAAGAAGATCCAAGGGATACAGTAAACCTGAAATGAAGCATCGGAATCTATGACTAGTGTCACAGGAATGGTTCAAAACATAGACAGTAGGAAGATTCAGTCTACATGTACTTAAGTCGTGATCGAGCATTTTGTACATATTTCCGATGCAATTTCTGTGTTTCATCGTCAATAAGAAGGTCAGAGGGATACAGTAAACCTGAAGTGAAGCATCGGAATCTATAACTAGTGTCACACTAATGGTTCAAAGCATAGTCAGTAAGAAGTGTCAGTCTTATTGTACTTAAGTCGGTATTGTTCCTACTGTATTCAATTCCGATGCAATTTCTGTGTTTCATCATCAATAAGAAGGTCAGAGGGATACAGTAAACCTGAAGGGAAGCATCGGAATCTCTAACTAGTGTCACAGGAATGGTTCAAAACATAGTCAGTATGAAGAGTCAGTCTTCCTGTACTTAAGTCGGCATTGTGCCTTTTGTATTTAATTCCGATGCAATTTCTGTGTTTCATCGTCAAAAAGAAGGTCAGAGGGATACAGTAAACCTGAAATGAAGCATTGGCATCTCTAACTAGTGTCACAGGAATGGTTCAAAACGTAGACAAAATAAGAGTCAGTCTTCTTGTTCTTAAGTCGGCAATGTGCCCATTGTATTTAATTCCGATGCAATTTCTGTGATTCATCGTCAATAAGAATGTCAAGGGTTACAGTAAACCTGAAGTGAAGCATCGGAATCTATGACTAATGTCCCAGGAATGGTTCAAAACAGTCACTAAGAAGAGTCAGTCTTCTTGTACTTAAGTCGGAATTGTGCCTTTTGTATTTAATTCCGATGCAATTTCTGTGTTTCATCGTCAATAAGAAGGTCCAAGGGATACAGTAAATCTGAAGTGAAGCATCGGAATCTATAACTAGTGTCACAGGAATGGTTCAAAACATAGACAGTAAGAAGAGTCAGTCTTCTTGTACTTAAGTCGGCATTGTGCATTTTCTATTTATTTCCGATGCAATTTCTGTGTTTCATCGTCAAAAAGATGGTCAGAGGGATACAGTAAACCTGAAATGAAGCGTCGGAATCTATAACTAGTGTCACAGGAATGGTTCAAAACATAGACAGTAGGAAGAGTCAGTCTTCTTGTACTAGGGTCGGTTTTGTGCCTATTGTATTTAATTCCGATGCAAATTCTGTGTTTCATCGTCAATAAGAAGGTCCAAGGGATACAGTAAACCTGAGGTGATGCATCGGAATCTATAACTAGTGTCACAGGAATGGTTCAAAGCATAGTGAGTAAGAAGAGTCAGTCTTCTTGTACTTAAGTCGGCATTGTGCGTTTTGTAATTAATTCCGATGCAATATCTGTGTTTCATCGTCAATAAGAAGGTCCAAGGCATACAGTAAACCTGAAGTGAAGCATCGGAATCTATATCTAGTGTCACAGGAATGGTTCAAAACACAGACAGTAAGGAGAGTCAGTCTTCTTGTACTTAAGTCGGCATTGTGCCTTTTCTATTTAATTCCGATGCAATTTCTGTGTTTCATAGTCAATAAGAACGTCCACGGGATACAGTAAACCTGAAGTGAAGCATCGGAATCTCTAACTAGTGTCACAGGAATGGTTCAAAACATAGACAGTAGGAAGAGTCAGTCTTCTTGTACTTAAGTCGGCATTGTGCCTTTTCTATTTATTTCCGATGCAATTTCTGTGTTTCATCGTCAATAAGAAGGTCAGAGGGATACAGTAAACCTGAAGCGAGTCATCGGAATCTCTAACTAGTGGCACAGGAATGGTTCAAAGCATAGTCAGTAAGAAGAGTCAGTCTTCTTGTACTTAAGTCGGCATTGTGCCTTTTTTATTTAATTCCGATGCAATTTCTGTATTTCATCGTCAATAACAAGGTCCAAGGGATACAGTAAACCTGAAGTGAAGCATCGGAATCTATAACTAGTGTCACAGGATTGGGTCAAAATATAGACAGTAAGAAGAGTCAGACTTCTTGTACATAAGTCAGCATTATGCCATATTTCAATTTAATTCCGATGCAATTACTGTGTTTCATCGTCAATAAGAAGGTCAGAGGGATACAGTAAACCTGAAGTGAAGCATCGGAATCCCTAACTAGGGTCACAGGAACGGTTCAAAACATAGTCAGTAAGAAGAGTCAGGCATCTTGTACTTAAGTCGGCATTGTGCCATTTGTATTTTATTCCGATTCAATTTCTGTGTTTCATCATCAATATGAAGGTCAGAGGGATACAGTAAACCTGAAGTGAAGCATCGGAATCTATAACTAGTGTCACAGGAATGGTTCAAAACAGTCAGTAAGAAGAGCCAGTCTTCTTGCACTTAAGTCGGCGTTGTGCCTTTTGTATTTAATTCCGATGCAATTTCTGTGTTTCATCGTCAATAAGAAGGTCAGAGGGATACAGTAAACCTGAAGTGAGGCATCGGAATCTGTAACTAGCGTCACAGGAATGGTTCAACACATAGTCAGTAAGAAGAGTCGGTCTTCTTGTACTTAAGTCGGCATTGTGCCTTTTCTATTTCATTCCGATGCAATTTCTGTGTTTCATCGTCAATAAGAACGGCCAAGGGATACAGTAAACGTGAAATGAAGCATCGGAGCTATAACAAGTGTCACAGGAATGGTTCAAAACAGTCAGTAAGAGGAGTCTGTCTTCTTGTACTTAAGTCGGCATTGTGACTTTTGTATTTAATTCCGATGCAATTTCTGTGTTTCATCGTCAATAAGAAGGTCAGAGGGATACAGTACACCGGAAGTGTAGCATCGGAATCTATAACTAGTATCACAGGAATGGTTCAAAACATAGACAGTTGGAAGAGTCAGTCTTCTTGTACTTAAGTCGCCATTGTGTGATTTGTATTTAATTCCGATGCAATTTCTGTGTTTCATCGTCAACAAGAAAGTCAGAGGGATACAGTAAACCTGAAGTGAAGCATCGGAATCTGTAACTAGTGTCACAGGAATGGTTCAAAGCATGGACAGTAAGAAAGGTCAGTCATCTTGATCTTAAGTCGGCATTATGCCTTTGGTATGTAATTCCGATGCAATTTCTGTGTTTCATCGTCAATAACAAGGTCAGAGGTATACAGTAAACCTGAAGTGAAGCATCGGAATCTATAACTAGTGTCACAGGAATGGGTCAAAACATAGTCAGCAAGAAGAGTCAGTCTTCTTGTACTTAAGTCGCCATTGTGCCTTTTGTATTCAATTCCGATGCAATTTCTGTGTTTCATCGTCAATAAGAAGGACCAAGGGATACAGTAATCCTTAAGTGAAGCATCGGAATCTATAACTAGTGTCGCAGGAGTGGTACAAAATATAGACAGTGAGAAGAGTCAGACTTCTTGTACTTCAGTCGGCATTATGCCCTTTTCAATTTAATTCCTATGCAATTACTGTGTTTCATCGTCAATAAGAAGGTCAGAGGCATACAGTAAACCTGAAGTGAAGCATCGGAATCTCTAACTAGTGTGACAGGAATGGTTCATAGCATAGTTAGCCACAAGAGTCAGTCATCTTGTACTTAGGTCGGCATTGTGCCTTTTGTATTTAATTCCGATGCAATTTCTGTGATTCATAGTCAATACAAAGGTCCAAGGGAAACAGTAAATCTGAAGTGAAGCATCGGAATCTATAACTAGTGTCACAGGAATGGTTCAAAAAATAGACAGTAATAAGAGTCAGTCTTCTTGTACTTAAGTCAGCATTGTGCCATTTCTACTTAATTCCGATGCACTCTCTGTGTCTCATCGTCAATAAGAAGGTCCAAGGGATACAGTAAACCTGAAATGAAGCATCGGAATCTATAACTAGTGTCACAGGAATGTTTCAAAACATAGACAGTAGGTAGAGTCAGTCTACATGTACTTAAGTCGGCATTGTGCCTTTTGTATTTAATTCCGATGCAATTTCTGTGTCTCATCGTTAATAAGAAGGTCAGAGGGATACAGTAAACCTGAAGTGAAGCATCGGAATCTATAACTAGTGTCACAGGAATGGTTCAAAGCATAGTCAGTAAGAAGAGTCAGTCTTCTTGTACTTAAGTCGGCATTGTGCCTTTTGTATTTAATTCCGATGCAATTTCTGTATTTCGTCGTCAATAACAATGTCCAAGGAATACAGTGAACCTGCAGTGAAGCATCGGAATCTATAACTAGTGTCACAGGATTGGGTCAAAATATAGACAGTAAGAAGAGTCAGACTTCTTGTACATAAGTCGGCATTATGCCCTTTTCAATTTAATTCCGATGCAATTACTGTGTTTCATCGTCAATAAGAAGGTCAGAGGGATACAGTAAACCTGAAGTGAATCATCGGAATCCCTTACTTGGGTCACAGGAATGGTTCAAAACATAGTCAGTAAGAAGAGTCAGTCTTCTTGTACTTAAGTCGGCATTGTGCTTTTTCTATTTCATTCCGATGCAATTTCTGTGTTTCATCGTCAATAAGAACGGCCAAGGGATACAGTAAACGTGAAATGAAGCATCGGAGCTATAACTAGTGTCACAGGAATGGTTCAAAACAGTCAGTAAGAAGAGTCTGTCTTCTTGTACTTAAGTCGGCATTGTGACTTTTGTATTTAATTCCGATGCAATTTCTGTGTTTCATCGTCAATAAGAAGGTCAGAGGGATACAGTACACCGGAAGTGTAGCATCGGAATCTATAACTAGTATCACAGGAATGGTTCAAAACATAGACAGTTGGAAGAGTCAGTCTTCTTGTACTTAAGTCGCCATTGTGTGATTTGTATTTAATTCCGATGCAATTTCTGTGTTTTATCGTCAATAAGACGGTCAGAGGGATACAGTAAACCTGAAGTGAAGCATCGGAATCTATAATAAGTGTCACAGGAATGGTTCAAATCATACACAGTAAGAAAGAACAGTCATCTTATCTTAAGTCTGCATTATGCCTTTGGTATTTAATTCCGATGCAATTTATGTGTTTCATCGTCAATAACAAGGTCAGAGGTATACAGTAAACCAGAAGTGAAGCATCAGAATCTATAACTAGTGTCACAGGAATGGGTCAAAACAAAGTCACTAAGAAGAGTCAGTCTTCTTGTACTTAAGTCGGCATTGTGCCTTTTGTATTTAATTCCGATGCAATTTCTGTGTTTCATCGTCAATAAGATGGACCAAGGGATACAGTAATCCTGAAGTGAAGCATCGGAATCTATAACTAGTGTCACAGGAATGGTACAAAATATAGACAATAAGGAGAGTCAGACTTCTTGTACTTCAGTCGGCATTATGCCCTTTTCAATTTAATTCCGATGCAATTACTGTGTTTCATCGTCAATAAGAAGGTCAGAGGCATACAGTAAACCTGAAGTGAAACATCGGAATCTCTAACTAGTGTCACAGGAATGGTTCATAGCATAGTCAGTCAGAAGAGTCAGTCATCTTGTACTTAGGTCAGCATTGTGCCTTTTGTATTTAATTCCGATGCAATTTCTGTGTTTCATAGTCAATATGAAGGTCCAAGGGAAACAGTAAATCTGAAGTGAAGCATCGGAATCTATAACTAGTGTCACAGGAATGGTTCAAAAAAAAGACAGTAAGAAGAGTCAGTCTTCTTGTACTTAAGTCGGCATTGTGCCTTTTGTATTTAATTTCGATGCAATTTCTGTGATTCATCGTCAATAAGAGGGTCAGAGGGATACATAAACCTGAAGTGAAGCATCGGAATCTATAACTATTGTCACAGGAATGGTTCAAGTCAGTCAGTAAGAAGAGTCAGTCTTCTTGTACTTAAGCCGGCATTGTGCCTTTTATATTTAATCCGAAGCAATTTCTGTGTTTCATCGTCAATAAGAAGGGCCAAGGGATACAGTAAATCTGAAGTGAAGCATCGGAATCTACAAGTAGTGTCACAGGAATGGTTCAAAAAATAGACAGTAAGAAGAGTCATTCTTCTTGTACTTAAGTCGGCATTGTGCCTTTTCTATTTGATTCCGATGCAATATCTGTGTTTCATCTTCAATAAGAAGGTCAGAGGGATACAGTAAACCTGAAGGGAAGCATCGGAATCTCTAACTAGTGTCACAGGAATGGTTCAAAACATAGTCAGTATGAAGAGTCAGTCTTCCTGTACTTAAGTCGGCATTGTGCCTTTTGTATTTAATTCCGATGCAATTTCTGTGTTTCATCGTCAAAAAGGTCAGAGGGATACAGTAAACCTGAGGTGAAGCATCGGAATCTATAACTAGTGTCACAGGAATGGTTCAAAACATAGACAGTAGGAAGAGTCAGTCTTATTGTAGTTAAGTCGATATTGTTCCTACTGTATTTAACTACGATGCACTATATGTGTTTCATCGTCAATAAGAAGATCCAAGGGATACAGTAAACCTTAAATGAAGCATCGGAATCTATAACTAGTGTCACAGGAATGGTTCAAAACATAGACAGTAGGAAGATTCAGTCTACATGTACTTAAGTCGGCATCGTGCATTTTGTATATATTTCCGATGCAATTTCTGTGTTTCATCGTCAATAAGAAGGTCAGCGGGATACAGTAAACCTGAAGTGAAGCATCTGAATCTATAACTAGTGTCACATTAATGGTTCAAAGCATAGTCAGTAAGAAGAGTCAGTCTTATTGTACTTAAGTCGGTATTGTTCCTACTGTATTTAATTCCGATGCAATTTCTGTGTTTCATCTTCAATAAGAAGGTCAGAGGGATACAGTAAACCTGAAGGGAAGCATCGGAATCTCTAACTAGTGTCACAGGAATGGTTCAAAACATAGTCAGTATGAAGAGTCAGTCTTCCTGTACTTAAGTCGGCATTGTGCCTTTTGTATTTAATTCCGATGCAATTTCTGTGTTTCATCGTCAATAAGAAGGTCAGAGGGATACAGCGAACCTGAGGCGAAGCATCGGAATCTATAACTGGTGTCACAGGAATGGTTCAAAGCATAGACTGTAGGAAGAGTCAGTCTTCTTGTACTTAAGTCGGCATTGTGCCTATTGTATCTAACTCCGATGCACTATCTGTGATTCATCGTCAATAAGAAGATCCAAGGGATACAGTAAACCTGAAATGAAGCATCGGAATCTATAACTAGTGTCACAGGAATCTTCTAAACATAGACGGTAGTAAGAGTCAGTCTACATGTACATAAGTCGGCATTGTGCCTTTTGTATTAATTTCCGATGCGATTTCTGTGTTTCATCGTCAATAAGAAGGTCAGAGGGATACAGTAAACCTGAAGTGAATCATCGGAGTCTATAACTAGTGTCACACGAATGGTTCAAAACATAGTCAGTAAGAAGAGTCAGTCTTCTTGTACTTAAGTCGGTATTGTGCCCTTTGTATTTAATTCCGATGCAAATTCTGTGTTTCATCGTCTATAAGAAGGTCCAAGGGATACAGTAAACCTGAGGTGATTCATCGGAATCTATAACTAGTGTCACAGGAATGGTTCAAAACATAGTCAGTAATACGAGTCAGTCTTCTTGTACTTAAGTCGGCATTGTGCGTTTTGTAATTAATTCCGATGCAATATCTGTGTTTCATCGTCAATAAGAAGGTCCAAGGGATACAGTAAACCTGAAGTGAAGCATCGGAATCTACATCTAGTGTCACAGGAATGGTTCAAAACATAGCCAGTAAGGAGAGTCAGTCTTCTTGTACTTATGTCGGCATTGTGCCATTTGTATTTAATTCCGATACAATTTCTTTGTTTCATCGTTAATAAGAGGGTCAGAGGGATACAGTAAACCTGAAGTGAAGCATCGGAATCTATAACTAGTGTCACAGGAATGGTTCAAAACAGTCAGTAAGAAGAGCCAGTCTTCTTGTACTTAAGTCGGCGTTGTGCCTTTTGTATTTAATTCCGATGCAATTTCTGTGTTTCATCGTAAATAAGAAGGTCAGAGGGATACAGTAAACCTGAAGTGTAGCATCGTAATCTATAACTAGTGTCACAGGAATGGTTCAAAACATAGACAGTAGGAAGAGTCAGTCTTCTTGTACTTAAGTCGGCATTGTGCCTTTTGTATTTAATTCCGATGCAATTTCTGTGTTTCATCGTCAATAAGAAGGTCCAAGGGATACAGTAACCCTGAAGTGATTCATCTGAATCTACAACTAGTGTCACATTAATGGTTAAAAACTTAGGCAGAAAGAAGAGTCAGTCTTCTTGTATTTAAGTCGGCATTGTGCCTTTTCTATTTAATTCCGATGCAATATCTGTGTTTCATCGCCAATTAGAAGGTCAGAGGGATACAGTAAACCTGAAGTGAAGCATCGGAATCTGTAACTTGCATCACAGGATTGGTTCAAAACATAGACAGTAAGAAGACTCAGTCTTCTTGTACTTAAGTCGACATTGTGCCTTTTCTATTTCATTCCGATGCAATTTCTGTGTTTCATCGTCAATAAGAACGGCCAAGGGATACAGTAAACGTGAAATGAAGCATCGGAGCTATAACTAGTGTCACAGGAATGGTTCAAAACAGTCAGTAAGAAGAGTCTGTCTTCTTGTACTTATGTCGGCATTGTGACTTTTGTATTTAATTCCGATGCAATTTCTGTGTTTCATCGTCAATAAGAAGGTCAGAGGGATACAGTACACCGGAAGTGTAGCATCGGAATCTATAACTAGTATCACAGGAATGGTTCAAAACATAGACAGTTGGAAGAGTCAGTCTTCTTGTACATAAGTCGCCATTGTGTGATTTGTATTTAATTATGATGCAATTTCTGTGATTTATCGTCAATAAGAAGGTCAGAGGGATACAGTAAACCTGAAGTGAAGCATCGGAATCTATAACTAGTGTCACAGGAATGGTTCAAAGCATACACAGTAAGAAACGTCAGTCATCTTGATCTTAAGTCGGCATTATGCCTTTGGTATTTAATTCCGATGCAATTTCTGTGTTTCATCGTCAATAACAAGGTCAGAGGTATACAGTAAACCTGAAGTGAAGCATCGGAATCTATAACTAGTGTCACAGGAATGGGTCAAAACATAGTCTCTAAGAAGAGTCAGTCTTCTTGTACTTAAGTCGGCATTGTGCCTTTTGTATTTAATTCCGATGCAATTTCTGTGTTTCATCGTCAATAAGAAGGACCAAGGGATACAGTAATCCTGAAGTGAAGCATCGGAATCTATAACTAGTGTCACAGGAATGGTACAAAATATAGACAATAAGAAGAGTCAGACTTCTTGTACTTCAGTCGGCATTATGCCCTTTTCAATTTAATTCCGATGCAATTACTGTGTTTCATCGTCAATAAGAAGGTCAGAGGCATACAGTAAACCTGAAGTGAAACATCGGAATCTCTAACTAGTGTCACAGGAATGGTTCATGGCATAGTCAGTCAGAAGAGTCAGTCATCTTGTACTTAGGTCGGCATTGTGCCTTTTGTATTTATTTCCGATGCAGTTTCTGTGTTTCATAGTCAATACGAAGGTCCAAGGGAAACAGTAAATCTGAAGCGAAGCATCGGAAGCTATAACTAGTGTCACAGGAATGGTTCAAAAAATAGACAGAAAGAAGAGTCAGTCTTCTTGTACTTAAGTCGGCATTGTGCCTTTTGTATTTAATTTCCATGCAATTTCTGTGATTCATCGTCAATAAGAGGGTCAGAGGAATACAGTAAACCTGAAGTGAAGCATCGGAATCTATAACTTGTGTCACAGGAATGGTTCAAAACAGTCAGTAAGAAGAGTCAGTCTTCTTGTACTTAAGCCGGCATTGTGCCTTTTATACTTAATCCGAAGCAATTTCTGTGTTTCATCGTCAATAAGAAGGGCCAAGGGATACAGTAAATCTGAAGTGAAGCATCGGAATCTACAACTAGTGTCACAGGAATGGTTCAAAAAATAGACAGCAAGAAGAGTCATATTTCTTGTACTTAAGTCGGCATTGTGCCTTTTCTATTTGATTCCGATGCAATTTCTCTGTTTCATCGTCAAAAAGGTCAGAGGGATACAGTAAACCTGAGGTGAAGCATCGGATTCTATAACTAGTGTCACAGGAATGGTTCAAAACATAGACAGTAGGAAGAGTCAGTCTTATTGTAGTTAAGTCGATATTGTTCCTACTGTATTTAACTCAGATGCACTATCTGTGTTTCATCGTCAATAAGAAGATCCAAGGGATACAGTAAACCTGAAATGAAGCATCGGAATCTATGACTAGTGTCACAGGAATGGTTCAAAACATAGACAGTAGGAAGATTCAGTCTACATGTACTTAAGTCGTGATCGAGCATTTTGTACATATTTCCGATGCAATTTCTGTGTTTCATCGTCAATAAGAAGGTCAGAGGGATACAGTAAACCTGAAGTGAAGCATCGGAATCTATAACTAGTGTCACACTAATGGTTCAAAGCATAGTCAGTAAGAAGTGTCAGTCTTATTGTACTTAAGTCGGTATTGTTCCTACTGTATTCAATTCCGATGCAATTTCTGTGTTTCATCATCAATAAGAAGGTCAGAGGGATACAGTAAACCTGAAGGGAAGCATCGGAATCTCTAACTAGTGTCACAGGAATGGTTCAAAACATAGTCAGTATGAAGAGTCAGTCTTCCTGTACTTAAGTCGGCATTGTGCCTTTTGTATTTAATTCCGATGCAATTTCTGTGTTTCATCGTCAAAAAGAAGGTCAGAGGGATACAGTAAACCTGAAATGAAGCATTGGCATCTCTAACTAGTGTCACAGGAATGGTTCAAAACGTAGACAAAATAAGAGTCAGTCTTCTTGTTCTTAAGTCGGCAATGTGCCCATTGTATTTAATTCCGATGCAATTTCTGTGATTCATCGTCAATAAGAATGTCAAGGGTTACAGTAAACCTGAAGTGAAGCATCGGAATCTATGACTAATGTCCCAGGAATGGTTCAAAACAGTCACTAAGAAGAGTCAGTCTTCTTGTACTTAAGTCGGAATTGTGCCTTTTGTATTTAATTCCGATGCAATTTCTGTGTTTCATCGTCAATAAGAAGGTCCAAGGGATACAGTAAATCTGAAGTGAAGCATCGGAATCTATAACTAGTGTCACAGGAATGGTTCAAAACATAGACAGTAAGAAGAGTCAGTCTTCTTGTACTTAAGTCGGCATTGTGCATTTTCTATTTATTTCCGATGCAATTTCTGTGTTTCATCGTCAAAAAGATGGTCAGAGGGATACAGTAAACCTGAAATGAAGCGTCGGAATCTATAACTAGTGTCACAGGAATGGTTCAAAACATAGACAGTAGGAAGAGTCAGTCTTCTTGTACTAGGGTCGGTTTTGTGCCTATTGTATTTAATTCCGATGCAAATTCTGTGTTTCATCGTCAATAAGAAGGTCCAAGGGATACAGTAAACCTGAGGTGATGCATCGGAATCTATAACTAGTGTCACAGGAATGGTTCAAAGCATAGTGAGTAAGAAGAGTCAGTCTTCTTGTACTTAAGTCGGCATTGTGCGTTTTGTAATTAATTCCGATGCAATATCTGTGTTTCATCGTCAATAAGAAGGTCCAAGGCATACAGTAAACCTGAAGTGAAGCATCGGAATCTATATCTAGTGTCACAGGAATGGTTCAAAACACAGACAGTAAGGAGAGTCAGTCTTCTTGTACTTAAGTCGGCATTGTGCCTTTTCTATTTAATTCCGATGCAATTTCTGTGTTTCATAGTCAATAAGAACGTCCACGGGATACAGTAAACCTGAAGTGAAGCATCGGAATCTCTAACTAGTGTCACAGGAATGGTTCAAAACATAGACAGTAGGAAGAGTCAGTCTTCTTGTACTTAAGTCGGCATTGTGCCTTTTCTATTTATTTCCGATGCAATTTCTGTGTTTCATCGTCAATAAGAAGGTCAGAGGGATACAGTAAACCTGAAGCGAGTCATCGGAATCTCTAACTAGTGGCACAGGAATGGTTCAAAGCATAGTCAGTAAGAAGAGTCAGTCTTCTTGTACTTAAGTCGGCATTGTGCCTTTTTTATTTAATTCCGATGCAATTTCTGTATTTCATCGTCAATAACAAGGTCCAAGGGATACAGTAAACCTGAAGTGAAGCATCGGAATCTATAACTAGTGTCACAGGATTGGGTCAAAATATAGACAGTAAGAAGAGTCAGACTTCTTGTACATAAGTCAGCATTATGCCATATTTCAATTTAATTCCGATGCAATTACTGTGTTTCATCGTCAATAAGAAGGTCAGAGGGATACAGTAAACCTGAAGTGAAGCATCGGAATCCCTAACTAGGGTCACAGGAACGGTTCAAAACATAGTCAGTAAGAAGAGTCAGGCATCTTGTACTTAAGTCGGCATTGTGCCATTTGTATTTTATTCCGATTCAATTTCTGTGTTTCATCATCAATATGAAGGTCAGAGGGATACAGTAAACCTGAAGTGAAGCATCGGAATCAATAACTAGTGTCACAGGAATGGTTCAAAACAGTCAGTAAGAAGAGCCAGTCTTCTTGCACTTAAGTCGGCGTTGTGCCTTTTGTATTTAATTCCGATGCAATTTCTGTGTTTCATCGTCAATAAGAAGGTCAGAGGGATACAGTAAACCTGAAGTGAGGCATCGGAATCTGTAACTAGCGTCACAGGAATGGTTCAACACATAGTCAGTAAGAAGAGTCGGTCTTCTTGTACTTAAGTCGGCATTGTGCCTTTTCTATTTCATTCCGATGCAATTTCTGTGTTTCATCGTCAATAAGAACGGCCAAGGGATACAGTAAACGTGAAATGAAGCATCGGAGCTATAACAAGTGTCACAGGAATGGTTCAAAACAGTCAGTAAGAGGAGTCTGTCTTCTTGTACTTAAGTCGGCATTGTGACTTTTGTATTTAATTCCGATGCAATTTCTGTGTTTCATCGTCAATAAGAAGGTCAGAGGGATACAGTACACCGGAAGTGTAGCATCGGAATCTATAACTAGTATCACAGGAATGGTTCAAAACATAGACAGTTGGAAGAGTCAGTCTTCTTGTACTTAAGTCGCCATTGTGTGATTTGTATTTAATTCCGATGCAATTTCTGTGTTTCATCGTCAACAAGAAAGTCAGAGGGATACAGTAAACCTGAAGTGAAGCATCGGAATCTGTAACTAGTGTCACAGGAATGGTTCAAAGCATGGACAGTAAGAAAGGTCAGTCATCTTGATCTTAAGTCGGCATTATGCCTTTGGTATGTAATTCCGATGCAATTTCTGTGTTTCATCGTCAATAACAAGGTCAGAGGTATACAGTAAACCTGAAGTGAAGCATCGGAATCTATAACTAGTGTCACAGGAATGGGTCAAAACATAGTCAGCAAGAAGAGTCAGTCTTCTTGTACTTAAGTCGCCATTGTGCCTTTTGTATTCAATTCCGATGCAATTTCTGTGTTTCATCGTCAATAAGAAGGACCAAGGGATACAGTAATCCTTAAGTGAAGCATCGGAATCTATAACTAGTGTCGCAGGAGTGGTACAAAATATAGACAGTGAGAAGAGTCAGACTTCTTGTACTTCAGTCGGCATTATGCCCTTTTCAATTTAATTCCTATGCAATTACTGTGTTTCATCGTCAATAAGAAGGTCAGAGGCATACAGTAAACCTGAAGTGAAGCATCGGAATCTCTAACTAGTGTGACAGGAATGGTTCATAGCATAGTTAGCCACAAGAGTCAGTCATCTTGTACTTAGGTCGGCATTGTGCCTTTTGTATTTAATTCCGATGCAATTTCTGTGATTCATAGTCAATACAAAGGTCCAAGGGAAACAGTAAATCTGAAGTGAAGCATCGGAATCTATAACTAGTGTCACAGGAATGGTTCAAAAAATAGACAGTAATAAGAGTCAGTCTTCTTGTACTTAAGTCGGCATTGTGCCTTTTGTATTTAATTTCGATGCAATTTCTGTGATTCATCGTCAAAAAGAGGGTCAGAGGGATACAGTAAACCTGAAGTGAAGCATCGGAATCTATAACTAGTGTCACAGGAATGGTTCAAAACAGTCTGTAAGAAGAGTCAGTCTTCTTGTACTTAAGCCGGCATTGTGCCTTTTGTATTTAATCCGAAGCAATTTCTGTGTTTCATCGTCAATAAGAAGGGCCAAGGGATACAGTAAATCTGAAGTGAAGCATTGGAATCTACAACTAGTGTCACAGGAATGGTTCAAAAATAGACAGTAAGAAGAGTCATTCTTCTTGTACTTAAGTCGACATTGTGCCTTTTCTATTTGATTCCGATGCAATTTCTGTGTTTCATCGTCAAAAAGGTCAAAGGGATACAGTAAACCTGAGGTGAAGCATCGGAATCTATAACTAGTGTCACAGGAATGGTTCAAAACATAGACAGTAGGAAGAGTCAGTCTTATTGTAGTTAAGTCGATATTGTTCCTACTGTATTTAACTCCGATGCACTATCTCTGTTTCATCGTCAATAAGAAGATCCAAGGGATACAGTAAACCTGAAATGAAGCATCGGAGTCTATAACTAGTGTCACAGGAATGGTTCAAAAAATAGACAGTAGGAAGATTCAGTCTACATGTACTTAAGTCGGCATCGTGCATTTTGTGTATATTTCCGATGCAATTTCTGTGTTTCATCGTCAATAAGAAGGTCAGAGGGATACAGTAAACCTGAAGTGAAGCATCGGAATCTATAACTAGTGTGACATTAATGGTTCAAAGCATAGTCAGTAAGAAGAGTTAGTCTTATTGTCCTTAAGTCGGTATTGTTCCTACTGTATTTAATTCCGATGCAATTTCTGTGTTTCATCGTCAATAAGAAGGTCCAAGGGATACAGTAAACCTAAAGTGAAGAATCGAAATCTGTAACAAGCGTCACAGGAATGGTTCAAAGCATAGACACTAAGAAGAGTCAGTCTTCTTGTACTTAAGACGGCATTGTGCCTTTTCTATTTAATTCCGATGCAATTTCTGTGTTTCATCGTCAATAAGTAGGTCAGAGGGATACAGCGAACCTGAGGCGAAGCATCGGAATCTATAACTGGTGTCACAGGATTGGTTCAAAACATAGACTGTAGGAAGAGTCAGTCTTCTTGTACTTATGTCGGAATTGTGCGTTTTCTATTTAATTCCGATGCAATTTCTGTGTTTCATCGTCAATAAGAAGATCCAAGGGATACAGTAAACCTGATATGAAGCATCGGAATCTATAACTAGTGTCACAGGAATCTTCTAAACATAGACAGTAGGAAGAGTTAGTCTACATGTACATAAGTCGGCATTGTGCCTTTTGTATTTAATTCCGATGCGATTTCTGTGTTTCATCGTCAATAAGAAGGTCAGAGGGATACAGTAAACCTGAAGTGAAGCATCGGAATCTCTAACTAGTGTCACAGGAATGGTTCAAAACATAGTCAGTATGAAGAATCAGTCTTCCTGTACTTATGTCGGCATTGTGCCTTTTGTATTTAATTCCGATGCAATTTCTGTGTTTCATCGTCAATAAGATGGTCAGAGGGATACAGCGAACCTGAGGCGAAGCATCGGAATCTATAACTGGTGTCACAGGATTGGTTCAAAACAGTCAGTAAGAAGAGTCAGTCTTCTTGTACTTAAGCCGGCATTGTGCCTTTTGTACTTAATCCGAAGCAATTTCTGTGTTTCGTCGTCAATAAGAAGGGCCAAGGGATACAGTAAATCTGAAGTGAAGCTTTGGAATCTACAACTAGTGTAACAGGAATGGTTCAAAAAATAGACAGTAAGAAGAGTCATTCTTCTTGTACTTAAGTCGGCATTGTGCCTTTTCTATTTGATTCCGATGCAATTTCTGTGTTTCATCGTCAAAAAGGTCAGAGGGATACAGTAAACCTGAGGTGAAGCATCGGAATCTATAACTAGTGTCACAGGAATGGTTCAAAACATAGACAGTAGGAAGAGTCAGTCTTATTGTAGTTAAGTCGATATTGTTCCTAATGTATTTAACTCCGATGCACTATCTCAGTTTCATCGTCAATAAGAAGATCCAAGGGATACAGTAAACCTGAAATGAAGCATCGGAATCTATAACTAGTGTCACAGGAATGGTTCAAAACATAGACAGTAGGAAGATTCAGTCTACACGTACTTAAGTCGGCATCGTGCATTTTGTATATATTTCCGATGCAATTACTGTGTTTCATCGTCAATAAGAAGGTCAGAGGGATTCAGTAAACCTGAAGTGAAGGATCGGTATCTATAACTAGTGTCACATTAATTGTTCAAAGCATAGTCAGTAAGAAGAGTCAGTCTTATTGTACTTAAGTCGGTATTGTTCCTACTGTATTTAATTCCGATGCAATTTCTGTGTTTCATCGTCAATAAGTAGGTCAGAGGGATACAGTAAACCTGAAGGGAAGCATCGGAATCTCTAACTAGTGTCACAGGAATGGTTCAAAACATAGTCAGTATGAAGAATCAGTCTTCCTGTACTTAAGTCGGCATTGTGCCTTTTGTATTTAATTCCGATGCAATTTCTGTGTTTCATCGTCAATAAGAAGGTCCAAAGGATACAGTGAACCTAAAGTGAAGAATCGAAATCTGTAACAAGCGTCACAGGAAAGGTTCAAAACATAGTCACTAAGAAGAGTCAGTCTTCTTGTACTTAAGACGGCATTGTGCCTTTTCTATTTAATTCCGATGCAATTTCTGTGTTTCATCGTCAATAAGAAGGTCAGCGGGATACAGCGAACCTGAGGCGAAGCATCGGAATCTATAACTGGTGTCACAGGATTGGTTCAAAACATAGACTGTAAGAAGAGTCAGTCTTCTTGTACTTAAGTCGGAATTGTGCGTTTTCTATTTAATTCCGATGCAATTTCTGTTGTTCATAGTCAATAAGAACGTCCAAGGGATACAGTAAACCTGAAGTGAAGCATCGGAATCTGTAACTAGCGTCACAGGAGTGGTTCAAATCACAGTCAGTAAGAAGAGTCAGTCTGCTTGAACTTAAGTCGGCATTGTGCCTTTTCTAATTAATTCCGATGCAGTATCTGTGTTTCATCGCCAATAAGAAGGTCAGAGGGATACAGTAAACCTGAAGTGAAGCATCGGAATCTATAACTAGTGTCACAGGAATGGTTCAAAACATAGACAGTAGGATGATTCAGTCTACATGTACTTAAGTCGGCATCGTGCATTTTGTGTATATTTCCGATGCAATTTCTGTGTTTCATCGTCAATAAGAAGGTCAGAGGGATACAGTAAACCTGAAGTGAAGCATCGGAATCTATTACTAGTGTCACATTAATGGTTCAAAGCATAGTCAGTAAGAAGAGTTAGTCTTATTGTCCTTAAGTCGGTATTGTTCCTACTGTATTTAATTCCGATGCAATTTCTGTGTTTCATCGTCAATAAGAAGGTCCAAGGGATACAGTAAAACTAAAGTGAAGAATCGAAATCTGTAACAAGCGTCACAGGAATGGTTCAAAGCATAGACACTAAGAAGAGTCAGTCTTCTTGTACTTAAGACGGCATTGTGCCTTTTCTATTTAATTCCAATGCAATTTCTGTGTTTCATCGTCAATAAGAAGGTAAGAGGGATACAGCGAACCTGAGGCGAAGCATCGGAATCTATAACTGGTGCCACAGGATTGGTTCAAAACATAGACTGTAGGAAGAGTCAGTCTTCTTGTACTTATGTCGGAATTGTGCATTTTCTATTTAATTCCGATGCAATTTCTGTGTTTCATAGTCAATAAGAACGTCCACGGGATACAGTAAACCTGAAGTGAAGCATCGGAATCTGTAACTAGCGTCACAGGAGTGGTTCAAATCATAGTCAGTAAGAAGAGTCAGTCTGCTTGTACTTAAGTCGGCATTGTGCCTTTTCTACTTAATTCCGATGCAATTTCTGTGTTTCATAGTCAATAAGAACGTCCACGGGATACAGTAAACCTGAAGTGAAGCATCGGAATCTATAACTAGTGTCACTGGAATGGTTCAAAACTTAGACAGTAGGAAGAGTCAGTCTTCTTGTACTTAAGTCGGCATTGTGCCTATTGTATTTAACTCCGATGCACTATCTGTGATTCATGGTCAATAAGAAGATCCAAGGGACACAGGAAACCTGATATGAAGCATCGGAATCTATAACTAGTGTCACAGGAATCTTCTAAACATAGACAGTAGGAAGAGTTAGTCTACATGTACATAAGTCGGCATTGTGCCTTTTGTATTTAATTCCGATGCGATTTCTGTGTTTCATCGTCAATAAGAATGTCAGAGGGATACAGTAAACCTGAAGTGAAGCATCGGAATCTCTAACTAGTGTCACAGGAATGGTTCAAAACATAGTCAGTATGAAGAATCAGTCTTCCTGTACTTAAGTCGGCATTGTGCCTTTTGTATTTAATTCCGATGCTATTTCTGTGTTTCATCGTCAATAAGAAGGTCCAAGGGATACAGTAAATCTAAAGTGAAGAATCGAAATCTGTAACAAGCGTCACAGGAATGGTTCACAACATAGACACTAAGGAGAGTCAGTCTTCTTGTACTTAAGACGGCATTGTGCCTTTTCTATTTAATTCCGATGCAATTTCTGTGTTTCATCGTCAATAAGAAGGTCAGAGGGATACAGCGAACCTGAGGCGAAGCATCGGAATCTATAACTGGTGTCACAGGATTGGTTCAAAACAGTCAGTAAGAAGAGTCAGTCTTCTTGTACTTAAGCCGGCATTGTGCCTTTTGTACTTAATCCGAAGCAATTTCTGTGTTTCATCGTCAATAAGAAGGGCCAAGGGATACAGTAAATCTGAAGTGAAGCATTGGAATCTACAACTAGTGTCACAGGAATGGTTCAAAAAATAGACAATAAGAAGTGTCATTCTTCTTGTACTTAAGTCGGCATTGTGCCTTTTCTATTTGATTCCGATGCAATTTCTGTGTTTCATCGTCAAAAAGGTCAGAGGGATACAGTAAACCTGAGGTGAAGCATCGGAATCTATAACTAGTGTCACAGGAATGGTTCAAAACATAGACAGTAGGAAGAGTCAGTCTTATTGTAGTTAAGTCGATATTGTTCCTACTGTATTTAACTCCGATGCACTATCTCAGTTTCATCGTCAATAAGAAGATCCAAGGGATACAGTAAACCTGAAATGAAGCATCGGAATCTATAACTAGTGTCACAGGAATGGTTCAAAACATAGACAGTAGGAAGATTCAGTCTACACGTACTTAAGTCGGCATCGTGCATTTTGTATATATTTCCGATGCAATTTCTGTGTTTCATCGTCAATAAGAAGGTCAGATTGATACAGTAAACCTGAAGTGAAGCATCGGAATCTATAACTAGTGTCACATTAATGGTTCAAAGCATAGTCAGTAAGAAGAGTCAGTCTTATTGTACTTAAGTCGGTATTGTTCCTACTGTATTTAATTCCGATGCATTTTCTGTGTTTCATCGTCAATAAGAAGGTCAGAGGGATACAGTAAACCTGAAGGGAAGCATCGGAATCTCTAACTAGTGTCACAGGAATGGTTCAAAACATAGTCAGTATGAAGAATCAGTCTTCCTGTACTTAAGTCGGCATTGTGCATTTTGTATTTAATTCCGATGCAATTTCTGTGTTTCATCGTCAATAAGAAGGTCCAAAGGATACAGTAAACCTAAAGTGAAGAATCGAAATCTGTAACAAGCGTCACAGGAAAGGTTCAAAACATAGACACTAAGAAGAGTCAGTCTTCTTGTACTTAAGACGGCATTGTGCCTTTTCTATTTAATTCCGATGCAATTTCTGTGTTTCATCGTCAATAAGAAGGTCATAGGGATACAGCGAACCTGAGGCGAAGCATCGGAATCTATAACTGGTGTCACAGGATTGGTTCAAAACATAGACTGTAGGAAGAGTCAGTCTTCTTGTACTTAAGTCGGAATTGTGCGTTTTCTATTTAATTCCGATGCAATTTCTGTGTTTCATAGTCAATAAGAACGTCCAAGGGATACAGTAAACCTGAAGTGAAGCATCGGAATCTGTAACTAGCGTCACAGGAGTGGTTCAAATCATAGTCAGTAAGAAGAGTTAGTCTGCTTGAACTTAAGTCGGCATTGTGCCTTTTCTATTTAATTCCGATGCAATTTCTGTGTTTCATAGTCAATAAGAACGTCCACGGGATACAGTAAACCTGAAGTGAAGCATCGGAATCTATAACTAGTGTCACAGGAATGGTTCAAAACATAGACAGTAGGAAGAGTCAGTCTTCTTGTACTTAAGTCGGCATTGTGCCTATTGCATTTAACTCCGATGCACTATCTGTGATTCATCGTCAATAAGAAGATCCAAGGGATACAGTAAACCTGATATGAAGCATCGGAATCTATAACTAGTGTCACAGGAATCTTCTAAACATAGACAGTAGGAAGAGTCAGTCTACATGTACATAAGTCGGCATTGTGCCTTTTGTATTTAGTTCCGATGCGATTTCTGTGTTTCATCGTCAGTAAGAAGGTCAGAGGGATACAGTAAACCTGAAGTAAAGCATCGGAATCTATAACTAGTGTAACACGAATGGTTCAAAACATTGTCAGTAAGAAGAATCAGTCTTCTTGTACTTAAGTCGGTATTGTGCCTTTTGTATTTATTTCCGATGCAAATTCTGTGTTTCATCGTCAATAAGAAGGTCCAAGGGATACAGTAAACCTGAGGTGATTCATCGGAATCTATAACTAGTGTCACAGGAATGGTTCAAAACATAGTCAGTAATAAGAGTGAGTCATCTTGTACTTAAGTCGGCATTGTGCGTTTTGTAATTAATTCCGATGCAATATCTGTGTTTCATCGTCAATAAGAAGGTCCAAGGGATACAGTAAACCTGAAGTGAAGCATTGGAATCCATAACTAGTGTCTCAGGAATGGTTCAAAACAGTCAGTAGAAAGAGCCAGTCGTCTTGTACTTAAGTCGGCGTTGTGCCATTTGTATTTAATTCCGATGCAATTCCAGTGTTTCATCGTCAATATGAAAGTCGGAGGGATACAGTAAACCTGAAGTGTAGCATCGGAATCTATAACTAGTGTCACAGGAATGGTTCAAAACATAGACAGTAGGAAGAGTCAGTCTTCTTGTACTTAGGTCGGCATTGTGCCTTTTGTATTTAATTCCGATGCAATTTCTGTGTTTCATCGTCAATAAGAAAGTCCAAGGGATACAGTAACCCTGAAGTGATTCATCTGAATCTACAACTAGTGTCACAGGAATGGTTCAAAACTTAGTCAGAAAGAAGAGTCAGTCTTCTTGTATTTAAGTCGGCATTGTGCCTTTTCTAATTAATTCCGATGCAATATCAGTGTTTCATCGCCAATAAGAAGGTCAGAGGGATACAGTAAACCTGAAGTGAAGCATCGGAATCTGTAACTTGCATCACAGGATTGGTTCAAAACATAGACAGTGGGAAGGGTCAGTCTACTTGTACTTAAGTTGGCATTGTGCCTTTTGTATTTAATTCCGAAGCAATTTCTGTGTTTCATCGTCAATAACAAGGTCCAAGGGATACAGTAAACCTGGAGTGAAGCATCGGAATCTATGACTAGTGTCACAGGAATGGTTCAAAACATAGACAAAATAAGAGTCAGTCTTCTTATTCTTAAGTCGGCAATGTGCCTATTGTATTTAATTCCGATGCAATTTCTGAGAATCATCGTCAATAAGAATGTCAGAGCGTTACAGTAAACCTGAAGTGAAGCATCGGAATCTATAACTAATGTCCCAGGAATAGTTCAAAACAGTCACTAAGAAGAGTCAGTCTTCTTGTACTTAAGTCGGAATTGTGGCTTTTGTATTTAATTCCGATGCTATTTCTGTGTTTCATCGTCAATGAGAAGGTCCAAGGGATACAGTAAATCTGAAGTGAGGCATCGGAATCTATAACTAGTGTCACAGGAATGGTTCAAAACATAGACAGTAAGAAGAGTCAGTCTTCTTGTACTTAAGTCGGCATTCTGACTTTTCTATTTATTTCCGATGCAATTTCTGTGTTTCATCGTCAAAAAGAAGGTCAGAGGGATACAGTAAACCTGAAGTGAAGCATCGGAATCTATAACTAGTGTCACAGGAATGGTCCAAAACTTAGTCAGAAAGAAGAGTCAGTCTTCTGGTATTTAAGTCGGCATTGTGCCTTTTCTAATTAATTCCGATGCAATATCTGTGTTTCATCGCTAATAAGAAGGTCAGAGGGATACAGTAAACCTGAAGTGAAGCATTGGAATCTGTAACTTGCATCACAGGATTGGTTCAAAACATAGACAGTGGGAAGAGTCAGTCTACTTGTACTTAAGTCAGCATTGTGCCTTTTCTATTTAATTCCGATGCAATTTCTGTGTTTCATCGTCAAGAAGAAGGTCCAAGGTATACAGTAAACCTGAAGTGAAGCATTGGAATCTATAACTAGTGACACAGGAATGGTTCAAAACATAGACAAAATAAGAGTCAGTCTTCTTGTTCTTAAGTCGGCAATGTGCCTATTGTATTTAATTCCGATGCAATTTCTGTGAATCATCGTCAATAAGAATGTCAGAGGGTTACAGTAAACCTGAAGTGAAGCATCGGAATCTATAACTAATGTCCCAGGAATAGTTCAAAACAGTCACTAAGAAGAGTCAGTCTTCTTGTACTTAAGTCGGAATTGTGCCTTTTGTATTTAATTCCGATGCTATTTCTGTGTTTCATCGTCAATGAGAAGGTCCAAGGGATACAGTAAATCTGAAGTGAGGCATCGGAATCTATAACTAGTGTCACAGGAATGGTTCAAAACATAGACAGTAGGAAGAGTCAGTCTTCTTGTACTTAGGTTGGTTTTGTGCCTATTGTATTTAACTCCGATGCACTATCTGTGATTCATCGTCAATAAGAAGATCCAAGGGATACAGTAAACCTGAAATGAAGCATCGGAATCTATAACTAGTGTCACAGGAATCTTCTAAACATAGACAGTAGGAAGAGTCAGTCTACATGTACATAAGTCGGCATTGTGCCTTTTGTATTTAATTCCGATGCGATTTGTATGTTTCATCGTCAATAAGAAGGCCAGAGGGATACAGTAAACGTGAAGTGAAACATCGGAATCTATAACTAGTCTCTCACGAATGGTTCAAAACATAGTCAGTAAGAAGAGTCAGTGTTCTTGTACTTAAGTCGGCATTGTGCGTTTTGTAATTAATTCCGATGCAATGTCTGTGTTTCATCGTCAATAAGAAGGTCCAAGGGATACAGTAAACCTGGAGTGAAGCATCGGAATCTATAACTAGTGTCACAGGAATGGTTCAAAACAGTCAGTAAGAAGAGCCAGTCTTCTTGTACTTAAGTCGGCGTTGTGCCTTTTGTATTTAATTCCGATGCAATTTCTGTGTTTCATCGTCAATAAGAACGTCAGAGGGATGCAGTAAACCTGAAGTGAAGCATCGGAATCTATATCTAGTGTCACAGGAATGGTTCAAAACATAGACAGTAAGGAGAGTCAGTCTTCTTGTGCTTAAGTCGGCATTGTGCCATTTGTATTTAATTCCGTTGCAATTTCTGTGTTTCATCGTCAATAAGAACGTCAGAGGGATACAGTAAACCTGAAGTGAAGCATCGGAATCTGTAACTAGCGTCACAGGAATGGTTCAAAACATAGGCAGTAGGAAGAGCCAGTCTTCTTGTACTTAAGTCGGCGTTGTGCCTTTTGTATTTAATTCCGTTGCAATTTCTGTGTTTCATCGTCAATAAGAACGTCATAGGGATACAGTAAAC
Source organism: Schistocerca americana (assembly GCF_021461395.2). NCBI lineage: Eukaryota > Metazoa > Arthropoda > Insecta > Orthoptera > Acrididae > Schistocerca > Schistocerca americana. The sequence goes on along the minus strand of NC_060121.1, from coordinate 22,388,689 downwards.
CTGAAGTGAAGCATCGGAATCTATAACTGGTGTCACAGGATTGGTTCAAAACATAGACTGTAGGAAGAGTCAGACTTCTTGTACTTATGTCGGAATTGTGCGTTTTCCATTTAATTCCGATGCAATTTCTGTGTTTCATAGTCAATAAGAACGTCCAAGGGATGCAGTAAAACTGAAGTGAAGCATCGGAATCTGTAACTAGCGTCGCTGGAGTGGTTCAAATCATAGTCAGTAAGAAGAGTCAGTCTGCTTGTACTTAAGTCGGCATTGTGCCTTTTCTATTTTATTCCGATGCAATTTCTGTGTTTCATAGTCAATAAGAGCGTCCACGGGATACAGTAAACCTGAAGTGAAGCATCGGAATCTATAACTAGTGTCACAGGAATGGTTCAAAACATAGACAATAGGAAGAGTCAGTCTACAAGTACATAGGTCGGCATTGTGCCTTTTGTATTTCATTCCGATGCAAATTCTGTGTTTCAACTTCAATAAGAAGGTCCAAGGGATACAGTAAACCTGAGGTGATTCATCGGAATCTATAACTAGTGTCACAAGAATGGTTCAAATCATAGTCAGTAATAAGAGTCAGTCTTCTTGTACTTAAGTCGGCATTGTGCGTTTTGTAATTAATTCCGATGCAATATCTGAGTTTCATCGTCAATAAGAAGGTCCAAGGGATACAGTAAACCTGAAGTGAGGCATCGGAATCCATAACTAGTGTCACAGGAAAGGTTCAAAACAGTAAGTAGGAAGAGCCATTCGTCTTGTACTTAAGTCGGCGTTGTGCCTTTTGTATTTAATTCCGATGCAATTTCTGTGTTTCATCGTCAATAAGAAAGTCAGAGGGATACAGTAAACCTGAAGTGTAGCATCGGAATCTATAACTAGTGTCACAGGAATGGTTCAAAACATAGACAGTAGGAAGAGTCAGTCTTCTTGTACTTAGGTCGGCATTGTGCCTTTTGTATTTAATTCCGATGCAATTTCTGTGTTTCATCGTCAATAAGAAGGTCCAAGGGATACAGTAACCCTGAAGTGATTCATCTGAATGTACAACTACTGACACAGGAATGGTTCAAAACTTAGTCAGAAAGGAGAGTCAGTCTTCTTGTATTTAAGTCGGCATTATGCCTTTTCTATTTATTTCCGATGCAATATCTGTGTTTCATCGCCAATACGAAGGTCAGAGGAATACAGTAAACCTGAAGTGAAGCATCGGAATCTGTAACTTGCATCACAGGATTGGTTCAAAACATAGACAGTGCGAAGAGTCAGTCTACTTGTACTTAAGTTGGCATTGTGCATTTTGTATTTAATTCCAAAGCAATTTCTGTGTTTCAACGTCAATAAGAGGGTCAGAGGGATACAGCAAACATGAAGTGATGCATCGGAATCTATAACTAGTGTCACAGGAATAGTTCAAAACACAGACAGTGGGAAGAGTCAGTCTTCTTGTACTTAAGTTGGCATTGTGGCTTTTGTATTTAATTCCGAAGCAATTTCTGTGTTTCATCGTCAATAACAAGGTCCAAGGGATACAGTCAACCTGGAGTGAAGCATCGGAATCTATGACTAGTGTCACAGGAATGGTTCAAACATAGACAGTAAGAAGAGTCAGTCTTCTTGTACTTAAGTCGGCAATGTGCCTATTGTATTTAATTCCGATGCAATTTCTGTGATTCATCGTCAATAAGAATGTCAGAGGGTTACAGTAAACCTGAAGTGAAGAATCGGAATCTATAACTAATGTCCCAGGAATAGTTCAAAACAGTCACTAAGAAGAGTCAGACTTCTTGTACTTAAGTCGGAATTGTGCCTTTTGTATTTAATTCCGATGCAATTTCTGTGTTTCATCGTCAATGAGAAGGTCCAAGGGGTACAGTAAATCTGAAGTGAGGCATCGGAATCTATGACTAGTGTCACAGGAATGGTTCAAGACATAGACAGTGAGAAGAGTCAGTCTTCTTGTACTTAAGTCGGCATTGTGCCTTTTCTATTTATTTCCGATGCTATTTCTGTGTTTCATCGTCAAAATGAAGGTCAGAGGGATACAGTAAACCTGAAGTGAAGCATCGGAATCCATAACTAGTGTCACAGGAATGGTTCAAAACATAGACAGTAGGAAGAGTCAGTCTTCTTGTACTTAGGTCGGTTTTGTGCCTATTGTATTTAACTCCGATGCACTATCTGTGATTCATCATCAATAAGAAAATCCAAGGGATACAGTAAACCTAAAATGAAGCATCGGAATCTATAACTAGTGTCACAGGAATCTTCTAAACATAGACAGTAGGAAGAGTCAGTCTACATGTACATAAGTCGGCATTGTGACTTTTGTATTTAATTCCGATGCGACTTCTATGTTTCATCGTCAATAAGAAGGTCAGAGGGATACAGTAAACCTGAAGTGAAGCATCGGAATCTATAACTAGTCTCACACGAATGGTTCAAAACATAGTCAGTAAGAAGAGTCAGTGTTCTTGTACTTAAGTCGTTATTGTGCCTTTTCTATTTAATTCCGATGCAAATTCTGTGTTTCATCGTCAATAAAAAGGTCCAAGGGATACAGTAAACCTGAGGTGATACATCGGAATCTATAACTATTGTCACAGGAATGGTTCAAAACATAGTCAGTAAGAAGAGTCAGTCTTCTTGTACTTAAGTCGGCATTGTGCGTTTTGTAATTAATTCCGATGCAATATCTGTGTTTCATCGTCAATAAGAAGGTCCAAGGGATACAGTAAACCAGAAGTGAAGCATCGGAATCTATATCTAGTGTCACAGGAATGGTTCAAAACATAGACAGTAAGGAGAGTCAGTCTTCTTGTGCTTAAGTCAGCATTGTGCCATTTGTATTTAATTCCGATACAATTTCTGTGTTTCATCGTCAATAAGAAGGTCAGAGGGATACAGTAAACCTGAAGTGAAGCATCGGAATCTATAACTAGTGTCACAGGAATGGTTCAAAACAGTCAGTAAGAAGAGCCAGTCTTCTTGTACTTAAGTCGGCGTTGTGCCTTTTGTATTTAATTCCGATGCAATTTCTGTGTTTCATCGTCAATAAGAACGTCAGAGGGATACAGTAAACCTGAAGTGAAGCATCGGAATCTGTAACTAGCGTCACAGGAATGGTTCAGATCATAGGCAGTAGGAAGAGACAGTCTTCTTGTACTTAGGTCGGAATTGTGCCTTTTCTATTTAATTCCGATGCAATTTCTGTGTTTCATCGTCAATACGAAGGTCCAAGGGATACAGTAAACCTGAAGTGAAGCATCGGAATCTGAAACTAGCGTCACAGGAATGGTTCAAAGCATAGGCACTATGAAGAGTCAGTCTGCTTGTACCTAAGACGGCATTGTGCATTTTCTATTTAATTCCGATGCAATTTCTGTGTTTCATGGTCAATAAGAAGGTCAGAGGGATACAGTGAACCTGAGGTGAAGCATCGGAATCTATAACAAGTGTCACAGGAATGGTTCAAATCATAGACAGTAAGAAGAGTCAGTCTTCATGTACTTAAGTCGGATTTGTGCCTTTTCTATTTAATTCCGATGCAATTTCTGTGTTTCATCGTCAATGAGAAGGTCCAAGGGATACAGTAAACCTGAAGTGGTTCATCGGAATCTATGAGTGGTGTCACAGGAATGGTTCAAAACATAGTCGGTACAAAGAGTCAGTCTTCTTGTACTTATGTCGGCATTGTGCATTTTGTATTTAATTCCGATGCAATTTCCGTGATTCATCGTCAATAAGAAGGTCAGAGGGATACAGTAAACCTTAAGTGAAGCATCGGAATCTATAACTAGTGTCACAGGAATGGTTCAAAGCATAGACAGTAAGAAGCGTCAGTCTTCTTGTACTTAAGTCGGCATTGTGCCTTTTGTATTTAATTCCGATGCAATTTCTGTGCTTCATGGTCAATGAGAAGGTCCAAGGGATACAGTAAACCTGAAGTGAAGCATCGGAATCAATAACTAGTGTCACAGGAATGGTTCAAAACATAGACAAAAGAAGAGTCAGTATTCTTGTACCTAAGTCGGCATTGTGCATTATGTATTTAATTCCTATGCACTTTCTGTGATTCATCCTCAAAAAGAATGTCAGAGGGATACATTAAACCTCAAGTGAAGCATCGGAATCTATAACTAGTGTCACAGGAATGGTTCAAAACATAGACAGTAAGAAGAGTCAGTCTTCTTGTACTTAAGTCGGTATTGTGCCTATTGTATTTAACTCCTATGCACTATCTGCGTTTCATCGTCAATAAGTAGATCAAAGGGATACAGTAAACCTGAAATGAAGCATCGGAATCTATAACTAGTGTCACGGGAATGGTTCAAAACATAGACAGTAGGAAGATTCAGTCTACATGTACTTAAGTCGGCATCGTGCCTTTTGTATTTATTTTACGATGCAATTTCTGTGTTTCATCGTCAATAAGATGGTCAGAGGGATTCAGTAAACCTCAAGTGAAGTATCGGAATCTATAACTAGTGTCCCAGGAATGGTTCAAAACATAGTCAGTAAGAAGAGCCAGTCGTCTTGTACTTAAGTCGGCATTTTTCCTTTTGTATTTAATTCCGATGCAAATTCTGTGTTTCATCGTCAATAAGAAGTTCCAAGGGATACTGCAAACCTGAAGTGAAGCATCGGAATCTCTAACTAGCGTCACAGGAATGGTTAAAACATAGTCAGTAAGAAGAGTAATTCTTATTGTACTTAAGTCGGCATTATGACTTTTCTATTTATTCCGTTGCAATTTCTGTGTTTCATCGTCAATAAGAAGGTCAGAGGGATACAGTAAACCTGAAGTGAAGCATCGGAATCTGTAACTTGCGTCACAGGAATGGTTCAAAACATAGGCAGTAGGAAGAGACAGTCTTCTTGTACTTAGGTCGGATTTGTGCCTTTTCTATTTAATTCCGATGCAATTTCTGTGGTTCATCGTCAATAAGAAGGTCCAAGGGATACAATAAACCTGAAGTGAAGCATCGGAATCAATAACTAGTGTCACAGAAATGGTTCAAAACATAGACAGTAAGAAGAGTCAGTCTTCATGTACTTAAGTCGGCATTGTGATTTTTCTATTTAATTCCGATGCAATGTCTGTGTTTCATCGTCAATAAGAGGGTCAGAGGGATACAGTAAACCTGAAGTGAAGGATCGGAATCTATAACTAGTGACACAGGAATGGTTTAAAACATAGTCAGTAAGAAGAGTCAGTCTTCTTGTACTTAAGTCGGCATTGTGCCTTTTCTATTTAATTCCGATGCAATATCTGTGTTTCATCGTCAATAAGAAGGTCAGAGGGATACAGTAAACCTGAAGTGAAGCATCGGAATCTATAACTAGTGACACAGGCATGGTTGCAAACATAGTCAGGAAGAAGAGACAGTTTTCTTGTACTGAAGTTGGCATTGAGCATTTTCTTTTTAATTCCGATGCAATTTCTGTGTTTCATCGTCAATAAGAAGGTCCAAGGGATACAGTAAACCTGAAGTGAATCATCGGAAACTATTAGTGGTGTCACAGGAATGGTTCAAAACATAGTCAGTACAAAGAGTCAGTCTTCTTGTACTTATGTCGGGGCATTGTGCCTTTTGTATTTAATTCCTATGCAATTTCTGTGATTCATCATCAAAAAGAAGGTCAGAGGGATACATTAAACCTCAAGTGAAGCATCGGAATCTATAACTATTGTCACAGGAATGGTTCAAAGCATAGACAGTAGGAAAAGTCAGTCTTTTTGTACTTAAGTCGGCATTGAGCCTTTTCTATTTATTCCGTTGCAATTTCTGTGTTTCATCGTCAATAAGAAGGTCAGAGGGATACAGTAAACCTGAAGTGAAACATCGGAATCTGTAACTAGCGTCACAGGAATGGTTCAAAACATAGGAAGTAGGAAGAGTCAGTCTTCTTGTACTTAGGTCGGATTTGTGCCTTTTCTATTTAATTCCGATGCAATATCTGTGTTTCATCGTCAATAAGAAGGTCCAAGGGATACAGTAAACCTGAAGTGAAGCATCGGAATCAATAACTAGTGTCACAGAAATGGTTCAAAGCATAGACAGTAAGAAGAGTCAGTCTTCATGTACTTAAGTCGGCATTGTGCCTTTTCTATTTAATTCCGATGCAATGTCAGTGTTTCATCGTCAATAAGAAGGTCAGAGGGATACAGTAAACCTGAAGTGAAGCATCGGAATCTATAACTAGTGTCACAGGAATGGTTCAAAGCATTGACAGTAAGAAGCGTCAGTCTTCTTGTACTTAAGTCGGCATTGTGCCTTTTGTATTTAATTCCGATGCAATTTCTGTGTTTCATGGTCAATGAGAAGGTGCAAGGGATACAGGAAACCTGAAGTGAAGCATCGGAAATAATAACTAGTGTCACAGGAATGGTTCAAAACATAGACAAAAAGAAGAGTCAGTCTTCATGTACTTAAGTCGGCATTGTGCCTTTTCTATTTAATTCCGATGGAATGTCTGTGTTTCATCATCAATAAGAAGGTCAGTGGGATACAGTAAACCTGAAGGGAAGCATCAGAATCTCTAACTAGTGTCACAGGAATGGTTCAAAACATAGTCCGTACGAAGAGTCAGTCTTCTTGTACTTAAGTCGGCATTATGGCCTTTTCAATTTAATTCCGATGCAATTACTGTGTTTCATCGTCAATAATAAGGTCAGAGGGATACAGTAAACCTGAAGTGAAGCATCGGTATCTCTAACTAGTGTCACAGGAACGTTTCAAAACATAGTCAGTAAGAAGAGTCTGTCTTCTTGAACATAAGTCGGCATTGTGCTTTTTGTATTTAATTCCGATGCAATATCTGTGTTTCATCGTCAATAAGAAGTTCCAAGGGATACTGTATACCTGAAGTGAAGCATCGGAATCTCTAACTAGCGTCACAGGAATGGTTAAAACATAGTCAGTAAGAAGAGTCATTCTTATTGTACTTAAGTCGGCATTGTGCCTTTTCTATTTATTCCGTTGCAATTTCTGTGTTTCATCGTCAATAAGAAGGGCAGAGGGATACAGTAAACCTGAAGTGAAGCATCGGAATCTGTAACTAGCGTCACTGGAATGGTTCAAAACATAGGCAGTAGGAAGAGACAGTCTTCTTGTACTTAGGTCGGATTTGTGCCTTTTCTATTTAATTCCGATGCAATTTCTGTGGTTCATCGTCAATAAGAAGGTCCAAGGGATACAGTAAACCTGAATTGAAGCATCGGAATCAATAACTAGTGTCACAGAAATGGTTCAAAACATAGACAGTAAGAAGAGTCAGTCTTCATGTACTTAAGTCGGCATTGTGCCTTTTCTATTTAATTCCGATGCAATGTCTGTGTTTCATCGTCAATAAGAAGGTCAGAGGGATACAGTAAACCTGAAGTGAAGCATCGGAATCTATAACTAGTGTCACAGGAATGGTTTAAAACATAGTCAGTAAGAAGAGTCAGTCCTCTTGTACTTAAGTCGGCATTGTGCATTTTCTATTTAATTCCGATGCAATATCTGTGTTTCATCGTCAATAAGAAGGTCAGAGGGATACAGTAGACCTGAAGTGAAGCATCGGAATCTATAACTAGTGACACAGGCATGGTTACAAACATAGTCAGGACGAAGAGTCAGTCTTCTTGTACTGAAGTTGGCATTGAGCCTTTTCTTTTTAATTCCGATGCAATTTCTGTGTTTCATCGTCAATAAGAAGGTCCAAGCGATACAGTAAACCTGAAGTGAATCATCGGAATCTATTAGTGGTGTCACAGGAATGATTCAAAACATAGTAAGTACAAAGAGTCAGTCTTCTTGTACTTATGTCGGCATTGTGCATTTTGTATTTAATTCCGATGCAATTTCTGTGATTCATCGTCAATAAGAAGGTCAGAGGGATACAGTAAACCTGAAGTGAAGCATCGGAATCTATAACTAGTGTCACAGGAATGGTTCAAAGCATTGACAGTAAGAAGCGTCAGTCTTCTTGTATTTAAGTCGGCATTGTGCCTTTTGTGTTTATTTCCGATGCAATTTCTGTGTTTCATGGTCAATGAGAAGGTCCAAGGGATACAGTAAACCTGAAGTGAAGCATCGGAAATAATAACTAGTGTCACAGGAATGGTTCAAAACATGGACAAAAAGAAGAGTCAGTCTTCTTGTACCTAAGTCGGCATTGTGCCTTCTGTATTTAATTCCTATACAATTTCTGTGATTCATCATCAAAAAGAAGGTCAGAGGGATACATTAAACCTCAAGTGAAGCATCGGAATCTATAACTAGTGTCACAGGAATGGTTCAAAACATAGACAGTAGGAAGAGTCAGTCTTCTTGTACTTAAGACGGTATTGTGCCTATTGTATTTAATTCCGATGCAATTTCTGTTTTTCATCGTGAATAAGAACGTCCAAGGGATACAGTAAACCTGAAGTGAAGCATCGGAATCTATAACTATTGCCACGGGAATGGTTCAAAACATAGACAGTAGGAAAAGTCAGTCTTTTTGTACTTAAGTCGGCATTGTGCCTTTTCTATTTATTCCGTTGCAAATTCTGTGTTTCATCGTCAATAAGAAGGTCAGAGGGATACAGTAAACCTGAAGTGAAGCATCGGAATCTGTAACTAGCGTCACAGGAATGGTTCAAAACATAGGCAGTAGGAAGAGACAGTCTTCTTGTACTTAGGTCGGATTTGTGCCTTTTCTATTTAATTCCGATGCAATATCTGTGTTTCATCGTCAATAAGAAGGTCCAAGGGATACAGTAAACCTGAAGTGAAGCATCGGAATCTGTAACTAGTGTCACAGGAATGGTTCAAAACATAGACAGTAGGAAGAGTCAGTCTTCTTGTACTTAAGTCGGCATTGTGCCTTTTGTATTTAATTCCGATGCAATTTCTGTGTTTCATGGTCAATGAGAAGGTCCAAGGGATACAGTAAACCTGAAGTGAAGCATCGGAAATAATAACTAGTGTCACAGGAATGGTTCAAAACATAGACAAAAAGAAGTGTCAGTCTTCTTGTGCCTAAGTCGGCATTGTGCCTTTTGTATTTAATTCCTATGCAATTTCTGTGTTTCATCGTCAATAAGATGGTCAGAGGGATACAGTAAACCTGAAGTGAAGCATCGGAATCTATAACTAGTGTCACAGGAATGGTTCAAAGCATAGTCAGTAGGAAGAGTCAGTCTTCATGTACTTATGTCGGCATTGTGCCTTTTGTATTTAATTCCGATGCAATTTCTGTGTTTCATCGTCAACACGAAGGTCCAAGGGATACAGTAAACCTGAAGTGAAGCATCGGAATCTGAATCTAGCGTCACAGGAATGGTTCAAAGCATAGACACTATGAAGAGTCAGTCTGCTTGTACCTAAGACGGCATTGTGCATTTTCTATTTAATTCCGATGCAATTTCTGTGTTTCATGGTCAATAAGAAGGTCAGAGGGATACAGTGAACCTGAGGTGAAGCATCGGAATCTATAACTAGTGTCACAGGAATGGTTCAAAACATAGACAGTAGGAAGATTCAGTCTACAGGTACTTAAGTCGGCATCGTGCCTTTTGTATTTATATCCGATGCAATTTCTGTGTCTCATCGTCAATAAGATGATCAGAGGGATACAGTAAACCTCAAGTGAAGTATAGGAATCTAGAACTAGTGTCACAGGAATGGTTCAAAACATAGTCAGTAAGAAGAGCCAGTCGTCTTGTACTTAAGTCGGCATTGTTCCTTTTGTATTTAATTCCGATGCAAATTCTGTGTTTCATCGTCAATAAGGAGGTCAGAAGGATACAGTAAACCTGAAGGAAAGCATCGGAATCTCTAACTAGTGTCACAGGAATGGTTCAAAACATAGTCCGTACGAAGATTCAGTCTTCTTGTACATAAGTCGGCATTATGGCCTTTTCAATTTAATTCCGATGCAATTAGTGTGTTTCATCGTCAATAATAAGGTCAGAGGGATACAGTAAACCTGAAGTGAAGCATCGGTATCTCTAACTAGTGTCACAGGAATGTTTCAAATCATAGTCAGTAAGAAGAGTCTGTCTTCTTGTACTTAAGTCGGCATTGTGCTTTTTGTATTTAATTCCGATGCAATATCTGTGTTTCATCGTCAATAAGAAGTTCCAAGGGATACTGTAAACCTGAAGTGAAGCATCGGAATCTCTAACTAGCGTCACATGAATGGTTAAAACGTAGTCAGTAAGAAGAGTCATTCTTATTGTACTTAAGTCGGCATTGTGCCTTTTCTATTTAATTTCGATGCAATTTCTGTTTTTCATCGTGAATAAGAACGTCCAAGGGATACAGTAAACCTGAAGTGAAGCATCGGAATCTATAACTAGTGTCACAGGAATGGTTCAAAACATAGACAGTAGGAAAAGTCAGTCTTTTTGTACTTAAGTCGGCATTGTGCATTTTCTATTTAATTCCGATGCAATGTCTGTGTTTCATCGTCAATAAGAAGGTCAGAGGGATACAGTGAACCTGAAGTGAAGCATCGGAATCTATAACTAGTGTCACAGAAATGGTTCAAAACATAGTCAGTAAGAAGGGTCAGTCTTCTTGTACTTAAGTCGGCATTGTGCCTTTTCTATTTAATTCCGATGCAATATCTGTGTTTCATCGTCAATAAGAAGGTCAGAGGGATACAGTAAACCTGAAGTGAAGCATCGGAATCTATAACTAGTGACACAGGCATGGTTCCAAACATAGTCAGGAAGAAGAGTCAGTCTTCTTTTACTGAAGTTGGCATTGAGCCTTTTCTATTTAATTCCGATGCAATTTCTGTGTTTCATCGTCAATGAGAAGGTCCAAGGGATACAGTAAACCTGAAGTGATTCATCGGAATCTATGAGTGGTGTCACAGGAATGGTTCAAAGCATAGTCGGTACAAAGAGTCAGTCTTCTTGTACTTATGTCGGCATTGTGCGTTTTGTATTTAATTCCGATGCAATTTCTGTGATTAATCGTCAATAAGAAGGTCAGAGGGATACAGTAAACCTTAAGTGAAGCATCGGAATCTATAACTAATGTCACAGGAATGGCTCAAAGCATAGACAGTAAGAAGCGTCAGTCCTCTTGTACTTAAGTCGGCATTGTGCCTTTTGTATTTAATTCCGATGCAATTTCTGTGTTTCATGGTCAATGAGAAGGTCCAAGGGATACAGTAAACCTGAAGTGAAGCATCGGAATCAATAACTAGTGTCACAGGAATGGTTCAAAACATAGACAAAAAGAAGAGTCAGTATTCTTGTGCCTAAGTCGGCATTGTGCCTTTTGTATTTAATTCCTATGCAATTTCTGTGATTCATCCTCAAAAAGAATGTCGGAGGGATACATTAAACCTCAAGTGAAGCATCGGAATCTATAACTAGTGTCACAGGAATGGTTCAAAACATAGACAGTAAGAAGAGTCAGTCTTCTTGTACTTAAGTCGGTATTGTGCCTATTGTATTTAACTCCTATGCACTATCTGTGTTTCATCGTCAATAAGTAGATCAAAGGGATACAGTAAACCTGAAATGAAGCATCGGAATCTATAACTAGCGTCACAGGAATGGTTCAAAACATAGACAGTACGAAGATTCAGTCTACATGTACTTAAGTCGGCATCGTGCCTTTTGTATTTATTCTACGATGCAATTTCTGTGTTTCATCGTCAATGAGTTGGTCAGAGGGATTCAGTAAACCTCAAGTGAAGTATCGGAATCTATAACTAGTGTCACAGGAATGGTTCAAAACATAGTCAGTAAGAAGAGCCAGTCGTCTTGAACTTAAGTCGGTATTGTTCCTTTTGTATTTAATTCCGATGCAAATTCTGTGTTTCATCGTCAATAAGAAGTTCCAAGGGATTCTGTAAACCTGAAGTGAAGCATCGGAATCTCTAACTAGCGTCACAGGAATGGTTAAAACATAGTCAGTAAGAAGAGTCATTCTTATTGTACTTAAGTCGGCATTGTGCCTTTTCCATTTATTCCGTTGCAATTTTTGTGTCTCTTCGTCAATAAGAAGGTCAGAGGGATACAGTAAACCTGAAGTAAAGCATCGGAATCTGTAACTAGCGTTACAGGAATGGTTCAAAACATAGGCAGTAGGAAGAGACAGTCTTCTGGTACTTAGGTCGGATTTGTGCCTTTTCTATTTAATTCCGATGCAATTTCTGTGGTTCATCGTCAATAAGAAGGTCCAAGGGATACAGTAAACCTGAAGTGAAGCATCGGAATCAATAACTAGTGTCACAGAAATGGTTCAAAACATAGACAGTAAGAAGAGTCAGTCTTCATGTACTTAAGTCGGCATTGTGCCTTTTCTATTTAATTCCCATGCAATGTCTGTGTTTCATTGTCAATAAGAAGGTCAGAGGGATACAGTAAACCTGAAGTGAAGCATAGGAATCCATAACTAGTGTCACAGGAATGGTTTAAAACATAGTCAGTAAGAAGAGTCAGTCTTCTTGTACTTAAGTCGGCATTGTGCCTTTTCTATTTAATTCCGATGCAATATCTGTGTTTCATCGTCAATAAGAAGGTCAGTGAGATACGGTAAACCTGAAGTGAAGCATCGGAATCTATAACTAGTGACACAGGCATGTTTACAAACATAGTCAGGAAGAAGAGTCAGTCTTCTTGTACTGAAGTTGGCATTGAGCCTTTTCAATTTAATTCCGATGCAATTTCTGTGTTTCATCGTCAATAAGAAGGGCCAAGGGTTACAGTAAACCTGAAGTGTATCATCGGAGTCTATTAGTGGTGTCACAGGAATGGTTCAAAACATAGTCAGTACAAAGAGTCAGTCTTCTTGTACTTATGTCGGCATTGTGCATTTAGTATTTAATTCCGATGCAATTTCTGTGATTCATCGTCAATAAGAAGGTCAGAGGGATACAGTAAACCTTAAGTGAAGCATCGGAATCTATAACTAGTGTCACAGGAATGGTTCAAAGCATTGACAGTAAGAAGCGTCAGACTTCTTGTACTTATGTCGGCATTCTGCCTTTTGTATTCAATTCCGATGCACTTTCTGTGTTTCATGGTCAATGAGAAGGTCCAAGGGATACAGTAAACCTGAAGTGAAGCATCGGAAATAATAACTAGTGTCCCAGGAATGGTTCAAAACATAGACAAAAAGAAGAGTCAGTCTTCTTGTACCTAAGTCGGCATTGTGCCTTTTGTATTTAATTCCTATGCAATTTCTGTGATTCATCATCAAAAAGAAGGTCAGAGGGATACATTAAACCTCAAGTGAAGCATCGGAATCTATAACTAGTGTCACAGGAATGGTTCAAAACATAGACAGTAGGAAGAGTCAGTCTTCTTGTACTTAAGTCGGTATTGTGCCTATTGTATTTAATTCCGATGCAATTTCTGTTTTTCATCGTGAATAAGAACGTCCTAGGGATACAGTAAACCTGAAGTGAAGCATCGGAATCTATAACTAGTGTCACAGGAATGGTTCAAAGCATTGACAGTAAGAAGCGTCAGCCTTTTTGTACTTAAGTCGGCATTGTGCCTTTTCTATTTATTCCGTTGCAATCTCTGTGTTTCATCGTCAATAAGAAAGTCAGAGGGATACAGTAAACCTGAAGTGAAGCATCGGAATCTGTAACTAGCGTCACAGGAATGGTTCAAAACATAGGCAGTAGGAAGAGACAGTCTTCTTGTACTTAGGTCGGATTTGTGCCTTTTCTATTTAATTCCGATGCAATTTCTGTGTTTCATCGTCAATAAGACGGTCCAAGGGATACAGTAAACCTGAAGTGAAGCATCGGAACCAAAAACTAGTGTCACAGAAATGGTTCAAAACATAGACTGTAAGAAGAGTCAGTCTTCATGTACTTAAGTCGGCATTGTGCTTTTTCTATTTAATTCCGATGCAATGTCTGTGTTTCATCGTCAATAAGAAGGTCAGAGGGATACAGTAAACCTGAAGTGAAGCATTGGAATCTATAACTAGTGTCACAGGAATGGTTCAAAACATAGTCAGTAAGAAGAGTCAGTCCTCTTGTACTTAAGTCGGCATTGTGCCTTTTCTATTTAATTCCGATGCAATATCTGTGTTTCATCGTCAATGAGAAGGTCAGAGGGATACTGTAAACCTGAAGTGAAGCATCGGAATATATAACTAGTGACACAGGCATGGTTACAAACATAGTCAGGAAGAAGAGTCACTCTTCTTGTATTGAAGTTGGCATTGAGCCTTTTCTATTTAATTCCGATGCAATTTCTGTGTCTCATCGTCAATAAGAAGGTCCAAGGGATACAGTAAACCTGAAATGAAGCATCGGAATCTATAACTAGTGTCACAGGAATGGTTCAAAACATAGACAGTAGGAAGATTCGGTCTACATGTACTTAAGTCGGCATCGTGCCTTTTGTATTTTTCTCCGATGCAATTTCTGTGTTTCATCGTCAATAAGATGGTCAGAGGGATACAGTAAACCTGAAGGGAAGCATCGGAATCTCTAACTAGGGGCACAGGAATGGTTCAAAACATAGTCAGTAGGAAGAGTCAGTCTTCTGGTACTTATGTCGGCATTGTGCCTTTTGTATTTAATTCCGATGCAATCTCTGTGTTTCATCGTCAATAAGAAGGTCCAAGGGATACAGTAAACCTGAAGTGAAGCATCGGAATCTGAAACTATCGTCACAGGAATGGTTCAGTGCATAGACACTATGAAGAGTCAGTCTGCTTGTTCCTAAGACGGCATTGTGCCTTTTCTATTTAATTCCGATGCAATATCTGTGTTTCATCGTCAATGAGAAGGTCAGAGGGATACTGTAAACCTGAAGTGAAGCATCGGAATATATAACTAGTGGCACAGGCATGGTTACAAACATAGTCAGGAAGAAGAGTCACTCTTCTTGTATTGAAGTTGGCATTGTGCCTTTTCTATTTATTCCGTTGCAATCTCTGTGTTTCATCGTCAATAAGAAAGTCAGAGGGATATAGTAAACCTGAAGTGAAGTATCGGAATCTATAACTAGTGTCACAGGAATGGTTCAAAACATAGTCAGTAAGAAGAGCCAGTCTTCTTGTACATAAGTCGGCATTGTTCCTTTTGTATTTAATTCCGATGCAAATTCTTGTTTCATCGTCAATAAGAATTTCAGAGGGATACAGTAAACCTGAAGGGAAGCATCGGAATCTATAACTAGTGTCACAGGAATGGTTCAAAACATAGTCAGTACGAAGAGTCAGTCTTCTTGTACTTAAGTCGGAATTATGCCTTTTCTATTTAATTCCGATGCAATTTCTGTGTTTCGTCGTCAATAAGAAGGTCCAAGTTATACAGTAAACCTGAAGTGAAGCATCGGAATCTATAACTAGTGTCACAGAAATGGTTCAAAACATAGACAGTAAGAAGAGTCAGTCTTCTTATACTTAAGTCGGCATTGTGCCTTTTCTATTTAATTCCGATGTAAAGTCTGAGTTTCATCGTCAATAAGAAGGTCAGAGGGATACAGTAAACCTGAAGTGAAGCATCGGAATCTATAACTAGTGTCATAGAAATGGTTCAAAACATAGTCAGTAAGAAGAGTCAGTCTCCTTGTACATAAGTCGGCATTGTGCCTTTTCTATTTAATTCCGATGCAATATCTGTGTTTCATCGTCAATAAGAAGGTCAGAGGGAAACAGTAAACCTGAAGTGAAGCATCGGAAACTATAACTAGTGACACGGGAATGATTCCAAACATAGTCAGTAAGAAGTGTCAGTCTTCTTGTACTTATGTTGGCATTGTGTCTTTTCTATTTAATTCCGATGCAATATCTGTGTTTCATCGTAAATATGAAGGTCCAAGGGATACAGTAAACCTGAAGTGAATCATCGGAATCTATAACTAGTGTCACAGGAATGGTTCAAAACATAGTCGGTACGAAGAGTCAGTCTTCTTGTACTTAAGTCGGCATTGTGCATTTTGTATTTAATTCCGATGCAATTTCTGTGTTTCATCGTCAATAAGAAGGTCAGAGGGATACAGTAAAACTTAAGTGAAGCATCGGAATCTATAACTAGTGTCACAGGAATGGTTCATAGCACAGACTGTAAGAAGGGTCAGTGTTCTTGTACTTAAGTCGGCATTGTGCTTTTTGTATTTAATTCCGATGCAATTTCTGTGTTTCATCGACAATAAGAAGGTCCATGGGATACAGTAAACCTGAAGTGAAGCATCGGAATCAATAACTAGTGTCACAGGAATGGTTCAAAACATAGACAAAAAGAAGAGTCAGTCTTCTTGTACCTAAGTCGGCATTGTGCCTTTTGTATTTAATTCCGATGCAATTTCTGTGGTTCATCGTCAAAAAGAAGGTGAGAGGGATTCATTAAACCTGATGAGAAGCACCGGAATATATAACTAGTGTCACAGGAATGGTTCACAACTTAGACAGTAGGAAGAGTCAGTCTTCTTGTACTTAAGTCGGTATTGTGCCTATTGTATTTAACTCCTATGCACTATCTGTATTTCATCGTCAATACGAAGATGGTCAGAGGGATACAGTAAACCTGAAGTGAAGCATCGGAATCTATTACTAGTGTCACAGGAATGGTTAAAAACATAGTCAGTAAGAAGAGTCAGTCTTCTTGTACTTAAGTCGGCATTGTGCCTTTTGTATTTAATTCCGATGCAATTTCTGTGTTTATCCGCCAATAAGAACGTCCAAGGGATACAGTAAACCTGAAGTGAAGCATCGGAATCTGAAACTAGCGTCACAGGAATGGTTCAAAACATAGACACTATGAAGAGTCAGTCTGCTTGTACCTAAGACGGCATAGTGCCTTTTCTATCTAATTCCGATGCAATTTCTGTGTTTCATCGTCAATAAGAAGGTCAGAGGGATACAGTAAACCTGAAGGGAAGCAACGGAATCTCTGACTAGTGTCACTGGAATGGTTCAAAACATAGTCAGTACGAAGAGTCAGTCTTCTTGTACTTAAGTCGGCTTCATGTGCTTTTCAATTTAATTCCGATGCAATTACTGTGTTTCATCGTCAATAATAAGGTCAGAGGGATACAGTAAACCTGAAGTGAAGTATCGGTATCTCTAACTAGTGTCACTGGAATGTTTCAAAACATAGTCAGTAAGAAGAGTCAGTCTTCTTGTACTTAAGTCGGCATTGTGCCTTTTGAATTTAATTCCGATGCAATATCTGTGTTTCATCGTCAATAAGAAGTTCCAAGGGATACAGTAAACCTGATGTGAAGCATCGGAAACTGTAACTAGCGTCACAGGAGTGGTTAAAAACATAGTCAGTAAAATGACTCAGTCTTATTGTACTTAAGTCGGCATTGTGCCTTTTCTATTTAATTCCGATGCAATTTCTGTGTTTATCCGCCAATAAGAACGTCCAAGGGATACAGTAAACCTGAAGTGAGGCATCGGAATCTATAACCAGTGTCACAGGAATGGTTCAAAACATAGACAGTAGGAAGAGTCAGTCTTTTTGTACTTAAGTCGGCATTGTGCCTTTTGTATTTAATTCCGATGCAATATCTGTGTTTCATCGTCAATAAGAAGTTCCAAGGGATACAGTAAACCTGAAGTAAAGCATCGGAATCTGTAACTAGCGTCACAGGAGTGGTTCAAAACATAGTCAGTAAGAAGATTCAGTCTTCTTGTACTTAAGTCGACATTGTGCCTTTTGTATTAAATTCCGATGCAATTTCTGTGTTTCATCGTCAATAAGAGCGTCCAAGGGATACAGTAAACCTGAAGTGAAGCATCGGAATCTGTAACTAGAGTCACAGGAATGGTTCAAAACATAGACAGTAAGAAGAGTGAGTCTTCTTGTACTTAAGTCGGAATTGTGCCTTTTCTATTTAATTCCGATGCAATTTCTGTGTTTCATCGTCAATAAGAATGTCCAAGGGATATAGTAAACCTGAAATGAACCATCGGAATCTATAACTAGTGTCACAGAAGTGGTTCAAAACATAGACAGTAAGAAGTGTCAGTCTCCTTGTACATAAGTCGGCATTGTGCCTTTTCTATTTAATTCCGATGCAATATCTGTGTTTCATCGTCAATAAGAAGGTCAGAGGGAAACAGCAAACCTGAAGTGAAGCATCGGAATCTATAACTAGTGACACAGGAATGGTTCCAAACATAGTCAGTAAGAAGAGTCAGTCTTCTTGTACTTAGGTTGGCATTGTGCTTTTCTATTTAATTCCGATGCAAAATCTGTGTTTCATCGTCAATAAGAAGGTCCAAGGGATACAGTAAACCTGAAGTAAATCATCGGAATCTATAACTAGTGTCACAGGAATGGTTCAAAACATAGTCGGTACGAAGGGT
Organism: Schistocerca americana; assembly: GCF_021461395.2. NCBI lineage: Eukaryota > Metazoa > Arthropoda > Insecta > Orthoptera > Acrididae > Schistocerca > Schistocerca americana. The sequence goes on along the minus strand of NC_060121.1, from coordinate 22,370,399 downwards.
CAGTCTTCTTGTACTTAAGTCGGCATTGTGCTCTTTGTATTTAATTGCGCTGCAATTTCTGTGTTTCTTCGACAATAGGAAGGTCCAAGGGATACAGTAAACCTGAATTGAAGCATCGGAATCAATAACTAGTGCCACAGGAATGGTTCAAAACAAAGACAAAAAGAAGAGTCAGTGTTCTTGTACCTAAGTCGGCATTGTGCTTTTCTATTTAATTCCGATGCAATTTCTGTGGTTCATCGTCAAAATAGAAGGTCAGAGGGATTCATTAAAACTGAAGAGAAGCATCGGAATGTATAACTAGTGTCACAGAAATGGTTCAAAACATAGAAAGTAGGAAGAGTCAGTCTTCTTGTACTTAAGTCGGGATTGTGCCTATTGTATTTAACTCCTATGCACTATCTGTGTTTCATCGTCAATAAGAAGATCCAAGGGATACAGTAAACCTGAAACGAAGCATCGGAATCTATAACTAGTGTCACAGGAATGGTTCAAATAATAGACAGTAGGAAGATTCAGTCTACATGTACTTATGTCAGCATCATGCCTTTTGTATTTTTTTCCGATGAAATTTCTGTGTTTCGTCGTCAATAAGATGGTCAGAGGGATACAGTAAACCTGAAGTGAAGCATCGGAATCTATAACTAGTGTCACAGGAATGGTTCAAAACATAGTCAGTAAGAAGAGTCAGTCTTCTTCTACTTAAATCGGCATTGTGCCATTTGTATTTAATTCCGATGCAATTTCTGTGTTTCATCGTCAATAAGAAGGTCAGAGGGATACAGTAAACCTGAAGTGAAGCATCGCAAGCGGAAACTAGCGTCACAGGAATGGTTCAAAGCATAGACACTAGGAAGAGCCAGTCTGCTTGTACCTAAGACGGCATTGTGCCTTTTATATTTAATTCCGATGCAATTTCTGTGTTACATCGTCAATAAGAAGGTCAGAGCGATACAGTGAACCTGAGGTGAGGCATCGGAATCTATAGCTAGTGTCACAGGAATGGTTCAAAAGATAGACAGTAGGAAGAGTCAGTCTTCTTGTACTTAAGTCGGCATTGTGCCTTTTCCATTTAATTCCGATGCAATGACTGTATTTCGTCACCAATTTGAAGGTCCAAAGGATACAGTAAACCTGAAGTGAAGCATCGGAATCTATAACTAATGTTACAGGAATCGTTCAAAAACATAGACAGTAGGAAGAGTCTCTCCTCTTGCACATAGGTCGGCATTGTGCCTTTTCTATTTAATTCGGATGCAATTTCTGTGTTTCATCGTCAATAAGAAGGTCCAAGGGATACAGTAAACCTAAAGTGAATCATCGTAATCTATAACTAGTGTCACAGGAATGGTTCAAAACATAGACAGTAAGAAGGGTCGGTCTTCTTGTACTTAAGTCGGCATTGTGCCTTTTGCATTTAATTCCGATGCAATTTCAGTTTTCATCGTCAATAAGAAGGTTTAAGGGATACAGTAACCCTGAAGTGAAGCATCGGAATCTATAATTAGTGTCACAGGAGTGGTTCAAAACATAGACAGTAAGAAGAGTCAGTATTCTTGTACTTAAGTCTACACTGTGCCTTTTGATTTTAAGTCCGACGAAATTTCTGTGTTTCATCGTCAATAAGAAGGTCAGAGGGATACAGTAAACCTGAAGTGAAGCATCGGAATCTATAACTAGTGTCACAGGAATGGTTCAAAACAGTCAGTAAGAAGAGTCACTCTTCTTGTACTTAAGTCGGCATTGTGCCTTTTGTATTTAATTCCGATGCAATTTCTGTGTTTCATCGTCAATAAGAAGGTCCAAGGGATACAGTAAACCTGAAGTGAAGCTTCGGAATCTATAACTAGTGTCACAGGAACGGTTCAAATCATAGACAGTAGGAAGATTCAGTCTACATGTACTTAAGTCGGCATCGTGCCTTTTGTATTTATTTCCGATGCAATTTCTATGTTTCATCGACAATAAGATGGTCAGAGGGATACAGTAAACCTGAAGTGAAGCATCGGAATCTATAACTAGTGTCACAGAAATGGTTCAAAGTATAGTCAGTAAGAAGAGTCAGTCTTCTTGCACTTAAGTCGGCATTGTGCCTTTTGTATTTAATTCCGATGCAATTTCCGTGTTTCATCGCCAATAAGAAGGTCAGAGGGATACAGTAAACGTGAAGGGAAGCATCGGAATCTCTAACTACTGTCACAGGATTGGTTCAAAACATAGTCAGTAAGATGAGTCAGTCTTCTTGTACTTAAGTCGGCATTGTGCCTTTTGTATTTAATTCCGATGCAATTTCTGTGTTTCATCGTCAATAAGAAGGTCCAAGGGATACAGTAAACCTGAAGTGAAGCATCGGAATCTGAAACTAGCGTCACAGGAATGGTTCAAAGCATAGACACTAGGAAGAGCCAGTCTGCTTGTACCTAAGACGGCATTGTGCCTTTTCTATTTAATTCCGTTGCAATTTCTGTGTTTCATCGTCAATAAGAAGGTCAGAAGCATAAAGTGAACCTGAGGTGAGGCATCGGAATCTATAACTAGTGTCACAGGAATAGTTCAAAAGATAGTCAGTAGGAAGAGTCAGTCCTCTTGTACTTAAGTCGGCATTGTGCCTTTTCCATTTAATTCCGTTGCAATTACTGTATTTCGTCGCCAATATGAAGTTCCAAAGGATACAGTAAACCTGAAGTGAAGCATCGGTATCTATAACTCAAGTTACAGGAATCGTTCAAAAACATAGACAGTCGGAAGAGTCAGTCATTTGTACTTAAGTCGGCATTGTGCCTTTTGTATTTAATTCCTATGCAATTTCTGTGTTTCATCGTCAAAAAGAAGGTCGGAGGGATACTGTAAACCTGAAGCGAGCCATCGGAATCTATAACTAGTGTCACAGGAATGGTTCAAAACATAGACAGTAGAAAGAGTCAGTCTTCTTGTACGTAAGTCGGCATTGTGCCTTTTGTATTTATTTCGATGCAATTTCTGTGTTTCATCGTCAATTAGAAGGTCAGAGGAATACAGTAAACTAGAAGTGAAGCATCCGAATCTATAACTGGTGTCACAGGAATGGTTCAAAACATAGACAGTAAGAAGGGTCAGTCTTCTTGTACTTAAGTCGGCATTGTGCCTTTTGTATTTAATTCCGATGCAATTTCAGTGTTTCATCGTCAATAAGAAGGTGTAAGGGATACAGTAAACCTGAAGTGAAGCATCGGAATCTATAACTAGTGTCACCGGAATGGTTCAAAGCATAGACGGTAAGAAGAGACAGTGTTCTTGTACTTAAGTCGACATTGTGCCTTTTGTATTTAAGTCCGATGCAATTTCTATGTTACATCGTCAATAAGATGGTCTGAGGTATACAATAAACCTAAAGTGGAGCATCGGAATCTATAACTAGTGTCACAGGAATGGTTCAAAACAATCAGCAAGAAGAGTCAGTCTTCTTGTACTTAAGTCGGCATTGTGCCTTTTGTATTTAATTCCGATGCAATTTCTGTGTTTCATCGTCAATAAGAATGTCCAAGGGATACAGTAAACCTGAAGTGAAGCATCGGAATCTATAACTAGTGTCAAAGGAATGGTTCAAAACATATACAGTAAGAAGAGTCAGTCATCTTGTACTTAAGTCTGCATTGTGCCTTTTCTATTTAATTCCGATGCAATTTCTGTATTTCATCGCCAATAAGAAGGTCCTAAGGATACAGTGAACCTGAAGTGAAACATCGGAATCTATAACTAATGTCACAGAAATCGTTCAAAGCATAGACAGTAGCATGAGTCAGTCTTCTTGTACTTAAGACGGCATTGTGCCATTTGTATTTAATTCCGATGCAATTTCTGTGTTTCATCGTCAAAAAGGAGGTCGGAGGGATACAGTAAAACTGAAGTGAGGCATCGGAATCTATAACTAGTGTCACAGGAATGGTTCACAACATAGACAGTAGGAACAGTCAGTCTTCTTGTACTTAAGTCGGCATTGTGCCTTTTGTATTTAATTCCGATGCAATATCTGTGTTTCATCGTCAATAAGAAGGTCCAAGGGATTTAGTAAACCTGAAGTGAAGCATCGGAATCTGTAACTAGCGTCACAGGAGTGGTTCAAAACATAGTCAGTGAGAAGAGTCAGTCTTCTTGTACTAAAGTCGGCATTGTGCCTTTTCTATTTAATTACCATGCAATTTCTGTGTTTCATCGTCAATAAGAACGTCCAAGGGATACAGTAAACCTGAAGTGAAGCATCGGAATCTATAACTAGTGTCACAGGAATGGCTCAAAACATAGACAGTGGGAGGAGTCAGTCTTCTTGTACTTAATTCGGCATTGTGCCTTTTGTTTTTAATTCCGATGCAATTTCTGTGTTTCATCGTCAATAAGAAGGTCAGAGGGATACAGTAAAACCTGAAGTGAAGCATCCGAATCTATAACTAGTGTCACAGGAATGGTTCAAAAGATAGACAGTAAGAAGAGACAGTATTCTTGCACTTAAGTCGACATTGTGCCTTTTGTATTTAAGTCCGATGCAATTTCTGTGTTTCATCGTCAATAAGAAGGTCCAAGGGATACAGTAAACCTGAAGTGAAGCATCGGAATCTGAAACTAGCCTCACAGGAATGGTTCAAAGCATAGACACTAAGAAGAGCCAGTCTGCTTGTACCTAAGAGGGCATTGTGCCTTTTCTTTTTTATTCCGATGCAATTTCTGTGTTTCATCGTCAATAAGAAGGTCAGAAGGATACAGTGAACCTGAGGTGAGGCATCGGAATCTATAACTAGTGTCACAGGAATAGTTCAAAAGATAGTTAGTAGGAAGAGTCAGTCCTCTTGTACTTAAGTCGGCATTGTGCCTTTTTCATTTAAATCCGATGCAATTACTGTATTTCGTCGCCAATATGAAGGTCCAAAGGATACAGTAAACCTGAAGTGAAGCGTCGGAATCTATAACTCATGTTACTGGAATCGTTCAAAAACATAGACAGTCGGAAGAGTCAGTCATTTGTACTTAAGTCGGCATTGTGCCTTTTGTATTTAATTCCGATGCAATTTCGGTGTTTCATCGTCAAAAAGAAGGTCGGAGGGATACTGTAAACCTGAAGTGAGGCATCGGAATCTATAACTAGTGTCACAGGAATGGTTCAAACATAGACAGTAGCAAAAGTCCGTCTACGTGTACGTAAGTCGGCATTGTGCCTTTTGTATTTAATTCCGATGCAATTTCTGTGTTTCATCGTCAATAAGAAGGTCAGAGGAATACAGTAAACCTGAAGTGAAGCATCCGAATCTATAACTGGTGTCACAGGAATGGTTCAGAACAAAGACAGTAAGAAGGGTCAGTCTTCTTGTACTTAAGTCGGCATTGTGCCTTTTGTATTTAATTCCGATGCAATTTCTGTGTTTCATCGTCAAAAACAAGGTCCAAGGGATACAGTAAACCTGAAGTGAAGCATCGTAATCTATAACTAGTGTCACAGGAATGGCTCAAAACATAGTCAATAAGAAGAGTCAGTCTTCTTGTACTTATGTTGGCATTGTGCCTTTTGTATTTAATTCTGATGCAATTTCTGTGTTTCATCGTCAATAAGATGGTCAGAGGGATACAGTAAACCTGAAGTGAAGCATCGGAATCTATAACTAGTGTCACAGGAATGGTTCAAAACAGTCAGTAAGAAGAGTCAGTCTCCTTGTACTTAAGTCGGCATTGTGCATTTTGTATTTAATATCGATGCAATTTCTGGTTTTCATCGTCAATAAGGAGGTCCAAGGGACACAGTAAACCTAAAGTGAAGCATCGGAATCTATAACTAGTTTCACAGGAATGGTTCATATCATAGACAATAAGAAGAGTAAGTCTTCTTGTACTTAAGTCGGCATTGTGCTTTTTGTATTTAATTCCGATGCAATTTTTGTGTTTCATCGTCAATAAGAAGGTCCAAGGGATACAGTAAACCTGAAGTGAAGCATCGGAATCTGAAACTAGCGTCACAGGAATGGTTCAAAGCATAGACACTCAGAAGAGCCAGTCTGCTTGTACCTAAGACGGAATGTGCCTTTTCTATTTAATTCCGATGCAATTTCTGTGTTTCATCGTCAATAAGAAGGTCAGAAGGATACAGTGAACGTGAGGTGAGGCATCGGAATCTATAACTAGTGTCACAGGAATAGTTCAAAAGATAGTCAGTATGAAGAGTCAGTCCTCTTGTACTTAAGTCGGCATTGTGCCTTTTCCATTTAATTCCGATGCAATTACTGTATTTCGTCGCCAATATGAAGGTCCAAAGGATACAGTAAACCTGAAGTGAAGCATCGGAATCTATAACTCATGTTACAGGAATCGTTCAAAAACATAGACAGTCGGAAGAGTCAGTCATTTGTACTTTAGTCGGCATTGTTCCTTTTGAATTTAATTCCGATGCAATTTCTGTGTTTCATCGTCAAAAAGAAGGTCGGAGGGATACTGTAAACCTGATGTGAGGCATCGGAATCTATAACTAGTGTCACAGGAATGGTTCAAAACATAGACAGTAGCAAGAGTCAGTCTTCTTGTACGTAAGTCGGCATTGTGCCTTTTGTATTTAATTCCGATGCAATTTCTGTTTTTCATCGTCAATAAGAAGGTCAGAGGAATACAGTAAACCTGAAGTGAAGCATCCGAATGTATAACTGGTGTCACAGGAATGGTTCAAATCATAGACAGTAAGAAGGGTCAGTCTTCTTGTACTTAAGTCGGCATTGTGCCTTTTGTATTTAATTCCGATGCAATTTCAGTGATTCATCGTCAATAAGAAGGTGTAGGGGATACAGTAAACCTGAAGTGAAGCATCGGAATCTATAACTAGTGTCACAGTAATGGTTCAAAACATAGACAGTAAGAAGAGTCAGTATTCTTGTACTTAAGTCGACATTGTGCCTTTTGTATTTAAGTCCGATGCAATTTCTATGTTACATCGTCAATAAGAAGGTCAGAGGGATACAGTAAACCTAAAGTGAAGCATCGGAATCTATAACTAGTGTCACAGGAATGGTTCAAAACAGTCAGCAAGAAGAGTCAGCCTTCTTGTACTTAAGTCGGCATTGTGCCTTTTGTATTTAATTCCGATGCAATTTCTGTGTTTCATCGTTAATAAGAAGGTCCAAGGGATACAGTAAACCTGCAGTGAAGCATCGGAATCTATAACTAGTGTCAAAGGAATGGTTCAAAACATAGACAGTAAGAAGAGTCAGTCATCTTGTACTTAAGTCTGCATTGTGCCTTTTTCTATTTAATTCCGATGCAATTTCTGTATTTCTTCGCCAATAAGAAGGTCCAAAGGATACAGTGAACCTGAAGTGAAACATCGGAATCTATAACTAATATCACAGGAATCGTTCAAAGCATAGACAGTAGGATGAGTCAGTCTTCTTGTACTTAAGACGGCATTGTGCCATTTGTATTTAATTCCGATGCAATTTCTGTGTTTCATCGTCAAAAAGGAGGTCGGAGGGATACAGTAAACCTGAAGTGAGGCATCGGAATCTATAACTAGTGTCACAGGAATGGTTCAAAACATAGACAGTAGGAAGAGTCAGTCTTCTTGTACTTAAGTCGGCATTGTGCCTTTTGTATTTAATTCCGATGCAATTTCTGTGTTTCATCGTCAATAAGAAGGTCCAAGGGATTTAGTAAACCTGAAGTGAAGCATCGGAATCTGTAACTAGCGTCACAGGAGTGGTTCAAAACATAGTCAGTAACAAGAGTCAGACTTCTTGTACTAAAGTCGGCATTGTGCCTTTTCTATTTAATTCCCATGCAATTTCTGTGTTTCATCGTCAATAAGAACGTCCAAGGGATACAATAAACCTGAAGTGAAGCATCGGAATCTATAACTAGTGTCACAGAATTGGCTCAAAACATAGACAATAGGCAGAGTCAGTCTTCTTGTACTTAAGTCGGCATTGTGCCTTTTCTATTTAATTCCGATGCAATTTCTGTGTTTCATCGTCAATAAGAAGGTCGGAGGGATACAGTAACCCTGAAGTGAAGCGTCGGAATCTGCAACTAGCGTCACAGGAATGGTTCATAACATTGACAGTAAGAAGAGTCAGTCCTCTTGTACTTAAGTCGGCATTGTGCCTTTTCTATTTATTTCCGATGCAATTTCTGTGTTTCATCGTCAATAAGAAGGTCCAAGGGATATAGTAAACCTGAAGTGAAGCATTCGAATCTATAACTAGTGTCACAGGAATGGTTCAAAACATAGACAATGGGAGGAGTCAGTCTTCTTGTACTTAAGTCGGTATTGTGCCTTTTGTATTTAAATCCGATGCAGTTTCTGTGTTTCATCGTCAATAAGAAGGTCAGAGGGATACAGTAAACCTGAAGTGAAGCATCCGAATCTATAACTAGTGTCACAGGAAAGGTTCAAAACATAGACAGTAAGTAGAGTCAGTATTACTGTTCTTAAGTCGACATTGTGCCTTTTGTATTTAAGTCCGATGCAATTTCTGTGTTTCATCGTCACTTAGAAGGCCAAAGGGATACAGTAAACCTGAAGTGAAGCATCGGAATCTATAACTAGTGTCACAGGAATGGTTCAAAACAGTCAGTAAGAAGAGTCAGTCTTCATGTACTTAAGTCGGCATTGTGCTTTTGTATTTAATTCCGATGCAATTTCTGTGTTTTATCGTCAATAAGACGGTCCAAGGGATACAGTAAACCTGAAGTGAAGCATCAGAATCTACAACTAGTGTCACAGGAATGGTTCAAAACATAGACAGTAAGAAGAGTCAGTTTTCTTGTACTTAAGTCGGCATTGTGCCTTTTCTATTTAATTCCGATGCAATTTCTGTATTTCATCGCCAACAAGAAGGTCCTAGGGATAGAGTAAACCTGAAGTGAAGCATCGGAAACTATAACTAGTGTCACAGGAATGGTTCGAATCTTAGTCAGTAAGAAGAGTCAGTCTTCTTGTACTTAAGTCGGCATTGTGCCGTTTGTATTTAATTCCGTTGCAATTTCTGTGTTTCATCGTCAATACGAAGGTCCAAGGGATACAGTAAACCTGCAGTGAAGCATCGTAATCTTAACTAGTGTCACAGGAATGGTTCAAAACATAGTCAATAAGAAGAGTCAGTCTTCTTGTACTTATGTTGGCATTGTGCCTTTTGTATTTAATTCTGATGCAATTTCTGTGTTTCATCGTCAATAAGATGGTCAGAGGGATACGGTAAACCTGAAGTGAAGCATCGGAATCTATAACTAGTGTCACAGGAATGGTTCAAAACAGTCAGTAAGAAGAGTCAGTCTTCTTGTACTTAAGTCGGCATTGTGCATTTTGTATATAATCCCCATGCAATTTCTGGTTTTCATCGTCAATAAGGAGGTCCAAGGGACACAGTAAACCTAAAGCGAAGCATCGGAATCTATAACTAGTTTCACAGGAATGGTTCAAAACATAGACAATAAGAAGAGTAAGTCTTCTTGTACTTAAGTCGGCATTGTGCTTTTTGTATTTAATTCCGATGCATTTTCTGTGTTTCATCATCAATAAGAAGGTCAGAGGGATACAGTAAACCTGAAGTGAAGCATTGGAATCTATATCTAGTGTCACGGGAATTTTTCAAATCATAGACAGTAGGAAGAATCAAACTTCTTGTACTTAAGTCGGCATTGTGCCTTTTCTATTTAATTCCGATGCAATTTCTGTGTTTCATCGACATAAAGAAGGTCAGAGGGATACAGTAAACCGGATGTGAAGCATCGGAATCTATAACTAGTGTCACTGGAATGGTTCAAAACATAGACAGTGGGAAGAGTCAGTCGTCTTGTACTTAAGACGGCATTGTGGCTTTTCTATTTAATTACGATGCAATTTCTGTGTTTCATCGTCAATAAGAAGGTCAGAAGGATACAGTGAACCTGAGGTGAGGCATCGGAATCTATAACTAGTGTCACAGGAATAGTTCAAAAGATAGTTAGTAGGAAGAGTCAGTCCTCTTGTACTTAAGTCGGCATTGTGCCTTTTTCATTTAAATCCGATGCAATTACTGTATTTCGTCGCCAATATGAAGGTCCAAAGGATACAGTAAACCTGAAGTGAAGCGTCGGAATCTATAACTCATGTTACTGGAATCGTTCAAAAACATAGACAGTCGGAAGAGTCAGTCATTTGTACTTACGTCGGCATTGTGCCTTTTGTATTTAATTCCGATGCAATTTCGGTGTTTCATCGTCAAAAAGAAGGTCGGAGGGATACTGTAAACCTGAAGTGAGGCATCGGAATCTATAACTAGTGTCACAGGAATGGTTCAAAACATAGACAGTAGCAAAAGTCCGTCTACGTGTACGTAAGTCGGCATTGTGCCTTTTGTATTTAATTCCGATGCAATTTCTGTGTTTCATCGTCAATAAGAAGGTCAGAGGAATACAGTAAACCTGAAGTGAAGCATCCGAATCTATAACTGGTGTCACAATAATGGTTCAGAACAAAGACAGTAAGAAGGGTCAGTCTTCTTGTACTTAAGTCGGCATTCTGCCTTTTGTATTTAATTCCGATGCAATTTCTGTGTTTCATCGTCAAAAACAAGGTCCAAGGGATACAGTAAACCTGAAGTGAAGCATCGTAATCTATAACTAGTGTCACAGGAATGGCTCAAAACATAGTCAATAAGAAGAGTCAGTCTTCTTGTACTTATGTTGGCATTGTGCCTTTTGTATTTAATTCTAATGCAATTTCTGTGTTTCATCGTCAATAAGATGGTCAGAGGGACACAGTAAACCTGAAGTGAAGCATCGGAATCTATAACTAGTGTCACAGGAATGGTTCAAAACAGTCAGTAAGAAGAGTCAGTCTCCTTGTACTTATGTCGGCATTGTGCATTTTGTATTTAATATCGATGCAATTTCTGGTTTTCATCGTCAATAAGGAGGTCCAAGGGACACAGTAAACCTTAAGTGAAGCATCGGAATCTATAACTAGTTTCACAGGAATGGTTCAAATCATAGACAATAAGAAGAGTAAGTCTTCTTGTACTTAAGTCGGCATTGTGCTTTTTTTATTTAATTCCGATGCAATTTTTGTGTTTCATCGTCAATAAGAAGGTCCAAGGGATACAGTAAACCTGAAGTGAAGCATCGGAATCTGAAACTAGCGTCACAGGAATGGTTCAAAGCATAGACACTCAGAAGAGCCAGTCTGCTTGTACCTAAGACGGAATGTGCCTTTTCTATTTAATTCCGATGCAATTTCTGTGTTTCATCGTCAATAAGAAGGTCAGAAGGATACAGTGAACGTGAGGTGAGGCATCGGAATCTATAACTAGTGTCACAGGAATAGTTCAAAAGATAGTCAGTAGGAAGAGTCAGTCCTCTTGTACTTAAGTCGGCATTGTGCCTTTTCCATTTAATTCCGATGCAATTACTGTATTTCGTCGCCAATATGAAGGTCCAAAGGATACAGTAAACCTGAAGTGAAGCATCGGAATCTATAACTCATGTTAGAGGAATCGTTCAAAAACATAGACAGTCGGAAGAGTCAGTCATTTGTACTTAAGTCGGCATTGTTCCTTTTGTATTTAATTCCGATGCAATTTCTGTGTTTCATCGTCAAAAAGAAGGTCGGAGGGATACTGTAAACCTGATGTGAGGCATCGGAATCTATAACTAGTGTCACAGGAATGGTTCAAAACATAGACAGTAGCAAGAGTCAGTCTTCTTGTACGTAAGTCGGCATTGTGCCTTTTGTATTTAATTCCGATGCAATTTCTGTGTTTCATCGTCAATAAGAAGGTCAGAGGAATACAGTAAACCTGAAGTTAAGCATCCGAATCTATAACTGGTGTCACAGGAATGGTTCAAATCATAGACAGTAAGAAGGGTCAGTCTTCTTGTACTTAAGTCGGCATTGTGCCTTTTGTATTTAATTCCGATGCAATTTCAGTGATTCATCGTCAATAAGAAGGTGTAAGGAATACAGTAAACCTGAAGTGAAGCATCGGAATCTATAACTAGTGTCACAGTAATGGTTCAAAACATAGACAGTAAGAAGAGTCAGTATTCTTGTACTTAAGTCGACATTGTGCCTTTTGTATTTAAGTCCGATGCAATTTCTATGTTACATCGTCAATAAGAAGGTCAGAGGGATACAGTAAACCTAAAGTGAAGCATCGGAATCTATAACTAGTGTCACAGGAATGGTTCAAAACAGTCAGCAAGAAGAGTCAGTCTTCTTGTACTTAAGTCGGCATTGTGCCTTTGGTATTTAATTCCGATGCAATTTCTGTGTTTCATCGTTAATAAGAAGGTCCAAGGGATACAGTAAACCTGCAGTGAAGCATCGGAATCTATAACTAGTGTCAAAGGAATGGTTCAAAACATAGACAGTAAGAAGAGTCAGTCATCTTGTACTTAAGTCTGCATTGTGCCTTTTCTATTTAATTCCGATGCAATTTCTGTATTTCATCGCCAATAAGAAGGTCCAAAGGATACAGTGAACCTGAAGTGAAACATCGGAATCTATAACTAATGTCACAGGAATCGTTCAAAGCATAGACAGTAGGATGAGTCAGTCTTCTTGTACTTAAGACGGCATTGTGCCATTTGTATTTAATTCCGATGCAATTTCTGTGTTTCATCGTCGATAAAGGAGGTCGGAGGGATACAGTAAACCTGAAGTGAGGCATCGGAATCTATAACTAGTGTCACAGGAATGGTTCAAAACATAGACAGTAGGAAGAGTCAGTCTTCTTGTACTTAAGTCGGCATTGTGCCTTTTGTATTTAATTCCGATGCAATTTCTGTGTTTCATCGTCAATAAGAAGGTCCAAGGGATTTAGTAAACCTGAAGTGAAGCATCGGAATCTGTAACTAGCGTCACAGGAGTGGTTCAAAACATAGTCAGTAAGAAGAGTCAGACTTCTTGTACTAAAGTCGGCATTGTGCCTTTTCTATTTAATTCCCATGCAATTTCTGTGTTTCATCGTCAATAGGAACGTCCAAGGGATACAGTAAACCTGAAGTGAAGCATCGGAATCTATAACTAGTGTCACAGAATTGGCTCAAAACATAGACAGTAGGCAGAGTCAGTCTTCTTGTACTTAAGTCGGCATTGTGCCTTTTCTATTTAATTCCGATGCAATTTCTGTGTTTCATCGTCAATAAGAAGGTCGGAGGGATACAGTAACCCTGAAGTGAAGCGTCGGAATCTGCAACTAGCGTCACAGGAATGGTTCATAACATAGACAGTAAGAAGAGTCAGTCCTCTTGTACTTAAGTCGGCATTGTGCCTTTTCTATTTATTTCCGATGCAATTTCTGTGTTTCATCGTCAATAAGAAGGTCCACGGGATATAGTAAACCTGAAGTGAAGCATTCGAATCTATAACTAGTGTCACAGGAATGGTTCAAATTATAGACAATGGGAGGAGTCAGTCTTCTTGTACTTAAGTCGGTATTGTGCCTTTTGTATTTAAATCCGATGCAGTTTCTGTGTTTCATCGTCAATAAGAAGGTCAGAGGGATACAGTAAACCTGAAGTGAAGCATCCGAATCTATAACTAGTGTCACAGGAAAGGTTCAAAACATAGACAGTAAGTAGAGTCAGTATTACTGTTCTTAAGTCGACATTGTGCCTTTTGTATTTAAGTCCGATGCAATTTCTGTGTTTCATCGTCACTTAGAAGGCCAAAGGGATACAGTAAACCTGAAGTGAAGCATCGGAATCTATAACTAGTGTCACAGGAATGGTTCAAAACAGTCAGTAAGAAGAGTCAGTCTTCATGTACTTAAGTCGGCATTGTGCTTTTGTATTTAATTCCGATGCAATTTCTGTGTTTTATCGTCAATAAGACGGTCCAAGGGATACAGTAAACCTGAAGTGAAGCATCAGAATCTAGAACTAGTGTCACAGGAATGGTTCAAAACATAGACAGTAAGAAGAGTCAGTTTTCTTGTACTTAAGTCGGCATTGTGCCTTTTCTATTTAATTCCGATGCAATTTCTGTATTTCATCGCCAACAAAAAGGTCCTAGGGATAGAGTAAACCTGAAGTGAAGCATCGGAAACTATAACTAGTGTCACAGGAATGGTTCGAAACTTAGTCAGTAAGAAGAGTCAGTCTTCTTGTACTTAAGTCGGCATTGTGCCGTTTGTATTTAATTCCGTTGCAATTTCTGTGTTTCATCGTCAATACGAAGGTCCAAGGGATACAGTAAACCTGCAGTGAAGCATCGTAATCTATAACTAGTGTCACAGGAATGGTTCAAAACATAGTCAATAAGAAGAGTCAGTCTTCTTGTGCTTATGTTGGCATTGTGCCTTTTGTATTTAATTCTGATGCAATTTCTGTGTTTCATCGTCAATAAGATGGTCAGAGGGATACAGTAAACCTGAAGTGAAGCATCGGAATCTATAACTAGTGTCACAGGAATGGTTCAAAACAGTCAGTAAGAAGAGTCAGTCTTCTTGTACTTAAGTCGGCATTGTGCATTTTGTATATAATCCCGATGCAATTTCTGGTTTTCATCGTCAATAAGGAGGTCCAAGGGACACAGTAAACCTAAAGCGAAGCATCGGAATCTATAACTAGTTTCACAGGAATGGTTCAAAACATAGACAATAAGAAGAGTAAGTCTTCTTGTACTTAAGTCGGCATTGTGCTTTTTGTATTTAATTCCGATGCATTTTCTGTGTTTCATCATCAATAAGAAGGTCAGAGGGATACAGTAAACCTGAAGTGAAGCATTGGAATCTATAACTAGTGTCACGGGAATTTTTCAAATCATAGACAGTAGGAAGAATCAATCTTCTTGTACTTAAGTCGGCATTGTGCCTTTTCTATTTAATTCCGATGCAATTTCTGTGTTTCATCGACATAAAGAAGGTCAGAGGGATACAGTAAACCGGATGTGAAGCATCGGAATCTATAACTAGTGTCACTGGAATGGTTCAAAACATAGACAGTGGGAAGAGTCAGTCGTCTTGTACTTAAGACGGTATTGTGGCTTTTCTATTTAATTCCGATGCAATTTCTGTGTTTCATCGTCAATAAGAGGGTCCAAGGGATACAGTAAACCGGAAGTGAAGCATCGGAATCTATAACTAGTGTCACAGGAATGGTTCAAAACTTAGACAGTAGGAAGAGTCAGTCTACTTGTACTTAAGTCGACATAGTGCCATTTCTATTAAATTCCGATGCAATTTCTGTGTTTCATCGTCAATAAGTAGGTCAGAGGGATACAGTAAACCTGACGTGAAGCATCGGAATCTATAACTAGTGTCACAGGAATGGTTCTAAACAGTCAGTAAGAAGAGTCAGTCTTCTTGTACTTAAATCGGCATTGTGCCTTTTGTATTTCATTCCCATGCACATTCTGTGTTTCATCGTCAATAAGAAGGTCCAAGGGATACAGTATACGTCAATTGAAGCATCGGAATCTATTACTAGTGTCACTGGAATGGTTCAAAACATAGATAGTAAGAAGAGTCAGTCTTCTTGTACTTTAGTCGGCATTGTGGCTTTTCTATTTAATTCCGATGCAATTTCTGTGTTTCATCGTCAATAAGAAGGTCCAAGGGATACAGTAAACCTGAAGTGAAGCAACGGCATCTATAAGTAGTGTCACAGGAATGGTTTAAAACAAAGACAGTAGGAAGAGTCAGTCTTCTTGTACTTAAGTCGGCATTGTGCCTTTTCTATTTAATTCCGATGCAATTTCGGTGTTTCATCGTCAATAAGAAGGTCCAATGGATACAGTAAACCTGGAGTGAAGCATCGGAATCTATAACTAGTGTCACAGTAATGGTTCAAAACGTAGACAGTAAGAAGAGTCAGTCATCTTGTACGTAAGTCGGCATTGTGCCTTTTCTATTTAATTCCGATGCAATTTCTGTGTTTCATCGTCAATAAGAAGGTCCAAGGGATATAGTAAACCTGAAGTGAAGCATCGGTATTTATAACTAGTGTCACAGGAATGGTTCAAAACATAGACTGTAAGAGGAGTCAGTCTTCTAGTACTTAAGTCGGCATTGTACCTTTTCTATTTAATTCTGATGCAATTTCTGTGTTTAATCGTCAATAAGAAGGTCCAAGGGATACAGTAAACCTGAAGTGAATCATCGTAATCTATAACTAGTGTCACAGGAATGGTTCAAGACATAGTCAGTACGAAGAGTCAGTCTTCTTGTACTCAAGTCGGCATTGTGCCTTTTGTATTTAATTCCGATGCAATTTCTCTGTTTCATCGTCAATGAGTAGGTCAGAGGGATACAGTAAACCTTAAGTGAAGCATCCGAATCCATAACTTGTGTCACAGGAATGGTTCAAAACATAGACAGTAAGATGTGTCAGTCTTCTTGTACTTAAGTCAATATTATGCATTTTGTATTTAATTCCGATGCAATTTCAGTGTTTCATCGTCAATAAGAAGATGTAAGGGACACAGTAAACCTGAAGTGAAGCATCGGAATCTATAACTAGTGTCACGGGAATGGTTCAAAACATAGACAGTAGGAAGAGTCAGTCTTCTTGTACTTAAGTCGGCATTGTGCCTTTTCTATTTAATTCCGATGCAATTTCTGTGTTTCATCGTCAATAAGAGGGTCAGAGGGATACAGTGAACCTGAGGTGAAGCATCGGAATCTATAACTAGTGTCACAGGAATGGTTCAAAACATAGACAGCAGAAAGAGTCAGTCTTTTTTTCCTTAAGTCGGCTTTGTGCATTTTGTATTTAATTCCGATGCAATTTCTGTGTTTCATCGTCAATAGGAAGGTGTACGGGATACAGTAAACCTGAAGTGAAGCATCGGAATCTATAACTAGTGTCACAGGAATGGTTCAAAACATTGACAGTAAGAAGAGTCAGTCTTCTTGTTCTTAAGTCGACGTTGTGCCTTTTGTATTTAATTCCGATGCAATTTCTGTGTTTCATCGTCAATAAGAACGTCAGAGGGATACAGTAAACCTGAAGTGAGGCATTCTAATCTATAACTAGTGTCACAGGAATGGTTCAAAACAGTTATTAAGAAGAGTCAGTTTTCTTGTACTTAAGTCGGCATTGTGCCTTTTGTATTTAATTCCGATGCAATTTCTGTGTTTCATCGTCAATAAGAAGGTCCAAGGGATACAGTAAACCTGAAGTGAAGCATCGGAATCTATAACTAGTGTCACAGGAATGGTTCAAAACATAGACTGTAAGAAGAGTCAGTCTTCTTGTACTTAAGTCGGCATTGTGCCTTTTGTATTTAATTCCGATGCAATTTCTGTGTTTCATCGTCAATAAGAAGGTCAGGGGGATACAGTAAACCTGAAGTGAAGCATCGGAATCTATTACTAGTGTCACGGGAATGGTTCAAAACATAGACAGTAGGTAGGGTCAGTCTTCTTGTACTTAAGTCGGCATTGCGCCTTTTCTATTTAATTCCGATGCAATTTCTGTGTTTCATCGTCAATACGAAGGTCCACGTGATACAGTAAGCCTGAAGTGAAGCATCAGAATCGATAACTAGTGTTACAGGACTGGTTCAAAACATAGACTGTAAGAAGAGTCAGTCTTCTTGTACTTAAGTCGGCATTGTGCCTTTTGTATTTAATTCCCATGCAATTTCTGTGTTTCATCGTCAATAAGAACGTCCAAGGGATACAGTAAACCTGAAGTGAAGCATCGGAATCTATAACTAGTGTCACAGAATTGGCTCAAAACGTAGACAGTAGGAAGAGTCAGTCTTCTTGTACTTAAGTCGGCATTGTGCCTTTTCTATTTAATTCCGATGCAATTTCTGTGTTTCATCGTCAATAAGAAGGTCGGAGGGATACAGTAACCCTGAAGTGAAGCGTCGGAATCTGTAACTAGCGTCACAGGAATGGTTCATAACATAGACAGTAAGAAGAGTCAGTCCTCTTGTACTTAAGTCGGCATTGTGCCTTTTCTATTTATTTCCGATGCAATTTCTGTGTTTCATCGTCAATAAGAAGGTCCAAGGGATATAGTAAACCTGAAGTGAAGCATTCGAATCTATAACTAGTGTCACAGGAATGGTTCAAAACATAGACAATGGGAGGAGTCAGTCTTCTTGTACTTAAGTCGGTATTGTGCCTTTTGTATTTAAATCCGATGCAGTTTCTGTGTTTCATCGTCAATAAGAAGGTCAGAGGGATACAGTAAACATGAAGTGAAGCATTCGAATTTATAACTAGTGTCACAGGAAAGGTTCAAAACATTGACAGTAAGTAGAGTCAGTAATACTGTTCTTAAGTCGACATTGTGCCTTTTGTATTTAAGTCCGATGCAATTTCTGTGTTTCATCGTCAATTAGAAGGCCAAAGGGATACAGTAAACCTGAAGTGAAGCATCGGAATCTATAACTAGTGTCACAGGAACGGTTCAAAACAGTCAGTAAGAAGAGTCCGTCTTCATGTACTTAAGTCTACATTGTGCTTTTGTATTTAATTCCGATGCAATTTCTGTGTTTTATCGTCAATAAGACGGTCCAAGGGATACAGTAAACCTGAAGTGAAGCATCAGAATCTACAACTAGTGTCACAGGAATGGTTCAAAACATAGACAGTAAGAAGAGTCAGTTTTCTTGTACTTAAGTCGGCATTGTGCCTTTTCTCTTTAATTCCGATGCAATTTCTGTATTTCATCGCCAACAAGAAGGTCCTAGGGATAGAGTAAACCTGAAGTGAAGCATCGGAAACTATAACTAGTGTCACAGGAATGGTTCGAAACTTAGTCAGTAAGAAGAGTCAGTCTTCTTGTACTTAAGTCGGCATTGTGCCGTTTGTATTTAATTCCGTTGCAATTTCTGTGTTTCATCGTCAATACGAAGGTCCAAGGGATACAGTAAACCTGCAGTGAAGCATCGTAATCTATAACTAGTGTCACAGGAATGGTTCAAAACATAGTCAATAAGAAGAGTCAGTCTTCTTGTACTTATGTTGGCATTGTGCCTTTTGTATTTAATTCTGATGCAATTTCTGTGTTTCATCGTCAATAAGATGGTCAGAGGGATACAGTAAACCTGATGTGAAGCATCGGAATCTATAACTAGTGTCACAGGAATGGTTCAAAACAGTCAGTAAGAAGAGTCAGTCTTCTTGTACTTAAGTCGGCATTGTGCATTTTGTATATAATCCCGATGCAATTTCTGGTTTTCATCGTCAATAAGGAGGTCCAAGGCACACAGTAAACCTAAAGTGAAGCATCGGAATCTATAACTAGTTTCACAGGAATGGTTCAAAACATAGACAATAAGAAGAGTAAGTCTTCTTGTACTTAAGTCGGCATTGTGCTTTTTGTATTTAATTCCGATGCAATTTCTGTGTTTCTTCATCAATAAGAAGGTCAGAGGGATACCGTAAACCTGAAGTGAAGCATTGGAATCTATAACTAGTGTCACGGGAATTTTTCAAAACATAGACAGTAGGAAGAATCAATCTTCTTGTACTTAAGTCGGCATTGTGCCTTTTCTATTTAATTCCGATGCAATTTCTGTGTTTCATCGACATAAAGAAGGTCAGAGGGATACAGTAAACCGGATGTGAAGCATCGGAATCCATAACTAGTGTCACTGGAATGGTTCAAAACATAGACAGTGGGAAGAGTCAGTCGTCTTGTACTTAAGACGGCATTGTGGCTTTTCTATTTAATTCCGATGCAATTTCTGTGTTTCATCGTCAATAAGAGGGTCCAAAGGATACAGTAAACCGGAAGTGAAGCATCGGAATCTATAACTAGTGTCACAGTAATGGTTCAAAACTTAGACGGTAGGAAGAGTCAGTCTACTTGTACTTAAGTCGACATAGTGCCTTTTCTATTAAATTCCGATGCAATTTCTGTGTTTCATCGTCAATAAGTAGGTCAGAGGGATACAGTAAACCTGACGTGAAGCATCGGAATCTATAAATAGTGTCACAGGACTGGTTCTAAACAGTCAGTAAGAAGAGTCAGTCTTCTTGTACTTAAATCGGCATTGTGCCTTTTGTATTTCATTCCCATGCACATTCTGTGTTTCATCGTCAATAAGAAGGTCCAAGGGATACAGTATACGTCAATTGAAGCATCGGAATCTATTACTAGTGTCACTGGAATGGTTCAAAACATAGATAGTAAGAAGAGTCAGTCTTCTTGTACTTTAGTCGGCATTGTGGCTTTTCTATTTAATTCCGATGCAATTTCTGTGTTTCATCGTCAATAAGAAGGTCCAAGGGATACAGTAAACCTGAAGTGAAGCAACGGCATCTATAAGTAGTGTCACAGGAATGGTTTAAAACATAGACAGTAGGAAGAGTCAGTCTTCTTGTACTTAAGTCGGCATTGTGCCTTTTCTATTTAATTCCGATGCAATTTCGGTGTTTCATCGTCAATAAGAAGGTCCAATGGATACAGTAAACCTGGAGTGAAGCATCGGAATCTATAACTAGTGTCACAGTAATGGTTCAAAACGTAGACAGTAAGAAGAGTCAGTCATCTTGTACGTAAGTCGGCATTGTGCCTTTTCTATTTAATTCCGATGCAATTTCTGTGTTTCATCGTCAATAAGAAGGTCCAAGGGATATAGTAAACCTGGAGTGAAGCATCGGTATTTATAACTAGTGTCACAGGAATGGTTCAAAACATAGACTGTAAGAGGAGTCAGTCTTCTTGTACTTAAGTCGGCATTGTACCTTTTCTATTTAATTCTGATGCAATTTCTGTGTTTCATCGTCAATAAGAAGGTCCAAGGGATACAGTAAACCTGAAGTGAATCATCGTAATCTATAACTAGTGTCACAGGAATGGTTCAAGACATAGTCAGTACGAAGAGTCAGTCTTCTTGTACTCAAGTCGGCATTGTGCCTTTTGTATTTAATTCCGATGCAATTCCTCTGTTTCATCGTCAATGAGAAGGTCAGAGGGATACAGTAAACCTTAAGTGAAGCATCCGAATCCATAACTTGTGTCACAGGAATGGTTCAAATCATAGACAGTAAGATGTGTCAGTCTTCTTGTACTTAAGTCAGTATTATGCATTTTGTATTTAATTCCGATGCAATTTCAGTGTTTCATCGTCAATAAGAAGATGTAAGGGATACAGTAAACCTGAAGTGAAGCATCGGAATCTATAACTAGTGTCACGGGAATGGTTCAAAACATAGACAGTAGGAAGAGTCAGTCTTCTTGTACTTAAGTCGGCATTGTGCTTTTTCTATTTAAATCCGAAGCAATTTCTGTGTTTCATCGTCAAAAAGAAGGTCAGAGGGATACAGTAAACCAGATGTGAAGCATCGGAATCTATAACTAGTGTCACAGGAATGGTTCAAAGCAAAGACAGTAGGAAGAGTCAGTCTTCTTGTACTTAAGTCGCCATTGTAGCTTTTCTTTCTAATTCCGATGCAATTTCTGTGTTTCATCGTCAATAAGAAGTCCAAGGGATACAGTAAACCTGAAGTGAAGCATCGGAATCTATAACTAGTGTCACAGGAATGGTTCAAAACATTGACAGTAAGAAGAGTCAGTCTTCTTGTTCTTAAGTCGACGTTGTGCCTTTTGTATTTAATTCCGATGCAATTTCTGTGCTTCATCATCAATAAGAACGTCAGAGGGATACAGTAAACCTGAAGTGAAGCATTGTAATCTATAACTAGTGTCACAGGAATGGTTCAAAACAGTTATTAAGAAGAGTAAGTTTTCTTGTACTTAAGTCGGCATTATGCCTTTTGTATTTAATTCCGATGAAATTTCTGTGTTTCATCGTCAATAAGAAGGTCCAAGGGATACAGTAAACCTGAAGTGAAGCATCGGACTCTATAACTAGTGTCACAGGAATGGTTCAAAACATAGACTGTAAGAAGAGTCAGTCTTCTTGTACTTAAGTCGGCATTGTGCCTTTTGTATTTAATTCCGATGCAATTTCTGTGTTTCATCGTCAATAAGAAGGTCAGAGGGATACAGTAAACCTGAAGTGAAGCATCGGAATCTATTACTAGTGTCACGGGAATGGTTCAAAACATAGACAGTAGGTAGGGTCAGTCTTCTTGTACTTAAGTCGGCAATGTGCCTTTTCTATTTAATTCCGATGCAATTTCTGTGTTTCATCGTCATAAAGAATGTCAGAGGGATACAGTAAACCGGATATGAAGCATCGGAATCTATAACTAGTGTCACAGGAATGGTTCAAAACATAGACAGTAGGAAGAGTCAGTCTTCTTGTACTTAAGACGGCATTGTGGCTTTTCTATTTACTTGCGATGTAATTTCTGTGTTTCATCGTCAACAAGAAGGTCCAAGGGATACAGTAAACCTGAAGTGAAGCATCGGAATCTATAACTAGTGTCACAGGAATGGTTCAAAACGTAGACAGTAGGAAGAGTCAGTCTACTTGTACTTAAGTCGGCATAGTGCCATTTCTATTTAATTCCGATGCAATTTCTGTGTTTCATCGCCAATACGAAGGTCCACGTGATACAGTAAGCCTGAAGTGAAGCATCAGAATCGATAACTAGTGTTACAGGACTGGTTCAAAACATAGACTGTAAGAAAAGTCAGTCTTCTTGTACTTAAGTCGGCATTGTGCCTTTTGTATTTAATTCCGATCCATTTTCTGTGTTTCATCGTAAATAAGAAGGTCAGAGGGATACAGTAAACCTGCCGTGAAGCATCGGAATCTATAACTAGTGTCACAGGAATGGTTCTAAACAGCCAGTAAGAAGAGTCAGTCTTCTTGTACTTAAGTCGGCATTGTGCCTTTTGTATTTAATTCCGATGCAATTTCTGTGTTTCATCGGCAATAAGAAGGTCCAAGGGATACAGTAAACGTGAATTGAAGCATCGGAATCTATAACTAGTTTCACTGGAATTGTTCAAAACATAGATAGTAAGAAGAGTCAGTCTTCTTGTATTTTAGTCGGCATTGTGACTTTTCTATTTAATTCCGATGCAATTTCTGTGTTTCATCGTCAATAAGAAGGTCCAAGGGATACAGTAAACCTGAAGTGAAGCATCGGAATCTATAACTAGTGTCACAGGAATGTTTCAAAACATAGACAGTAGGAAGAGTCAGTCTTCTTGTACTTAAGTCGGCATTGTGCCTTTTCTATTTAATTCCGATGCAATTTCTGTGTTTCATCGTCATTAAGAAGGTCCAAGGGATACAGTAAACCTGAAGTGAAGCATCGGAATCTATAACTAGTGTCACAGGAATGGTTCAAAACATAGACAGTAAGAAGAGTCAGTCTTCTTGTACCTAAGTCGGCAGTGTGCCTTTTGTATTTAATTCCGATGCAATTTCTGTGTTTCATCGTCAATAAGAAGGTCAGAGGAATACAGTAAACCTGAAGTGAAGCATCCGAAACTATAACTGGTGTCACAGGAATGGATCAAATCATAGACAGTAAGAAGGGTCAGTCTTCTTGTACTTAAGTCGGCATTGTGCCTCTTGTATTTAATTCCGATGCAATTTCTGTGTTTCATCGGCAATAAGAAGGTCCAAGGGATACAGTAAACGTGAATTGAAGCATCGGAATCTATAACTAGTTTCACTGGAATTGTTCAAAACATAGATAGTAAGAAGAGTCAGTCTTCTTGTATTTTAGTCGGCATTGTGACTTTTCTATTTAATTCCGATGCAATTTCTGTGTTTCATCGTCAATAAGAAGGTCCAAGGGATACAGTAAACCTGAAGTGAAGCATCGGAATCTATAACTAGTGTCACAGGAATGTTTCAAAACATAGACAGTAGGAAGAGTCAGTCTTCTCGTACTTAAGTCGGCATTGTGCCTTTTCTATTTAATTCCGATGCAATTTCTTTGTTTCATCGGCAATAAGAAGGTCCAAGGGATACAGTAAACGTGAATTGAAGCATCGGAATCTATAACTAGTTTCACTGGAATGGTTCAAAACATAGACAGTAAGAAGAGTCAGTCTTCTTGTACCTAAGTCGGCAGTGTGCCTTTTGTATTTAATTCCGATCCATTTTTTGTGTTTCATCGTCGATAAGAAGGTCCAATGGATACAGTAAACCTGGAGTGAAGCATCGGAATCTATAACTCATGTTACAGGAATCGTTAAAAAACATAGACAGTCGGAAGAGTCAGTCATTTGTACTTAAGTCGGCTTTGTTCCTTTTGTATTTAATTCCGATGCAATTTCTGTGTTTCATCGTCAAAAAGAAGGTCGGAGGGATACTGTAAACTTGATGTGAGGCATCGGAATCTATAACTAGTGTCACAGGAATGGTTCAAAACATAGACAGTAGCAAGAGTCAGTCTTCTTGTACGTAAGTCGGCATTGTGCCTTTTGTATTTCATTCCGATGCAATTTCTGTGTTTCATCGTCAATAAGAAGGTCAGAGGAATACAGTAAACCTGAAGTGAAGCATCCGAAACTATAACTGGTGTCACAGGAATGGATCAAATCATAGACAGTAAGAAGGGTCAGTCTTCTTGTACTTAAGTCGGCATTGTGCCTCTTGTATTTAATTCCGATGCAATTTCAGTGATTCATCGTCAATAAGAAGGTGTAAGGCATACAGTAAACCCGAAGTGAAGCATCGGATTCTATAACTAGTGCCACTGGAATGGTTCAAAACATAGATAGTAAGAAGAGTCAGTCTTCTTGTACTTTAGTCGGCATTGTCGCTTTTCTATTTAATTCCGATGCAATTTCTGTGTTTCATCGTCAATAAGAAGGTCCAAGGGATACAGTAAACCTGAAGTGAAGCAACGGCATCTATAAGTAGTGTCACAGGAATGGTTTAAATCATAGACAGTAGGAAGAGTCAGTCTTCTTGTACTTAAGTCGGCATTGTGCCTTTTCTATTTAATTCCGATGCAATTTCGGTGTTTCATCGTCAATAAGAAGGTCCAATGGATACAGTAAACCTGGAGTGAAGCATCGGAATCTATAACTAGTGTCACAGTAATGGTTCAAAACGTAGACAGTATGAAGAGTCAGTCATCTTGTACTTAAGTCGGCATTGTGCCTTTTCTATTTAATTCCGATGCAATTTCTGTGTTTCATCGTCAATAAGAAGGTCCAAGTTATATAGTAAACCTGAAGTGAAGCATCGGTATTTATAACTAGTGTCACAGGAATGGTTCAAAACATAGACTGTAAGAGGAGTCAGTCTTCTTGTACTTAAGTCGGCATTGTACCTTTTCTATTTAATTCTGATGCAATTTCTGTGTTTCATCGTCAATAAGAAGGTCCAAGGGATACAGTAAACCTGAAGTGAATCATGGTAATCTATAACTAGTGTCACAGGAATGGTTCAAGACATAGTCAGTACGAAGAGTCAGTCTTCTTGTACTCAAGTCGGCATTGTGCCTTTTGTATTTAATTCCGATGCAATTTCTCTGTTTCATCGTCAATGAGAAGGTCAGAGGGATACAGTAAACCTTAAGTGAAGCATCCGAATCCATAACTTGTGTCACAGGAATGGTTCAAAACATAGACAGTAAGATGTGTCAGTCTTCTTGTACTTAAGTCAATATTATGCATTTTGTATTTAATTCCGATGCAATTTCAGTGTTTCATCGTCAATAAGAAGGTTGTAAGGGATACAGTAAACCTGAAGTGAAACATCGGAATCTATAACTAGTGTCACGGGAATGGTTCAAAACATAGACAGTAGGAAGTGTCAGTCTTCTTGTACTTAAGTCGGCATTGTGCCTTTTCTATTTAATTCCGAAGCAATTTCTGTGTTTCATCGTCAAAAAGAAGGTCAGAGGGATACAGTAAACCAGATGTGAAGCATCGGAATAAATAACTAGTGTCACAGGAATGGTTCAAAACATAGACAGTAGGAAGAGTCAGTCTTCTTGTACTTAACTCGACGTTGTGCCTTTTGTATTTAATTCCGATGCAATTTCTGTGTTTCATCGTCAATAAGAAGGTGTAAGGGATACAGTAAACCTGAAGTGAAGCATCGGAATCTATAACTAGTGTCAAAGGAATGGTTCAAAACATTGGCAGTAAGAAGAGTCAGTCTTCTTGTACTTAAGTCGACGTTGTGCCTTTTGTATTTAATTCCGATGCAATTTCTGTGTTTCATCGTCAATAAGAACGTCAGAGGGATACAGTAAACCTGAAGTGAAACATTGGAATCTGTAACTAGTGTCACAGGAATGGTTCAAAACAGTTATTAAGAAGAGTCAGTTTTCTTGTACTTAAGTCGGCATTATGCCTTTTGTATTTAATTCCGATGCAATTTCTGTGTTTCATCGTCAATAAGAAGGTCCAATGGATACAGTAAACCTGGAGTGAAGCATCGGAATCTATAACTAGTGTCACAGCAATGGTTCAAAACGTAGACAGTATGAAGAGTCAGTCATCTTGTACTTAAGTCGGCATTGTGCCTTTTCTATTTAATTCCGATGCAATTTCTGTGTTTCATCGTCAATAAGAAGGTCCAAGTTATATAGTAAACCTGAAGTGAAGCATCGGTATTTATAACTAGTGTCACAGGAATGGTTCAAAACATAGACTGTAAGAGGAGTCAGTCTTCTTGTACTTAAGTCGGCATTGTACCTTTTCTATTTAATTCTGATGCAATTTCTGTGTTTCATCGTCAATAAGAAGGTCCAAGGGATACAGTAAACCTGAAGTGAATCATGGTAATCTATAACTAGTGTCACAGGAATGGTTCAAGACATAGTCAGTACGAAGAGTCAGTCTTCTTGTACTCAAGTCGGCATTGTGCCTTTTGTATTTAATTCCGATGCAATTTCTCTGTTTCATCGTCAATGAGACGGTCAGAAGGATACAGTAAACCTTAAGTGAAGCATCCGAATCCATAACTTGTGTCACAGGAATGGTTCAAAACATAGACAGTAAGATGTGTCAGTCTTCTTGTACTTAAGTCAATATTATGCATTTTGTATTTAATTCCGATGCAATTTCAGTGTTTCATCGTCAATAAGAAGGTGTAAGGGATACAGTAAACCTGAAGTGAAACATCGGAATCTATAACTAGTGTCACGGGAATGGTTCTAACATAGACAGTAGGAAGTGTCAGTCTTCTTGTACTTAAGTCGGCATTGTGCCTTTTCTATTTAATTCCGAAGCAATTTCTGTGTTTCATCGTCAAAAAGAAGGTCAGAGGCATACAGTAAACCAGATGTGAAGCATCGGAATAAATAACTAGTGTCACAGGAATGGATCAAAACATAGACAGTAGGAAGAGTCAGTCTTCTTGTACTTAACTCGACGTTGTGCCTTTTGTATTTAATTCCGATGCAATTTCTGTGTTTCATCGTCAATAAGAAGGTGTAAGGGATACAGTAAACCTGAAGTGAAGCATCGGAATCTATAACTAGTGTCAAAGGAATGGTTCAAAACATTGGCAGTAAGAAGAGTCAGTCTTCTTGTACTTAAGTCGACGTTGTGCCTTTTGTATTTAATTCCGATGCAATTTCTGTGTTTCATCGTCAATAAGAACGTCAGAGGGATACAGTAAACCTGAAGTGAAACATTGGAATCTATAACTAGTGTCACAGGAATGGTTCAAAACAGTTATTAAGAAGAGTCAGTTTTCTTGTACTTAAGTCGGCATTATGCCTTTTGTATTTAATTCCGATGCAATTTCTGTGTTTCATCGTCAATAAGAAGGTCCAAGGGATACAGTAAACCTGAAGTGAAGCATCGGAAT
Organism: Schistocerca americana; assembly: GCF_021461395.2. Taxonomy (NCBI): domain Eukaryota; kingdom Metazoa; phylum Arthropoda; class Insecta; order Orthoptera; family Acrididae; genus Schistocerca; species Schistocerca americana. Next base: position 22,342,801 of record NC_060121.1, on the reverse strand, counting down.
CTATAACTAGTGTCACAGGAATGGTTCAAAACATAGACTGTAAGAAGAGTCAGTCTTCTTGTACTTAAGTCGGCATTGTGCCTTTTGTATTTAATTCCGATGCAATTTCTGTGTTTCATCGTCAATAAGAAGGTCAGAGGGATACAGTAAACCTGAAGTGAAGCATCGGAATCTATTACTAGTGTCACGGGAATGGTTCAAAGCATAGACAGTAGGTAGGGTCAGTCTTCTTGTACTTAAGTCGGCATTGTGCCTTTTCTATTTAATTCCGATGCAATTTCTGTGTTTCATCGTCATAAAGAATGTCAGAGGGATACAGTAAACCAGATATGAAGCATCGGAATCTATAACTAGTGTCACAGGAATGGTTCTAAACAGTCAGTAAGAAGAGTCAGTCTTCTTGTACTTAAGTCGGCATTGTGCCTTTTGTATTTAATTCCGATGCAATTTCTGTGTTTCATCGGCAATAAGAAGGTCCAAGGGATACAGTAAACGTGAATTGAAGCATCGTAATCTATAACTAGTTTCACTGGAATTGTTCAAAACATAGATAGTAAGAAGAGTCAGTCTTCTTGTATTTTAGTCGGCATTGTGGCTTTTCTATTTGATTCCGTTGCAAAAATCTGTGTTTCACCGTCAATAAGAAGGTCCAAGGGATACAGTAAACCTGAAGTGAAGCATCGGAATCTATAACTAGTGTCACAGGAATGTTTCAAAACATAGACAGTAGGAAGAGTCAGTCTTCTTGTACTTAAGTCGGCATTGTGCCTTTTCTATTTAATTCCGATGCAATTTCTGTGTTTCATCGTCATTAAGAAGGTCCATGGGATACAGTAAACCTGAAGTGAAGCATCGGAATCTATAACTAGTGTCACAGGAATGGTTCAAAACATAGACAGTAAGAAGAGTCAGTCTTCTTGTACCTAAGTCGGCAGTGTGCCTTTTGTATTTAATTCCGATCCATTTTTTGTGTCTCATCGTCGATAAGAAGGTCCAATGGATACAGTAAACCTGGAGTGAAGCATCGGAATCTATAACTCATGTTACAGGAATCGTTCAAAAACATAGACAGTCGGAAGAGTCAGTCATTTGTACTTAAGTCGGCGTTGTTCCTTTTGTATTTAATTCCGATGCAATTTCTGTGTTTCATCTTCAAAAAGAAGGTCGGAGGGATACTGTAAACCTGATGTGAGGCATCGGAATCTATAATTAGTGTCACAGGAATGGTTCAAAACATAGACAGTAGCAAGAGTCAGTCTTCTTGTACTTTAGTCGGCATTGTGCCTCTTGTATTTAATTCCGATGCAATTTCAGTGATTCATCGTCAATAAGAAGATGTAAGGCATACAGTAAACCTGAAGTGAAGCATCGGATTCTATAACTAGTGTCACTGGAATGGTTCAAAACATAGATATTAAGAAGAGTCAGTCTTCTTGTACTTTAGTCGGCATTGTGGCTTTTCTATTTAATTCCGATGCAATTTCTGTGTTTCATCGTCAATAAGAAGGTCCAAGGGATACAAAAAACGTGAAATGAAGCATCGGAATCTATAACTAGTGTCACTGGAATGGTTCTAAATATAGATAGTAAGAAGAGTCAGTCTTCTTGTACTTAAGTCGGCATTGTGCCTTTTCTATTTAATTCCGATGCAATCTCTGTAATTCATCGTCAATAAGAGGGTCAGAGGGATACAGTGAACCTGAGGTGAAGCATCGGAATCTATAACTAGTGTCACAGGAATGGTTCAAAACATAGACAGCAGAAAGAGTCAGTCTTTTTTTCCTTAAGTCGGCTTTGTGCATTTTGTATTTAATTCCGATGCAATTACTGTGTTTCATCGTCAATAGGAAGGTGTAAGGGATACAGTAAACCTGAAGTGAAGCATCGGAATCTATAACTAGTGTCACAGGAATGGTTCAAAACATTGGCAGTAAGAAGAGTCAGTCTTCTTGTACTTAAGTCGACGTTGTGCCTTTTGTATTTAATTCCGATGCAATTTCTGTGTTTCATCGTCAATAAGAACGTCAGAGGGATACAGTAAACCTGAAGTGAAGCATTGGAATCTATAACTAGTGTCACAGGAATGGTTCAAAACAGTTATTAAGAAGAGTCAGTTTTCTTGTACTTAAGTCGGCATTATGCCTTTTGTATTTAATTCCGATGCAATTTCTGTGTTTCATCGTCAATAAGAAGGTCCATGGGATACAGTAAACCTGAAGTGAAGCATCGGAATCTATAACTAGTGTCACAGGAATGGTTCAAAACATAGACTGTAAGAAGAGTCAGTCTTCTTGTACTTAAGTCGGCATTGTGCCTTTTGTATTTAATTCCGATGCAATTTCTATGTTTCATCGTCAATACGAAGGTCAGAGGGATACAGTAAACCTGAAGTGAAGCATCGGAATCTATTACTAGTGTCACGGGAATGGTTCAAAGCATAGACAGTAGGTAGGGTCAGTCTTCTTGTACTTAAGTCGGCATTGTGCCTTTACTATTTAATTCCGATGCAATTTCTGTGTTTCATCGTCATAAAGAATGTCAGAGGGATACAGTAAACCGGATATGAAGCATCGGAATCTATAACTAGTGTCACAGGAATGGTTCAAAACATAGACAGTAGGAAGAGTCAGTCTTCTTGTACTTAAGACGGCATTGTGGCTTTTCTATTTACTTCCGATGCAATTTCTGTGTTTCATCGTCAACAAGAAGGTCCAAGGGATACAGTAAACCTGAAGTGAAGCATCGGAATCTATAACTAGTGTCACAGGAATGGTTCAAAACGTAGACAGTAGGAAGAGTCAGTCTACTTGTACTTAAGTCGGCATAGTGCCTTTTCTATTTAATTCCGATGCAATTTCTGTGTTTCATCGTCAATACGAAGGTCCACGTGATACAGTAAACCTGAAGTGAAGCATCAGAATCTATAACTAGTGTTACAGGACTGGTTCAAAACATAGACTGTAAGAAGAGTCAGTCTTCATGTACCTAAGTCGGCAGTGTGCCTTTTGTATTTAATTCCGATCCATTTTTTGTGTTTCATCGTCGATAAGAAGTTCCAATGGATACAGTAAACCTGGAGTGAAGCATCGGAATCTATAACTCATGTTACAGGAATCGTTCAAAAACATAGACAGTCGGAAGAGTCAGTCATTTGTACTTAAGTCGGCATTGTTCCTTTTGTATTTAATTCCGATGCAATTTCTGTGTTTCATCGTCAAAAAGAAGGTCAGAGGGATACTGTAAACCTGATGTGAGGCATCGGAATCTATAACTAGTGTCACAGGAATGGTTCAAAACATAGACAGTAGCAAGAGTCAGTATTCTTGTACGTAAGTCGGCATTGTGCCTTTTGTATTTAATTCCGATGCAATTTCTGTGTTTCATCGTCAATAAGAAGGTCAGAGGAATACAGTAAACCTGAAGTGAAGCATCCGAAACTATAACTGGTGTCACAGGAATGGATCAAATCATAGACAGTAAGAACGGTCAGTCTTCTTGTACTTAAGTCGGCATTGTGCCTCTTGTATTTAATTCCGATGCAATTTCAGTGATTCATCGTCAATAAGAAGGTGTTAGGCATACAATAAACCTGAAGTGAAGCATCGGATTCTATAACTAGTGTCACTGGAATGGTTCAAAACATAGATATTAAGAAGAGTCAGTCTTCTTGTACTTTAGTCGGCATTGTGGCTTTTCTATTTAATTCCGATGCAATTTCGGTGTTTCATCGTCAATAAGAAGGTCCAATGGATACAGTAAACCTGGAGTGAAGCATCGGAATCTACAACTAGTGTCACAGTAATGGTTCAAAACGTAGACAGTTAGAAGAGTCAGTCATCTTGTACTTAAGTCGGCATTGTGCCTTTTCTATTTAATTCCGATGCAATTTCTGTGTTTCATCGTCAATAAGAAGGTCCAAGGGATATAGTAAACCTGAAGTGAAGCATCGGTATTTACAACTAGTGTCACAGGAATGGTTCAAAACATAGACTGTAAGAGGAGTCAGTCTTCTTGTACTTAAGTCGGCATTGTACCTTTTCTATTTAATTCTGATGCAATTTCTGTGTTTCATCGTCAATAAGAAGGTCCAAGGGATACAGTAAACCTGAAGTGAATCATCGTAATCTATAACTAGTGTCACAGGAATGGTTCAAGACATAGTCAGTACGAAGAGTCAGTCTTCTTGTACTCAAGTCGGCATTGTGCCTTTTGTATTTAATTCCGATGCAATTTCTCTGTTTCATCGTCAATGAGAAGGTCCGAGGGATACAGTAAACCTTAAGTGAAGCATCCGAATCCATAACTTGTGTCACAGGAATGGTTCAAAACATAGACAGTAAGATGTGTCAGTCTTCTTGTACTTAAGTCAATATTATGCATTTGTATTTAATTCCGATGCAATTTCAGTGTTTCATCGTCAATAAGAAGGTGTAAGGGATACAGTAAACCTGAAGTGAAGCATCGGAATCTATAACTAGTGTCACGAGAATGGTTCAAAACATAGACAGTAGGAAGAGTCAGTCTTCTTGTACTTAAGTCGGCATTGTGCCTTTTCTATTTAATTCCGAAGCAATTTCTGTGTTTCATCGTCAAAAAGAAGGTCAGAGGGATACAGTAAACCAGATGTGAAGCATCGGAATCTATAACTAGTGTCACAGGAATGGTTCAAAACATAGACAGTAGGAAGAGTCAGTCTTCTTGTACTTAAGTCGGCATTGTAGCTTTTCTTTCTAATTCCGATGCAATTTCTGTGTTTCATCGTCAATAAGAAGGCCAAGGGATACAGTAAACCTGAAGTGAAGCATCGGAATCTATAACTAGTGTCACAGGAATGGTTCAAGACATAGACAGTGGGAAGAGTCAGTCTTCTTGTACTTAAGTCGGCATTGTGCCTTTTCTATTTAATTCCGATGCAATTTCTGTGTTTCATCGTCAATAAGAAGGTCCAAGGGATACAAAAAACGTGAAATGAAGCATCGGAATCTATAACTAGTGTCACTGGAATGGTTCTAAAGATAGATAGTAAGAAGAGTCAGCCTTCTTGTACTTAAGTCGGCATTGTGCCTTTTCTATTTAGTTCCGATGCAATCTCTGTGTTTCATCGTCAATAAGAGGGTCAGAGGGATACAGTGAACCTGAGGTGCAGCATCGGAATCTATAACTAGTGTCACAGGAATGGTTCAAAACATAGACAGCAGAAAGAGTCAGTCTTTTTTTCCTTAAGTCGGCTTTGTGCATTTTGTATTTAATTCCGATGCAATTTCTGTGTTTCATCGACAATAAGAAGGTGTAAGGGATACAGTAAACCTGAAGTGAAGCATCGGAATCCATAACTAGTGTCACAGGAATGGTTCAAAACATTGGCAGTAAGAAGAGTCAGTCTTCTTGTACTTAAGTCGGCATTGTGCCTTTTGTATTTAATTCCGATGCAATTTCTGTGTTTCATCGTCAATAAGAAGGTCAGAGGGATACAGTAAACCTGAAGTGAAGCATCGGAATCTATAACTAGTGTCACAGGAATGGTTCAAAACATAGACTGTAAGAAGAGTCAGTCTTCTTGTACTTAAGTCGGCATTGTGCCTTTTGTATTTAATTCCGATGCAATTTCTGTGTTTCATCGTCAATAAGAAGGTCAGAGGGATACAGTAAACCTGAAGTGAAGCATCGGAATCTATTACTAGTGTCACGGGCGAGGTTCAAAGCATAGACAGTAGGTAGGGTCAGTCTTCTTGTACTTAAGTCGGCATTGTGCCTTTTCTATTTAATTCCGATGCAATTTCTGTGTTTCATCGTCATAAAGAATGTCAGAGGGATACAGTAAACCGGATATGAAACATCGGAATCTATAACTAGTGTCACAGGAATGGTTCAAAACATAGACAGTAGGAAGAGTCAGTCTTCTTGTACTTATGACGGCATTGTGGCTTTTCTATTTACTTCCGATGCAATTTCTGTGTTTCATCGTCAACAAGAAGGTCCAAGGGATACAGTAAACCTGAAGTGAAGCATCGGAACCTATAACTAGTGTCACAGGAATGGTTCAAAACGTAGACAGTAGGAAGAGTCAGTCTACTTGTACTTAAGTCGGCATAGTGCCTTTTCTATTTAATTCCGATGCAATTTCTGTGTTTCATCGTCAATACGAAGGTCCACGTGATACAGTAAACCTGAAGTGAAGCATCAGAATCTATAACTAGTGTTACAGGACTGGTTCAAAACATAGACTGTAAGAAGAGTCAGTCTTCTTGTACTTAAGTCGGCATTGTGCCTTTTGTATTTAATTCCGATCCAATTTCTGTGTTTCATCGTCAATAAGAAGGTCAGAGGGATACAGTAAACCTGCCGTGAAGCATCGGAATCTATAACTAGTGTCACAGGAATGGTTCTAAACAGTCAGTAAGAAGAGTCAGTCTTCTTGTACTTAAGTCGGCATTGTGCCTTTTGTATTTAATTCCGATGCAATTTCTGTGTTTCATCGGCAATAAGAAGTCCAAGGGATACAGTAAACCTGAAGTGAAACATCGGAATCTATAACTAGTGTCACAGGAATGGTTCAAGACATAGACAGTGGGAAGAGTCAGTCTTCTTGTACTTAAGTCGGCATTGTGCCTTTTCTATTTAATTCCGATGCAATTTTGTGTTTCATCGTCAATAAGAAGGTCCAAGGGATACAAAAAACGTGAAATGAAGCATCGGAATCTATAACTAGTGTCACTGGAATGGTTCTAAATATAGATAGTAAGAAGAGTCAGTCTTCTTGTACTTAAGTCAGCATTGTGCCTTTTCTATTTAATTCCGATGCAATCTCTGTGTTTCATCGTCAATAAGAGGGTCAGAGGGATACAGTGAACCTGAGGTGCAGCATCGGAATCTATAACTAGTGTCACAGGAATGGTTCAAAACATAGACAGCAGAAAGAGTCAGTCTTTTTTTCCTTAAGTCGGCTTTGTGCATTTTGTATTTAATTCCGATGCAATTTCTGTGTTTCATCGACAATAAGAAGGTGTAAGGCATACAGTAAACCTGAAGTGAAGCATCGGAATCTATAACTAGTGTCACAGGAATGGTTCAAAACATTGGCAGTAAGAAAATCATTCTTCATGTACTTAAGTCGACGTTGTGCCTTTTGTATTTAATTCCGATGCAATTTCTGTGTTTCATCGTCAATAAGAACGTCAGAGGGATAGAGTAAACCTGAAGTGAAGCATTGGAATCTATAACTAGTGTCACAGGAATGGTTCAAAACAGTTATTAAGAAGAGTCAGTTTTCTTGTACTTAAGTCGGCATTATGCCTTTTGTATTTAATTCCGATGCAATTTCTGTGTTTCATCGTCAATAAGAAGGTCCAAGGGATACAGTAAACCTGAAGTGAAGCATCGGATTCTATAACTAGTGTCACAGGAATGGTTCAAAACATAGACTGTAAGAAGAGTCAGTCTTCTTGTACTTAAGTCGGCATTGTGCCTTTTGTATTTAATTCCGATGCAATTTCTGTGTTTCATCGTCAATAAGAAGGTCAGAGGGATACAGTAAACCTGAAGTGAAGCATCGGAATCAATTACTAGTGTCACGGGAATGGTTCAAAGCATAGACAGTAGGTAGGGTCAGTCTTCTTGTACTTAAGTCGGCATTGTGCCTTTTCTATTTAATTCCGATGCAATTTCTGTGTTTCATCGTCATAAAGAATGTCAGAGGGATACAGTAAACCGGATATGAAGCATCGGAATCTATAACTAGTGTCACAGGAATGGTTCAAAACATAGACAGTAGGAAGAGTCAGTCTTCTTGTACTTAAGACGGCATTGTGGCTTTTCTATTTACTTCCGATGCAATTTCTGTGTTTCATCGTCAACAAGAAGGTCCAAGGGATACAGTAAACCTGAAGTGAAGCATCGGAACCTATAACTAGTGTCACGGGAATGGTTCAAAACGTAGACAGTAGGAAGAGTCAGTCTACTTGTACTTAAGTCGGCATAGTGCCTTTTCTATTTAATTCCGATGCAATTTCTGTGTTTCATCGTCAATACGAAGGTCCACGTGATACAGTAAACCTGAAGTGAAGCATCAGAATCTATAACTAGTGTTACAGGACTGGTTCAAAACATAGACTGTAAGAAGAGTCAGTCTTCTTGTACTTAAGTCGGCATTGTGCCTTTTGTATTTAATTCCGATCCAATTTCTGTGTTTCATCGTCAATAAGAAGGTCAGAGAGATACAGTAAACCTGCCGTGAAGCATCGGAATCTATAACTAGTGTCACAGGAATGGTTCTAAACAGTCAGTAAGAAGAGTCAGTCTTCTTGTACTTAAGTCGGCATTGTGCCTTTTGTATTTAATTCCGATGCAATTTCTGTGTTTCATCGGCAATAAGAAGGTCCAAGGGATACAGTAAACGTGAATTGAAGCATCGGAATCTATAACTAGTTTCACTGGAATTGTTCAAAACATAGATAGTAAGAAGAGTAAGTCTTCTTGTATTTTAGTAAGCATTGTGGCTTTTCTATTTAATTCCGATGCAATTTCTGTGTTTCATCGTCAATAAGAAGGTCCAAGGGATACAGTAAACCTGAAGTGAAGCATCGGAATCTATAACTAGTGTCACAGGAATGTTTCAAAACATAGACAGTAGGAAGAGTCAGTCTTCTTGTACTTAAGTCGGCATTGTGCCTTTTCTATTTAATTCCGATGCAATTTCTGTGTTTCATCGTCATTAAGAAGGTCCAAGGGATACAGTAAACCTGAAGTGAAGCATCGGAATCTATACCTAGTGTCACAGGAATGGTTCAAAACATAGACAGTAAGAAGAGTCAGTCTTCTTGTACCTAAGTCGGCAGTGTGCCTTTTGTATTTAATTCCGATCCATTTTTTGTGTTTCATCGTCGATAAGAAGGTCCAATGGATACAGTAAACCTGGAGTGAAGCATCGGAATCTATAACTCATGTTACAGGAATCGTTCAAAAACATAGACAGTCGGAAGAGTCAGTCATTTGTACTTAAGTCGGCATTGTTCCTTTTGTATTTAATTCCGATGCAATTTCTGTGTTTCATCGTCAAAAAGAAGGTCGGAGGGATACTGTAAACCTGATGTGAGGCATCGGAATCTATAACTAGTGTCACAGGAATGGTTCAAAACATAGACAGTAGCAAGAGTCAGTCTTCTTGTACGTAAGTCGGCATTGTGCCTTTTGTATTTAATTCCGATGCAATTTCTGTCTTTCATCGTCAATAAGATGGTCAGAGGAATACAGTAAACCTGAAGTGAAGCATCCGAAACTATAACTGGTGTCACAGGAATGGATCAAATCATAGACAATAAGAAGGGTCAGTCTTCTTGTACTTAAGTCGGCATTGTGCCTCTTGTATTTAATTCCGATGCAATTTCAGTGATTCATCGTCAATAAGAATGTGTAAGGCATACAGTAAACCTGAAGTGAAGCATCGGATTCCATAACTAGTGTCACTGGAATGGTTCAAAACATAGATAGTAAGAAGAGTCAGTCTTCTTGTACTTTAGTCGGCATTGTGGCTTTTCTATTTAATTCCGATGCAATTTATGTGTTTCATCGGCAATAAGAAGGTCCAAGGGATACAGTAAACCTGAAGTGAAGCAACGGCATCTATAAGTAGTGTCACAGGAATGGTTTAAAACATAGACAGTAAGAAGAGTCAGTCATCTTGTACTTAAGTCGGCATTGTGCCTTTTCTATTTAATTCCGATGCAATTTCTGTGTTTCATCGTCAATAAGAAGGTCCAAGGGATATAGTAAACCTGAAGTGAAGCATCGGTATTTATAACTAGTGTCACAGGAATGGTTCAAAACATAGACTGTAGGAGGAGTCAGTCTTCTTGTACTTAAGTCGGCATTGTACCTTTTCTATTTAATTCTGATGCAATTTCTGTGTTTCATCGTCAATAGGAAGGTCCAAGGGATACAGTAAACCTGAAGTGAATCATCGTAATCTATAACTAGTGTCACAGGAATGGTTCAAGACATAGTCAGTACGAAGAGTCAGTCTTCTTGTACTCAAGTCGGCATTGTGCCTTTTGTATTAAATTCCGATGCAATTTCTCTGTTTCATCGTCAATGAGAAGGTCAGAGGGATACAGTAAACCTTAAGTGAAGCATCCGAATCCATAACTTGTGTCACAGGAATGGTTCAAAACATAGACAGTAAGATGTGTCAGTCTTCTTGTACTTAAGTCAATATTATGCATTTTGTATTTAATTCCGATGCAATTTCAGTGTTTCATCGTCAATAAGAAGGTGTAAGGGATACAGTAAACCTGAAGTGAAGCATCGGAATCTATAACTAGTGTCACGGGAATGGTTCAAAACATAGACAGTAGGAAGAGTCAGTCTTCTTGTACTTAAGTCGGCATTGTGCCTTTTCTATTTAATTCCGAAGCAATTTCTGTGTTTCATCGTCAAAAAGAAGGTCAGAGGGATACAGTAAACCAGATGTGAAGCATCGGAATCTATAACTAGTGTCACAGGAATGGTTCAAAACATAGACAGTAGGAAGAGTCAGTCTTCTTGTACTTAAGTCGGCATTGTAGCTTTTCTTTCTAATTCCGATGCAATTTCTGTGTTTCATCGTCAATAAGAAGTCCAAGGGATACAGTAAACCTGATGTGAAGCATCGGAATCTATAACTAGTGTCACAGGAATGGTTCAAGACATAGACAGTGGGAAGAGTCAGTCTTCTTGTACTTAAGTCGGCATTGTGCCTTTTCTATTTAATTCCGATGCAATTTCTGTGTTTCATCGTCAATAAGAAGGTCCAAGGGATACAAAAAACGTGAAATGAAGCATCGGAATCTATAACTAGTGTCACTGGAATGGTTCTAAATATAGATAGTAAGAAGAGTCAGTCTTCTTGTACTTAAGTCGGCATTGTGCCTTTTCTATTTAATTCCGATGCAATTTCTGTGTTTCATCGTCAATAAGAGGGTCAGAGGGATACAGTGAACCTGAGGTGAAGCATCGGAATCTATAACTAGTGTCACAGGAATGGTTCAAAACATAGACAGCAGAAAGAGTCAGTCTATTTTTCCTTAAGTCGGCTTTGTGCATTTTGTATTTAATTCCGATGCAATTTCTAGGTTTCATCGTCAATAAGAAGGTGTAAGGGATACAGTAAACCTAAAGTGAAGCATCGGAATCTATAACTAGTGTCACAGGAATGGTTCAAAACATTGGCAGTAAGCAGAGTCAGTCTTCTTGTACTTAAGTCGACGTTGTGCCTTTTGTATTTAATTCCGATGCAATTTCTGTGTTTCATCGTCAATAAGAACGTCAGAGGGATACAGTAAACCTAAAGTGAAGCATTGGAATCTATAACTAGTGTCACAGGAATGGTTCAAAACAGTTATTAAGAAGAGTCAGTTTTCTTGTACTTAAGTCGGCATTATGCCTTTTGTATTTAATTCCGATGCAATTTCTGTGTTTCATCGTCAATAAGAAGGTCCAAGGGATACAGTAAACCTGAAGTGAAGCATCGGAATCTATTACTAGTGTCACGGGAATGGTTCAAAACATAGACAGTAGGTTGGGTCAGTCTTCTTGTACTTAAGTCGGCATTGTGCCTTTTCTATTTAATTCCGATGCAATTTCTGTGTTTCATCGTCATAAAGAATGTCAGAGGGATACAGTAAACCGGATATGAAGCATCGGAATCTATAACTAGTGTCACAGGAATGGTTCAAAACATAGACAGTAGGAAGAGTCAGTCAACTTGTACTTAAGACGGCATTGTGGCTTTTGTATTTAATTCCAATCCAATTTCTGTGTTTCAATGTCAATAAGAAGGTCCACGTGATACAGTAAACCTGAAGTGAAGCATCAGAATCTATAACTAGTGTCACAGGACTGGTTCATAACATAGACTGTAAGAAGAGTCAGTCTTCTTGTTCTTAAGTCGGCATTGTGCCTTTTGTAATTAATTCCAATCCAATTTCTGTGTTTCATCGTCAATAAGAAGGTCAGAGGGATACAGTAAACCTGACGTGAAGCATCGGAATCTATAACTAGTGTCAAAGGAATGGTTCAAAACATAGATAGTAAGAAGAGTCAGTCATCTTGTACTTAAGTCTGCATTGTGCCTTTTCTATTTAATTCCGATGCAATTTCTGTATTTCATCGCCAATAAGAAGGTCCAAAGGATACAGTGAACCTGAAGTGAAACATCACAATCTATAACTAATGTCACAGGAATCGTTCAAAGCATAGCCAGTAGGATGAGTCAGTCTTCTTGTACTTAAGACGGCATTGTGCCATTTGTATTTAATTCCGATGCAATTTCTGTGTTTCATCGTCAAAAAGGAGGTCGGAGGGATACAGTAAACCTGAAGTGAGGCATCGGAATCTATAACTAGTGTCACAGGAATGGTTCAAAACATAGACAGTAGGAAGAGTCAGTCTTCTTGTACTTAAGTCGGCATTGTGCCTTTTGTATTTAATTCCGATGCAATTTCTGTGTTTCATCGTCAATAAGAAGGTTCAAGGGATTTAGTAAACCTGCAGTGAAGCATCGGAATCTGTAACTAGCGTCAAAGGAGTGGTTCAAAACATAGTCAGTAAGAAGAGTTAGTCTTCTTGTACTAAAGTCGGCATTGTGATTTTTCTATTTATTTCCCAGGCAATTTCTGTGTTTCATCGTAAATAAGAACGTCCAAGGGATACAGTAAACCTGAAGTGAAGCATCGGAATCTATAACTAGTGTCACAGAATTGGCTCAAAACATAGACAGTGGGAAGAGTCAGTCGTCTTGTACTTAAGACGGCATTGTGGCTTTTCTATTTAATTCCGATGCAATTTCTGTGTTTCATCGTCAATAAGAGGGTCCAAGGGATACAGTAAACCGGAAGTGAAGCATCGGAATCTATAACTAGTGTCACAGGAATGGTTCAAAACTTAGACAGTAGGAAGAGTCAGTCTACTTGTACTTAAGTCGGCATAGTGCCTTTTCTATTAAATTCCGATGCAATTTCTGTGTTTCATCGTCAATAAGAAGGTCAGAGGGATACAGTAAACCTGACGTGAAGCATCGGAATCTATAACTAGTGTCACAGGAATGGTTCTAAACAGTCAGTAAGAAGAGTCAGTCTTCTTGTACTTAAATCGGCATTGTGCCTTTTGTATTTCATTCCCATGCACATTCTGTGTTTCATCGTCAATAAGAAGGTCCAAGGGATACAGTATACGTCAATTGAAGCATCGGAATCTATTACTAGTGTCACTGGAACGGTTCAAAACATAGATAGTAAGAAGAGTCAGTCTTCTTATTCTTTAGTCGGCATTGTGGCATTTCCATTTCATTCCGATGCAATTTCTGTGTTTCATCGTCAATAAGAAGGTCCAAGGGATACTGTAAACCTGAAGTGAAGCAACGGCATCTATAACTAGTGTCACAGGAATGGTTTGAAACATAGACAGTAGGAAGAGTCAGTCTTCTTGTACTTAAGTCGGCATTGTGCCTTTTCTATTTAATTCCGATGCAATTTCTGTGTTTCATCGTCTATAAGAAGGTCCAATGGATACAGTAAACCTGGAGTGAAGCATCGGAATCTATAACCAGTGTCACAGTAATGGTTCAAAACGTACATAGTAAGAAGAGTCAGTCATCTTGTACTTATGTCGGCATTGTGCCTTTTCTATTTAATTCCGATGCAATTTCTGTGTTTCATCGTCAGCAAGAAGGTCCAAGCGATATAGTAAACCTGAAGTGAAGCATCGGTATTTATAACTAGTGTCACAGGAATGGTTCAAAACATAGACTGTAAGAGGAGTCAGTCTTCTTGTACTTAAGTCGGCATTGTACTTTTTCTATTTAATTCTGATGCAATTTCTGTGTTTCATCGTCAATAAGAAGGTCCAAGGGATACAGTAAACCTGAAGTGAAGCATCGGAATCTATAACTAGTGTCACAGGAATGTTTCAAAACATAGACAGTAGGAAGAGTCAGTCTTCTTGTACTTAAGTCGGCATTGTGCCTTTTCTATTTAATTCCGATGCAATTTCTGTGTTACATCGTCAAAAAGAAGGTCAGAGGGATACAGTAAACCAGATGTGAAGCATCGGAATCTATAACTAGTGTCACAGGAATGGTTCAAAACATAGACAGTAGGAAGTGTCAGTCTTCTTGTACTTAAGTCGGCATTGTGGCTTTTCCTGCTAATTCCGATGCAATTTCTGTGTTTCATCGTCAATAAGAAGTCCAAGGGAAACAGTGAACCTGAAGTGAAGCATCGGAATCTATAACTAGTGTCACAGGAATGGTTCAAGACATAGACAGTGGGAAGAGTCAGTCTTCTTGTACTTAAGTCGGCATTGTGCCTTTTCTATTTAATTCCGATGCAATTTCTGTGTTTCATCGTCAATAAGAAGGTCCAAGGGATACAAAAAACGTGAAATGAAGCATCGGAATCTATAACTAGTGTCACTGGAATGGTTCAAAATATAGATAGTAAGAAGAGTCAGTCTTCTTGTACTTAAGTCGGCATTGTGCCTTTTCCATTTAATTCCGATGCAATTTCTGTGTTTCATCGTCAATAAGAGGGTCAGAGGGATACAGTGAACCTGAGGTGAAGCATCGGAATCTATAACTATTGTCACAGGAATGGTTCAAAACATAGACAGCAGAAAGAGTCAGTCTTTTTTTCCTTAAGTCGGCTTTGTGCCTTTTGTATTTAATTCCGATGCAATTTCTGTGTTTCATCGTCAATAAGAAGGTGTAAGGGATACAGTAAACCTGAAGTGAAGCATCGGAATCTATAACTAGTGTCACAGGAATGGTTCAAAACATAGACAGTAAGAAGAGTCAGTCTTCTTGTACTTAAGTCGACGTTGTGCCCATTGTATTTAATTCCGATGCAATTTCTGTGTTTCATCGTCATAAAGAATGTCAGAGGGATACAGTAAACCGGATATGAAGCATCGGAATCTATAACTAGTGTCACAGGAATGGTTCAAAACATAGACAGTAGGAAGAGTCAGTCAACTTGTACTTAAGACGGCATTGTGGCTTTTGTATTTAATTCCAATCCAATTTCTGTGTTTCATCGTCAATAAGAAGGTCCACGTGATACAGTAAACCTGAAGTGAAGCATCAGAATCTATAACTAGTGTCACAGGACTGGTTCAAAACATAGACTGTAAGAACAGTCAGTCTTCTTGTTCTTAAGTCGGCATTGTGCCTTTTGTATTTAATTCCAATCCAATTTCTGTGTTTCATCGTCAATAAGAAGGTCAGAGGGATACAGTAAACCTGACGTGAAGCATCGGAATCTATAACTAGTGTCAAAGGAATGGTTCAAAACATAGATAGTAAGAAGAGTCAGTCATCTTGTACTTAAGTCTGCATTGTGCCTTTTCTATTTAATTCCGATGCAATTTCTGTATTTCATCGCCAATAAGAAGGTCCAAAGGATACAGTGAACCTGAAGTGAAACATCGGAATCTATAACTAATGTCACAGGAATCGTTCAAAGCATAGCCAGTAGGATGAGTCAGTCTTCTTGTACTTAAGACGGCATTGTGCCATTTGTATTTAATTCCGATGCAATTTCTGTGTTTCATCGTCAAAAAGGAGGTCGGAGGGATACAGTAAACCTGAAGTGAGGCATCGGAATCTATAACTAGTGTCACAGGAATGGTTCAAAACATAGACAGTAGGAAGAGTCAGTCTTCTTGTACTTAAGTCGGCATTGTGCCTTTTGTATTTAATTCCGATGCAATTTCTGTGTTTCATCGTCAATAAGAAGGTTCAAGGGATTTAGTAAACCTGAAGTGAAGCATCGGAATCTGTAACTAGCGTCAAAGGAGTGGTTCAAAACATAGTCAGTAAGAAGAGTTAGTCTTCTTGTACTAAAGTCGGCATTGTGATTTTTCTATTTATTTCCCATGCAATTTCTGTGTTTCATCGTCAATAAGACCGTCCAAGGGATACAGTAAACCTGAAGTGAAGCATCGGAATCTATAACTAGTGTCACAGAATTGGCTCAAAACATAGACAGTGGGAAGAGTCAGTCGTCTTGTACTTAAGATGGCATTGTTTCTTTTCTATTTAATTCCGATGCAATTTCTGTGTTTCATCGTCAATAAGAGGGTCCAAGGGATACAGTAAACCGGAAGTGAAGCATCGGAATCTATAACTAGTGTCACAGGAATGGTTCAAAACTTAGACAGTAGGAAGAGTCAGTCTACTTGTACTTAAGTCGGCATAGTGCCTTTTCTATTAAATTCCGATGCAATTTCTGTGTTTCATCGTCAATAAGAAGGTCAGAGGGATACAGTAAACCTGACGTGAAGCATCGGAATCTATAACTAGTGTCACAGGAATGGTTCTAAACAGTCAGTAAGAAGAGTCAGTCTTCTTGTACTTAAATCGGCATTGTGCCTTTTGTATTTCATTCCCATGCACATTCTGTGTTTCATCGTCAATAAGAAGGTCCAAGGGATACAGTATACGTCAATTGAAGCATCGGAATCTATTACTAGTGTCACTGGAACGGTTCAAAACATAGATAGTAAGAAGAGTCAGTCTTCTTGTTCTTTAGTCGGCATTGTGGCTTTTCCATTTCATTCCGATGCAATTTCTGTGTTTCATCGTCAATAAGAAGGTCCAAGGGATACAGTAAACCTGAAGTGAAGCAACGGCATCTATAACTAGTGTCACAGGAATGGTTTCAAACATAGACAGTAGGAAGAGTCAGTCTTCTTGTACTTAAGTCGGCATTGTGCCTTTTCTATTTAATTCCGATGCAATTTCTGTGTTTCATCGTCAATAAGAAGGTCCAATGGATACAGTAAACCTGGAGTGAAGCATCGGAATCTATAACCAGTGTCACAGTAATGGTTCAAAACGTACATGGTAAGAAGAGTCAGTCATCTTGTACTTATGTCGGCATTGTGCCTTTTCTATTTAATTCCGATGCAATTTCTGTGTTTCATCGTCAGCAAGAAGGTCCAAGCGATATAGTAAACCTGAAGTGAAGCATCGGTATTTATAACTAGTGTCACAGGAATGGTTCAAAACATAGACTGTAAGAGGAGTCAGTCTTCCTGTACTTAAGTAGGCATTGTACTTTTTCTATTTAATTCTGATGCAATTTCTGTGTTTCATCGTCAATAAGAAGGTCCAAGGGATACAGTAAACCTGAAGTGAAGCATCGGAATCTATAACTAGTGTCACAGGAATGTTTCAAAACATAGACAGTAGGAAGAGTCAGTCTTCTTGTACTTAAGTCGGCATTGTGCCTTTTCTATTTAATTCCGATGCAATTTCTGTGTTACATCGTCAAAAAGAAGGTCAGAGGGATACAGTAAACCAGATGTGAAGCATCGGAATCTATAACTAGTGTCACAGGAATGGTTCAAAACATAGACAGTAGGAAGTGTCAGTCTTCTTGTACTTAAGTCGGCATTGTGGCTTTTCCTGCTAATTCCGATGCAATTTCTGTGTTTCATCGTCAATAAGAAGTCCAAGGGAAACAGTGAACCTGAAGTGAAGCATCGGAATCTATAACTAGTGTCACAGGAATGGTTCAAGACATAGACAGTGGGAAGAGTCAGTCTTCTTGTACTTAAGTCGGCATTGTACCTTTTCTATTTAATTCCGATGCAATTTCTGTGTTTCATCGTCAATAAGAAGGTCCAAGAGATACAAAAAACATGAAATGAAGCATCGGAATCTATAACTAGTGTCACTGGAATGGTTCAAAATATAGATAGTAAGAAGAGTCAGTCTTCTTGTACTTAAGTCGGCATTGTGCCTTTTCCATTTAATTCCGATGCAATTTCTGTGTTTCATCGTCAATAAGAGGGTCAGAGGGATACAGTGAACCTGAGGTGAAGCATCGGAATCTATAACTATTGTCACAGGAATGGTTCAAAACATAGACAGCAGAAAGAGTCAGTCTTTTTTTCCTTAAGTCGGCTTTGTGCCTTTTGTATTTAATTCCGATGCAATTTCTGTGTTTCATCGTCAATAAGAAGGTGTAAGGGATACAGTAAACCTGAAGTGAAGCATCGGAATCTATAACTAGTGTCACAGGAATGGTTCAAAACATAGACAGTAAGAAGAGTCAGTCTTCTTGTACTTAAGTCGACGTTGTGCCCATTGTATTTAATTCCGATGCAATTTCTGTGTTTCATCGTCATAAAGAATGTCAGAGGGATACAGTAAACCGGATATGAAGCATCGGAATCTATAACTAGTGTCACAGGAATGGTTCAAAACATAGACAGTAGGAAGTGTCAGTCTTCATGTACTTAAGACGGCATTGTGGCTTTTCTATTTACTTCCGATGCAATTTCTGTGTTTCATCGTCAACAAGAAGGTCCAAGGGATACAGTAAACCTGAAGTGAAGCATCGGAATCTATAACTAGTGTCACAGGAATGGTTCAAAACATAGACAGTAGGAAGAGTCAGTGTACTTGTACTTAAGTCGGCATGGTGCCTTTTCAATTTAATTCCGATGCAATTTCTGTGTTTCATCGTCAATACGAAGGTCCACGTGATACAGTAAACCTGAAGTGAAGCATCAGAATCTATAACTAGTGTCACAGGACTGGTTCAAAACATAGACTGTAAGAAGAGTCAGTCTTCTTGTACTTAAGTCGGCATTGTGCCTTTTGTGTTTAATTCCGATCCAATTTCTGTGTTTCATCGTCAATAACAAGGTCAGAAGTATACAGTAAACCTGCCGTGAAGCATCGGAATCTATAACTAGTGTCACAGGAATGGTTCTAAACAGTCAATAAGAAGAGTCAGTCTCTTGTACTTAAGTCGGCATTGTGCCTTTTGTATTTAATTCCGATGCAATTTCTGTGTTTCATCGGCAATAAGAAGGTCCAAGGGATACAGTAAATGTGAATTGAAGCATCGGAATCTATAACTAGTTTCACTGGAATTGTTCAAAACATAGATAGTAAGAAGAGTCAGTCTTCTTGTATTTTAGTCGGCATTGTGGCTTTTCTATTTAATTCCGATGCAATTTCTGTGTTTCATCGTCAATAAGAATGTCCAAGGTATACAGTAAACCTGAAGTGAAGCATCGGAATCTATAACTAGTGTCAAAGGAATGTTTCAAAACATAGACAGTAGGAAGAGTCGGTCTTCTTGTACTTAAGTCGGCATTGTGCCTTTTCTATTTAATTCCGATGCAATTTCTGTGTTTCATCGTCATTAAGAAGGTCCAAGGGATACAGTAAACCTGAAGTGAAGCATCGGAATCTATAACTAGTGTCACAGGAATGGTTCAAAACATAGACAGTAAGAAGAGTCAGTCTTCTAGTACCTAAGTCGGCAGTGTGCCTTTTGTATTTAATTCCGATCCATTTTTTGTGTTTCATCGTCGATAAGAAGGTCCAATGGATACAGTAAACCTGGAGTGAAGCTTCGTAATCTATATCTAGTGTCACAGGAATGGTTCAAAACATAGACAGTAAGAAGAGTCAGTCATCTTATACTTAAGTCGGAATTGTGAATTTTCTATTTAATTCCGATGCAATTTCTGTGTTTCACTGTCAAAAGGAAGGTCAGAGGGATACAGTAAACCAGACGTCAAGCATCGGAATCTATAACTAGTGTCACAGGAATGGTTCAAAACATAGACAGTAGGAAGAGTCAGTCATCTTGTACTTAAGTCGGCATTGTGGCTTTCTATTTAATTCCGATGCAATTTCTGTGTTTCTACGTCAATAAGAAGGTCCAAGGGATACAGTAAACCTGAAGTGAAGCCTCGGAATCTATAACTAGTGTCACAGGAATGGTTCAAAGCATAGACTGTAGGAAGAGTCAGTCTTCTTGTACTTAAGTCGGCATTGTGCTTTTCTATTTAATTCCGATGCAATTTCTGTGTTTCATCGTCAATAAGAAGATCAGAGGGATACAGTAAAAATGAAGTGAAGCATCGGAATCTATAACTAGTGTCACAGGAATGGTTCAAAGCAGTCAGTAAGAAGAGTCAGTCTTCTCGTACTAAAGTCGGCATTGTGCCTTTTGTATTTAATTACGATGCAATTTATGTGTTTCATTGTCTATAAGAAGGTCAGAGGGATACAGTAAAAATGAAGTGAAGCATCCGAATCTATAACTAGTGTCACAGGAATGGTTCAAAACATAGACAGTAAGAAGGGTCAGGCTTCTTGTATTTAAGTCGGCATTGTGCCTTTTGTATTTAATTCGCATGCAATTTCAGTGTTTCTTCGTCAATAAGAAGGTGTAAGGGATACAGTAAATCTGAAGTGAAGCATCGAAATCTATAACTAGTGTCACAGGAAATTGTTCAAAACATAGACAGTAAGAAGAGTCAGTCTTCTTGTACTTAAGTCGACATTGTGCCTTTTGTATTTAATTCCGATGCAATTTCTACTTTTCATCGTCAATAAGACGGTCAGAGGGATACAGTAAACCTGAAGTGAAGCATCGGAATCTATAACTAGTCACAGGAATGGTTCAAAACAGTTAGTAAGAAGAGACAGTTTACTCGTACTTATGTCGGCATTATGCCTTTTGTATTTAATTCCGATGCAATTTCTGTGTTTCATCGTCAATAAGAAGGTCCAAGGGATACAGTAAACCTGAAGTGAAGCATCGGAATCTATAACTAGTGTCACAGGAATGGTTCAAAACATAGACAGTAAAAAGAGTCAGTCTTCTTGTTCTTAAGTCGGCATTGTGCCTTTTGTATTTAATTCCGATGCAATTTCTGTGTTTCATCGTCAATAAGAAGGTCAGAGGGATACAGTAAACCTGAAGTGAAGCATCGGAATCTATAACTAGTGTCACGGGAATGGTTCAAAACATAGACAGTAGGAAGAGTAAGTCTTCTTGTACTTAAGTCGGCATTGTGCCTTTACTATTTAATTCCGATGCAATTTCTGTGTTTCATCGTCTTACAGAAGGTCAGAGGGATACAGTAAACCGGATGTGAAGTATCGGAATCCATAACTAGTGTCACAGGAATGGTTCAAAACATAGACAGTAGGAAGAGTCAGTCTACTTGTACTTATGTCGGCATAGTGCCTTTTCTATTTAATTCCGATGCAATTTCTGTGTTTCATCGTCAATACGAAGGTCCACGTGATACAGTAAACCTGAAGTGAAGCATCAGAATCTATAACTAGTGTCACAGGACTGGTTCAAAACATAGACTGTAAGAAGAGTCAGTCTTCTTGTACTTAAGTCGGCATTGTGCCATCTGTATTTAATTACGATCCAATTTCTGTGTTTCATCGTCAATAAGAAGGTCAGAGGGATACAGTAAACCTGCCGTGAAGCATCGGAATCTATATCTAGTGTCACAGGAATGGTTCTAAACAGTCAGTAAGAAGAGTCAGTCTTCTTGTACTTAAGTCGGCATTGTGCCTTTTGTATTTAATTCCGATGCAATTTCTGTGTTTCATCGGCAATAAGAAGGTCCAAGGGATACAGTAAACGTGAATTGAAGCATTGGAATCTATAACTAGTTTCACTGGAATTGTTCAAAACATAGATAGTAAGAAGAGTCAGTCGTCTTGTATTTTAGTCGGCATTGTGGCTTTTCTATTTAATTCCGATGCAATTTCTGTGTTTCATCGTCAATAAGAAGGTCCAAGCGATACAGTAAACCTGAAGTGAAGCATCGTAATATATAACTAGTGTCACAGGAATGTTTCAAAACATAGACAGTAGGAAGAGTCAGTCTTCTTGTACTTAAGTCGGCATTGTGCCTTTTCTATTTAATTCCGATGCAATTTCTGTGTTTCATCGTCAATAAGAAGGTCCAAGGGATACAGTAAACCTGAAGTGAAGCAACGGCATCTATAACTAGTGTCACAGGAATGGTTTGAAACATAGACAGTAGGAAGAGTCAGTCTTCTTGTACTTAAGTCGGCATTGTGCCTTTTCTATTTAATTCCGATGCAATTTCTGTGTTTCATCGTCTATAAGAAGGTCCAATGGATACAGTAAACCTGGAGTGAAGCATCGGAATCTATAACCAGTGTCACAGTAATGGTTCAAAACGTACATAGTAAGAAGAGTCAGTCATCTTGTACTTATGTCGGCATTGTGCCTTTTCTATTTAATTCCGATGCAATTTCTGTGTTTCATCGTCAGCAAGAAGGTCCAAGCGATATAGTAAACCTGAAGTGAAGCATCGGTATTTATAACTAGTGTCAGAGGAATGGTTCAAAACATAGACTGTAAGAGGAGTCAGTCTTCTTGTACTTAAGTCGGCATTGTACTTTTTCTATTTAATTCTGATGCAATTTCTGTGTTTCATCGTCAATAAGAAGGTCCAAGGGATACAGTAAACCTGAAGTGAAGCATCGGAATCTATAACTAGTGTCACAGGAATGTTTCAAAACATAGACAGTAGGAAGAGTCAGTCTTCTTGTACTTAAGTCGGCATTGTGCCTTTTCTATTTAATTCCGATGCAATTTCTGTGTTACATCGTCAAAAAGAAGGTCAGAGGGATACAGTAAACCAGATGTGAAGCATCGGAATCTATAACTAGTGTCACAGGAATGGTTCAAAACATAGACAGTAGGAAGTGTCAGTCTTCTTGTACTTAAGTCGGCATTGTGGCTTTTCCTGCTAATTCCGATGCAATTTCTGTGTTTCATCGTCAATAAGAAGTCCAAGGGAAACAGTGAACCTGAAGTGAAGCATCGGAATCTATAACTAGTGTCACAGGAATGGTTCAAGACATAGACAGTGGGAAGAGTCAGTCTTCTTGTACTTAAGTCGGCATTGTGCCTTTTCTATTTAATTCCGATGCAATTTCTGTGTTTCATCGTCAATAAGAAGGTCCAAGGGATACAAAAAACGTGAAATGAAGCATCGGAATCTATAACTAGTGTCACTGGAATGGTTCAAAATATAGATAGTAAGAAGAGTCAGTCTTCTTGTACTTAAGTCGGCATTGTGCCTTTTCCATTTAATTCCGATGCAATTTCTGTGTTTCATCGTCAATAAGAGGGTCAGAGGGATACAGTGAACCTGAGGTGAAGCATCGGAATCTATAACTATTGTCACAGGAATGGTTCAAAACATAGACAGCAGAAAGAGTCAGTCTTTTTTTCCTTAAGTCGGCTTTGTGCCTTTTGTATTTAATTCCGATGCAATTTCTGTGTTTCATCGTCAATAAGAAGGTGTAAGGGATACAGTAAACCTGAAGTGAAGCATCGGAATCTATAACTAGTGTCACAGGAATGGTTCAAAACATAGACAGTAAGAAGAGTCAGTCTTCTTGTACTTAAGTCGACGTTGTGCCCATTGTATTTAATTCCGATGCAATTTCTGTGTTTCATCGTCATAAAGAATGTCAGAGGGATACAGTAAACCGGATATGACGCATCGGAATCTATAACTAGTGTCACAGGAATGGTTCAAAACATAGACAGTAGGAAGAGTCAGTCAACTTGTACTTAAGACGGCATTGTGGCTTTTGTATTTAATTCCAATCCAATTTCTGTGTTTCATCGTCAATAAGAAGGTCCACGTGATACAGTAAACCTGAAGTGAAGCATCAGAATCTATAACTAGTGTCACAGGACTGGTTCAAAACATAGACTGTAAGAAGAGTCAGTCTTCTTGTTCTTAAGTCGGCATTGTGCCTTTTGTATTTAATTCCAATCCAATTTCTGTGTTTCATCGTCAATAAGAAGGTCAGAGGGATACAGTAAACCTGACGTGAAGCATCGGAATCTATAACTAGTGTCAAAGGAATGGTTCAAAACATAGATAGTAAGAAGAGTCAGTCATCTTGTACTTAAGTCTGCATTGTGCCTTTTCTATTTAATTCCGATGCAATTTCTGTATTTCATCGCCAATAAGAAGGTCCAAAGGATACAGTGAACCTGAAGTGAAACATCGGAATCTATAACTAATGTCACAGGAATCGTTCAAAGCATAGCCAGTAGGATGAGTCAGTCTTCTTGTACTTAAGACGGCATTGTGCCATTTGTATTTAATTCCGATGCAATTTCTGTGTTTCATCGTCAAAAAGGAGGTCGGAGGGATACAGTAAACCTGAAGTGAGGCATCGGAATCTATAACTAGTGTCACAGGAATGGTTCAAAACATAGACAGTAGGAAGAGTCAGTCTTCTTGTACTTAAGTCGGCATTGTGCCTTTTGTATTTAATTCCGATGCAATTTCTGTGTTTCATCGTCAATAAGAAGGTTCAAGGGATTTAGTAAACCTGAAGTGAAGCATCGGAATCTGTAACTAGCGTCAAAGGAGTGGTTCAAAACATAGTCAGTAAGAAGAGTTAGTCTTCTTGTACTAAAGTCGGCATTGTGATTTTTCTATTTATTTCCCATGCAATTTCTGTGTTTCATCGTCAATAAGAACGTCCAAGGGATACAGTAAACCTGAAGTGAAGCATCGGAATCTATAACTAGTGTCACAGAATTGGCTCAAAACATAGACAGTGGGAAGAGTCAGTCGTCTTGTACTTAAGACGGCATTGTGGCTTTTCTATTTAATTCCGATGCAATTTCTGTGTTTCATCGTCAATAAGAGGGTCCAAGGGATACAGTAAACCGGAAGTGAAGCATCGGAATCTATAACTAGTGTCACAGGAATGGTTCAAAACTTAGACAGTAGGAAGAGTCAGTCTACTTGTACTTAAGTCGGCATAGTGCCTTTTCTATTAAATTCCGATGCAATTTCTGTGTTTCATCGTCAATAAGAAGGTCAGAGGGATACAGTAAACCTGACGTGAAGCATCGGAATCTATAACTAGTGTCACAGGAATGGTTCTAAACAGTCAGTAAGAAGAGTCAGTCTTCTTGTACTTAAATCGGCATTGTGCCTTTTGTATTTCATTCCCATGCACATTCTGTGTTTCATCGTCAATAAGAAGGTCCAAGGGATACAGTATACGTCAATTGAAGCATCGGAATCTATTACTAGTGTCACTGGAACGTTTCAAAACATAGATAGTAAGAAGAGTCAGTCTTCTTGTTCTTTAGTCGGCATTGTGGCTTTTCCATTTCATTCCGATGCAATTTCTGTGTTCCATCGTCAATAAGAAGGTCCAAGGGATACAGTAAACCTGAAGTGAAGCAACGGCATCTATAACTAGTGTCACAGGAATGGTTTGAAACATAGACAGTAGGAAGAGTCAGTCTTCTTGTACTTAAGTCGGCATTGTGCCTTTTCTATTTAATTCCGATGCAATTTCTGTGTTTCATCGTCAATAAGAAGGTCCAATGGATACAGTAAACCTGGAGTGAAGCATCGGAATCTATAACCAGTGTCACAGTAATGGTTCAAAACGTACATAGTAAGAAGGGTCAGTCATCTTGTACTTATGTCGGCATTGTGCCTTTTCTATTTAATTCCGATGCAATTTCTGTGTTTCATCGTCAGCAAGAAGGTCCAAGCGATATAGTAAACCTGAAGTGAAGCATCGGTATTTATAACTAGTGTCACAGGAATGGTTCAAAACATAGACTGTAAGAGGAGTCAGTCTTCCTGTACTTAAGTCGGCATTGTACTTTTTCTATTTAATTCTGATGCAATTTCTGTGTTTCATCGTCAATAAGAAGGTCCAAGGGATACAGTAAACCTGAAGTGAAGCATCGGAATCTATAACTAGTGTCACAGGAATGTTTCAAAACATAGACAGTAGGAAGAGTCAGTCTTCTTGTACTTAAGTCGGCATTGTGCCTTTTCTATTTAATTCCGATGCAATTTCTGTGTTACATCGTCAAAAAGAAGGTCAGAGGGATACAGTAAACCAGATGTGAAGCATCGGAATCTATAACTAGTGTCACAGGAATGGTTCAAAACATAGACAGTAGGAAGTGTCAGTCTTCTTGTACTTAAGTCGGCATTGTGGCTTTTCCTGCTAATTCCGATGCAATTTCTGTGTTTCATCGTCAATAAGAAGTCCAAGGGAAACAGTGAACCTGAAGTGAAGCATCGGAATCTATAACTAGTGTCACAGGAATGGTTCAAGACATAGACAGTGGGAAGAGTCAGTCTTCTTGTACTTAAGTCGGCATTGTACCTTTTCTATTTAATTCCGATGCAATTTCTGTGTTTCATCGTCAATAAGAAGGTCCAAGGGATACAAAAAACATGAAATGAAGCATCGGAATCTATAACTAGTGTCACTGGAATGGTTCAAAATATAGATAGTAAGAAGAGTCAGTCTTCTTGTACTTAAGTCGGCATTGTGCCTTTTCCATTTAATTCCGATGCAATTTCTGTGTTTCATCGTCAATAAGAGGGTCAGAGGGATACAGTGAACCTGAGGTGAAGCATCGGAAACTATAACTATTGTCACAGGAATGGTTCAAAACATAGACAGCAGAAAGAGTCAGTCTTTTTTTCCTTAAGTCGGCTTTGTGCCTTTTGTATTTAATTCCGATGCAATTTCTGTGTTTCATCGTCAATAAGAAGGTGTAAGGGATACAGTAAACCTGAAGTGAAGCATCGGAATCTATAACTAGTGTCACAGGAATGGTTCAAAACATAGACAGTAAGAAGAGTCAGTCTTCTTGTACTTAAGTCGACGTTGTGCCCATTGTATTTAATTCCGATGCAATTTCTGTGTTTCATCGTCATAAAGAATGTCAGAGGGATACAGTAAACCGGGTATGAAGCATCGGAATCTATAACTAGTGTCACAGGAATGGTTCAAAACATAGACAGTAGGAAGTGTCAGTCTTCATGTACTTAAGACGGCATTGTGGCTTTTCTATTTACTTCCGATGCAATTTCTGTGTTTCATCGTCAACAAGAAGGTCCAAGGGATACAGTAAACCTGAAGTGAAGCATCGGAATCTATAACTAGTGTCACAGGAATGGTTCAAAACATAGACAGTAGGAAGAGTCAGTGTACTTGTACTTAAGTCGGCATGGTGCCTTTTCAATTTAATTCCGATGCAATTTCTGTGTTTCATCGTCAATACGAAGGTCCACGTGATACAGTAAACCTGAAGTGAAGCATCAGAATCTATAACTAGTGTCACAGGACTGGTTCAAAACATAGACTGTAAGAAGAGTCAGTCTTCTTGTACTTAAGTCGGCATTGTGCCTTTTGTGTTTAATTCCGATCCAATTTCTGTGTTTCATCGTCAATAAGAAGGTCAGAGGGATACAGTAAACCTGCCGTGAAGCATCGGAATCTATAACTAGTGTCACAGGAATGGTTCTAAACAGTCAGTAAGAAGAGTCAGTCTCTTGTACTTCAGTCGGCATTGTGCCTTTTGTATTTAATTCCGATGCAATTTCTGTGTTTCATCGGCAATAAGAAGGTCCAAGGGATACAGTAAATGTGAATTGAAGCATCGGAATCTATAACTAGTTTCACTGGAATTGTTCAAAACATAGATAGTAAGAAGAGTCAGTCTTCTTGTATTTTAGTCGGCATTGTGGCTTTTCTATTTAATTCCGATGCAATTTCTGTGTTTCATCGTCAATAAGAATGTCCAAGGTATACAGTAAACCTGAAGTGAAGCATCGGAATCTATAACTAGTGTCAAAGGAATGTTTCAAAACATAGACAGTAGGAAGAGTCGGTCTTCTTGTACTTAAGTCGGCATTGTGCCTTTTCTATTTAATTCCGATGCAATTTCTGTGTTTCATCGTCATTAAGAAGGTCCAAGGGATACAGTAAACCTGAAGTGAAGCATCGGAATCTATAACTAGTGTCACAGGAATGGTCCAAAACATAGACAGTAAGAAGAGTCAGTCTTCTAGTACCTAAGTCGGCAGTGTGCCTTTTGTATTTAATTCCGATCCATTTTTTGTGCTTCATCGTCGATAAGAAGGTCCAATGGATACAGTAAACCTGGAGTGAAGCTTCGTAATCTATATCTAGTGTCACAGGAATGGTTCAAAACATAGACAGTAAGAAGAGTCAGTCATCTTATACTTAAGTCGGCATTGTGAATTTTCTATTTAATTCCGATGCAATTTCTGTGTTTCACTGTCAAAAGGAAGGTCAGAGGGATACAGTAAACCAGACGTCAAGCATCGGAATCTATAACTAGTGTCACAGGAATGGTTCAAAACATAGACAGTAGGAAGAGTCAGTCATCTTGTACTTAAGTCGGCATTGTGGCTTTCTATTTAATTCCGATGCAATTTCTGTGTTTCTACGTCAATAAGAAGGTCCAAGGGATACAGTAAACCTGAAGTGAAGCCTCGGAATCTATAACTAGTGTCACAGGAATGGTTCAAAGCATAGACTGTAGGAAGAGTCAGTCTTCTTGTACTTAAGTCGGCATTGTGCTTTTCTATTTAATTCCGATGCAATTTCTGTGTTTCATCGTCAATAAGAAGATCAGAGGGATACAGTAAAAATGAAGTGAAGCATCGGAATCTATAACTAGTGTCACAGGAATGGTTCAAAGCAGTCAGTAAGAAGAGTCAGTCTTCTTGTACTAAAGTCGGCATTGTGCCTTTTGTATTTAATTACGATGCAATTTATGTGTTTCATTGTCTATAAGAAGGTCAGAGGGATACAGTAAAAATGAAGTGAAGCATCCGAATCTATAACTAGTGTCACAGGAATGGTTCAAAACATAGACAGTAAGAAGGGTCAGGCTTCTTGTATTTAAGTCGGCATTGTGCCTTTTGTATTTAATTCCCATGCAATTTCAGTGTTTCATCGTCAATAAGAAGGTGTAAGGGATACAGTAAACCTGAAGTGAAGCATCGAAATCTATAACTAGTGTCACAGGAAATTGTTCAAAACATAGACAGTAAGAAGAGTCAGTCTTCTTGTACTTAAGTCGACATTGTGCCTTTTGTATTTAATTCCGATGCAATTTCTACTTTTCATCGTCAATAAGATGGTCAGAGGGATACAGTAAACCTGAAGTGAAGCATCGGAATCTATAACTAGTCACAGGAATGGTTCAAAACAGTTAGTAAGAAGAGACAGTTTACTCGTACTTATGTCGGCATTATGCCTTTTGTATTTAATTCCGATGCAATTTCTGTGTTTCATCGTCAATAAGAAGGTCCAAGGGATACAGTAAACCTGAAGTGAAGCATCGGAATCTATAACTAGTGTCACAGGAATGGTTCAAAGCACAGACAGTAAAAAGAGTCAGTCTTCTTGTTCTTAAGTCGGCGTTGTGCCTTTTGTATTTAATTCCGATGCAATTTCTGTGTTTCATCGTCAATAAGAAGGTCAGAGGGATACAGTAAACCTGAAGTGAAGCATCGGAATCTATAACTAGTGTCACGGGAATGGTTCAAAACATAGACAGTAGGAAGAGTAAGTCTTCTTGTACTTAAGTCGGCATTGTGCCTTTACTATTTAATTCCGATGCAATTTCTGTGTTTCATCGTCTTACAGAAGGTCAGAGGGATACAGTAAACCGGATGTGAAGTATCGGAATCCATAACTAGTGTCACAGGAATGGTTCAAAACATAGACAGTAGGAAGAGTCAGTCTACTTGTACTTATGTCGGCATAGTGCCTTTTGTATTTAATTCCGATGCAATTTCTGTGTTTCATCGTCAATACGAAGGTCCACGTGATACAGTAAACCTGAAGTGAAGCATCAGAATCTATAACTAGTGTCACAGGACTGGTTCAAAACATAGACTGTAAGAAGAGTCAGTCTTCTTGTACTTAAGTCGGCATTGTGCCATCTGTATTTAATTACGATCCAATTTCTGTGTTTCATCGTCAATAAGAAGGTCAGAGGGATACATTAAACCTGCCGTGAAGCATCGGAATCTATATCTAGTGTCACAGGAATGGTTCTAAACAGTCAGTAAGAAGAGTCAGTCTTCTTGTACTTAAGTCGGCATTGTGCCTTTTGTATTTAATTCCGATGCAATTTCTGTGTTTCATCGGCAATAAGAAGGTCCAAGGGATACAGTAAACGTGAATTGAAGCATTGGAATCTATAACTAGTTTCACTGGAATTGTTCAAAACATAGATAGTAAGAAGAGTCAGTCGTCTTGTATTTTAGTCGGCATTGTGGCTTTTCTATTTAATTCCGATGCAATTTCTGTGTTTCATCGTCAATAAGAAGGTCCAAGCGATACAGTAAACCTGAAGTGAAGCATCGTAATATATAACTAGTGTCACAGGAATGTTTCAAAACATAGACAGTAGGAAGAGTCAGTCTTCTTGTACTTAAGTCGGCATTGTGCCTTTTCTATTTAATTCCGATGCAATTTCTGTGTTTCATCGTCATTAAGAAGGTCCAAGGGATACAGTAAACCTGAAGTGAAGCATCGGAATCTATAACTAGTGTCACAGGAATGGTTCAAAACATAGACAGTAAGAAGAGTCAGTCTTCTTGTACCTAAGTCGGCAGTGTGCCTTTTGTATTTAATTCCGATCCAATTTTTGTGTTTCATGGTCGATAAGAAGGTCCAATGGATACAGTAAACCTGGAGTGAAGCATCGTAATCTATATCTAGTGTCACAGGAATGGTTCAAAACATAGACAATAAGAAGAGTCAGTCATCTTGTACTTATGTCGGCATTGTGCCTTTTCTATTTAATTCCGATGCAATTTCTGTGTTTCATCGTCAAAAAGAAGGTCAGAGGGATACAGTAAACCAGACGTGAAGCATCGGAATCTATAACTAGTGTCACAGGAATGGTTCAAAACATAGACAGTAGGAAGAGTCAGTCTTCTTGTACTTAAGTCGGCATTGTGGCTTTCTATTTAATTCCGATGCAATTTCTGTGTTTCTACGTCAATAAGAAGGTCCAAGGGATACAGTAAACCTGAAGTGAAGCATCGGAATCTATAACTAGTGTCACAGGAATGGTTCAAAGCATAGACAGTAGGAAGAGTCAGCCTTCTTGTACTTAAGTCGGCATTGTGCTTTTCTATTTAATTCCGATGCAATTTCTGTGTTTCATCGTCAATAAGAAGGTCAGAGGGATACAGTAAACCTGCAGTGAAGCATCCGAATCTATAACTAGTGTCACAGGAATGGTTCAAAACATAGACAGTAAGAAGGGTCAGGCTTCTTGTATTTAAGTCGGCATTGTGCCTTTTGTATTTAATTCCCATGCAATTTCAGTGTTTCATCGTCAATAAGAAGGTGTAAGGGATACAGTAAACCTGAAGTGAAGCATCGGAATCTATAACTAGTGCCACAGGAAATTGTTCAAAACATAGACAGTAAGAAGAGTCAGTCTTCTTGTTCTTAAGTCGACATTGTGCCTTTTGTATTTAATTCCGATGCAATTTCTGTTTTTCATCGTCAATAAGAAGGTCAGACGGATACAGTAAACCTGAAGTGAAGCATCGGAATCTATAACTAGTGTCACAGGAATGGTTCAAAACATAGACAGTAAGAAGAGTCAGTCTTCTTGTACCTAAGTCGGCAGCGTGCCTTTTGTATTTAATTCCGATCCAATTTTTGTGTTTCATGGTCGATAAGAAGGTCCAATGGATACAGTAAACCTGGAGTGAAGCATCGTAATCTATATCTAGTGTCACAGGAATGGTTCAAAACATAGACAATAAGAAGAGTCAGTCATCTTGTACTTATGTCGGCATTGTGCCTTTTCTATTTAATTCCGATGCAATTTCTGTGTTTCATCGTCAAAAAGAAGGTCAGAGGGATACAGTAAACCAGACGTGAAGCATCGGAATCTATAACTAGTGTCACAGGAATGGTTCAAAACATAGACAGTAGGAAGAGTCAGTCTTCTTGTACTTAAGTCGGCATTGTGGCTTTCTATTTAATTCCGATGCAATTTCTGTGTTTCTACGTCAATAAGAAGGTCCAAGGGATACAGTAAACCTGAAGTGAAGCATCGGAATCTATAACTAGTGTCACAGGAATGGTTCAAAGCATAGACAGTAGTAAGAGTCAGCCTTCTTGTACTTAAGTCGGCATTGTGCTTTTCTATTTAATTCCGATGCAATTTCTGTGTTTCATCGTCAATAAGAAGGTCAGAGGGATACAGTAAACCTGCAGTGAAGCATCCGAATCTATAACTAGTGTCACAGGAATGGTTCAAAACATAGACAGTAAGAAGGGTCAGGCTTCTTGTATTTAAGTCGGCATTGTGCCTTTTGTATTTAATTCCCATGCAATTTCAGTGTTTCATCGTCAATAAGAAGGTGTAAGGGATACAGTAAACCTGAAGTGAAGCATCGGAATCTATAACTAGTGCCACAGGAAATTGTTCAAAACATAGACAGTAAGAAGAGTCAGTCTTCTTGTTCTTAAGTCGACATTGTGCCTTTTGTATTTAATTCCGATGCAATTTCTGTTTTTCATCGTCAATAAGAAGGTCAGACGGATACAGTAAACCTGAAGTGAAGCATCGGAATCTATAACTAGTGTCACAGGAATGGTTCAAAACAGTTAGTAAGAAGAGACAGTTTACTCGTACTTAAGTCGGCATTATGCCTTTTGTTTTTAATTCCGATGCAATTTCTGTGTTTCATCGTCAATAAGAAGGTCAGAGGGATACAGTAAACCTGAAGTGAAGCATCGAAATCTATAACTAGTGTCACGGGAATGGTTCAAAACATAGACAGTAGGAAGAGTCAGTCTTCTTGTACTTAAGTCGGCATTGTGCCTTTACTATTTAATTCCGATGCAGTTTCTGTGTTTCATCGTCTTAAAGAAGGTCAGAGGGATACAGTAAACCGGATCTGAAGCATCGGAATCCATAACTAGTGTCACAGGAATGGTTCAAAACATAGACAGTAGGAAGAGTCAGTCTTCTTGTACTTAAGACGGCATTGTGGCTTTTCTATTTCATTCCGATGCAATTTCTGTGTTTCATCGTCAATAAGAAGGTCCAAGGGATACAGCAAACCTGAAGTGTAGCATCGGAATCTATAACTGGTGTCACAGGAATGGGTCAAAGCATAGACAGTAGGAAGAGTCAGTCTACTTGTACTTAAGTCGGCATAGTGCCTTTTGTATTTAATTCCGATCCAAATTCTGTGTTTCATCGTCAATAAGAAGGTCAGAGGGATACAGTAAACCTGAAGTGAAGCATCGGAATCTATAACTAGTGTCACGGGAATGGTTCAAAACATAGACAGTAGGAAGAGTCAGTCTTCTTGTACTTAAGTCGGCATTGTGCCTTTACTATTTAATTCCGATGCAGTTTCTGTGTTTCATCGTCTTAAAGAAGGTCAGAGGGATACAGTAAACCGGATGTGAAGCATCGGAATCCATAACTAGTGTCACAGGAATGGTTCAAAACATAGACAGTAGGAAGAGTCAGTCTTCTTGTACTTATGACGGCATTGTGGCTTTTCTATTTAATTCCGATGCAATTTCTGTGTTTCATCGTCAATAAGAAGGTCCAAGGGAGACAGTAAACGTGAATTGAAGCATCGGAATCTATAACTAGTGTCACTAAAATGGTTCAAAGCATAGATAGTAAGAAGAGTCTGTCTTCTTGTACTTTAGTCGGCATTGTGGCTTTTCTATTTAATTCCGATGCAATTTCTGTGTTTCATCGTCAATAAGTAGGTCCATGGGATACAGTAAACCTGGAGTGAAGCATCGGAATCTATAACTAGTGTCACAGAAATGGTTCAAACATAGACAGTAAGAAAAGTCAGTCATCTTGTACTTAAGTCGGCATTGTGCCTTTTCTATTTAATTCCGATGCAATTTCTGTGTTTCATCGTCAATAAGAAGGTCCAAGGGATACAGTAATCCTGAAGTGAAGCATCGGGATCTATAACTAGTGTCACAGGAATGGTTCAAAACATAGACAGTAAGAAGAGTCAGTCTTCTTGTACTTAAGTCGGCATTGTACCTTTTCTATTTAATTTTGATGCAATTTCTGTGTTTCATCGTCAATAAGAAGGTCCAAAGGATATAGTATACCTGAAGTGAAGCATCGGTATTTATAACTTGTGTCACAGGAATGGTTCAAAACATAGACAGTAAGAGGAGTCAGTCTTCTTGTACTTAAGTCGGCATTGTGCCTTTTCTATTGAATTCCGATGCAATTTTTGTGTTTCATCGTCAATAAGAAGGTCCAAGGGATACAGTAAACGTGAAGCATCGGAATCTGTAACTAGTGTCACTGGAATGGTTCAAAATATAGATAGTAAGAAGAGTCAGTCTTCATGTACTTAATTCGATATTGTGCCTTTTCTATTTAATTCCGATGCAATTTCTGTGTTTCTTCGTCAATAAGAAGGTCAGAGGGATACAGTGAACCTGAGGTGAAGCATCGGAATCTATAACTAGTGTCACAGAAATGGTTCAAAACATAGACAGTAGAAAGAGTCAGTCTTCTTTTACTTAAGTCGGCTTTGTGCCTTTTGTATTTAATTCCGATGCAATTTCCGTGTTTCATCATCAATAAGAAGGTCCAACGGATACAGTAAACCTGAAGTGAAGCATCGGAATCTATAACTAGTGTCACAGGAATGGTTCAAAACATAGACAGTAGGAAGAGTCTGTCTTCTTGTACTTGAGTCGGCATTGTGGCTTTTCTATTTAATTCCGATGCAATTTCTGTGTTTCATCGTCAATAAGAAGGTCCAAGGGATACAGTAAACCTAAAGTAAAGCATCGGAATCTAGTACTAGTGTCACAGGAACGGTTCAAAACATAGACAGTAGGAAGATTCAGTCCTCTTGTACTTAAGTCGGCATTGTGCCTTTTCTATTTAATTCCGATGCAATTTCTGTGTTTCATCGTCAATAAGAAGGTCTGAGGGATACGGTAAACCTCAAATGAAGCATCGGAATCTATAACTCGTGTCACAGGAATGGTTCAAAACAGTCAGTAAGAAGAGTAAGTCTTCTTGTACTTAAGTCGGCATTGTGCCTTTTCTATTTATTTCCGATGCAATTTCTGTGTTTCATCGTCAATAAGAAGGTCCAAGGGATACAGTAAACGTGAAGTGAAGCATCGTATTCTATAACTAGTGTCACAGGAATGTTTCAAAACATAGACAGTAGGAAGAATCAGTCTCCATGTACTTAAGTCGGCATTGTGCCTTTTGTATTTATTTCTGATGCAATTTCTGTGTTTCATCGTCAATAAGAAGGTCAGAGGGATACAGTAAACCTGAAGTGAAGCATCGGAATCTATAACTAGTGTCACAGGAATGGTTCAAAGCATAGTCAGTAAGAAGAGTCAGTCTTCTTGTACTTATGTCGGCATTGTGCCTTTTGTATTTATTTCCAATGCAATTTCTGTGACTCATCGTCAATAAGAAGGTCAGAGAGATACAGTGAACCTGAGGTGAAGCATCGGAATCTATAACTAGTGTCACAGGAATGGTTCAAAACATAGACAGTAGAAAGAGTCAGTCTTCCTTTACTGAAGAAGGCTTTGAGCCTTTTCTATTTAATTCCGATGCAATTTCTGTATTTAGTCGCCAATAAGAATGTCCAAAGGATATAGTAAACCTGAAGTGAAGCATCGGAATCTATAACTAATGTCACAGGAATCGTTCAAAACATAGACAGTCGGAAGAGTCAGTCTTCTTGTACTTAAATCGGCATTGTGCATTTTGTATTTAATTCCGATTCAATTTCTGTGTTTCATCGCCAAAAAGAAGGTCAGAGGGATGCAGTAAACCTGAAGTGAAGCATCGGAATCTATAACTAGTGTCACAGGAATGGTTCAAAACATAGATAGTAAGAAGAGGCAGTCTTCTTGTACTTAGGTCGGCATTGTGGTATTTGTATTTAATTGCGATGCAATATCTGTGTTTCATCGTCAATAAGTAGGTCCAAGGGATACAGTAAACCTGAAGTGAAGCATTGGAATCTGTAACTAGCGTCACAGGAACGGTTCAAAACATAGTCAGTAAGAAGAGTCGGCCTTCTTGTACTTAAGTCGGCATTGTGCCTTTTCTATTTAATTCCGATGCAACTTCTGTGTTTCATCGTCAATAAGAACGTCCAAGGGATACAGTAAACGAGAAGTGAAGCATCGGAATCTATAACTAGTGTCACAGGAATAGTTCAAAACAGAGACAGTAGGAAGAGTCAGTCTTCTTGTACTTAAGTCGGCATTGTCCCTTTTGTAATTAATTCCGATGCAATTTCTGTGTTTCATCGTCAATAAGAGTGTCAGAAGGATACAGTAACCCTGACGTGAAGCATCGGAATCTGTAACTAGCGTCACAGGAATGGTTCAAAACGTAGACAGTAAGGAGAGTCAGTCTTCTTGTAATTAAGTCGGCATTGTGCCTTTTCTATTTAATTCCGATGCAATTTCTGTGTTTCATCGTCAATAAGAAGGTCCAAGGGATACAGTAAACCTGAAGTGAATCATCGTAATCTATAACTAGTGTCACAGGAATGGTTCAAAACATAGTCAGTAAGAAGAGTCAGTCTTCTTGTACTTAAGTCGGCATTGTGCCTTTTGTATTTAATTCCGATGCATTTTCTGTGTTTCATCGTCAATAAGAAGGTCCAAGGGATACAGTAAACCTGAAGTGAAGCATCGGAATCTATAACTAGTGTCACAGGAATGGTTCATAACATAGAGATTAAGAAGAGTCAGTCTTCTTGTACTTAAGTCGGCATTGTGCCTTTTGTATTTAATTCCGATCCAACTTCTGTGTTTCATCGTCAATAAGAAGGTCAGAGGGATACAGTAAATCTGAAGTGAAGCATCGGAATCTATAACTAGTGTCACAGGAATGGTTCAAAACAGTCAGTAAGAAGAGTCAGTCTTCTTGTAATTAAGTCGGAATTGTGCCTTTTGTATTTAATTCCGATGCAATATCTGTGTTTCATCGTCAATAAGAATCTCCAAGGGATACAGTAAACGTGAAGTGAAACATCGGAATCCATAACTAGTGTCACAGGAATGGTTTAAAACATAGACAGTAAGAGAAGTCAGTTTTCTTGTACTTAAGTCGGCATTGTGTCTTTTCTATTTAATTCCGATGCAATTTCTGTGTTTCATCGTCAAAAAGAAGGTCAGAGGGATAGAGTAAACCTGAAGTGAGTAATCGGAATCTTTAACTAGTGTCACAGGAACGGTTCAAAACATAGACAGTTGGAAGAGTGAGTCTTCTTGTACTTAAGTCGGCATTGTGCCTTTTCTATTTAATTCCGATGCAATTTCTGTGTTTCATCGTCAATAAGAAGGTCAGAGGGATACAGTAAATTTGAAGTGAAGCATCGGAATCTATAACTAGTGTCACAGGAATGGTTCAAAACAGTCAGTTAGAAGAGTCAGTCTTCCTGTAATTAAGTCGGATTTGTGCATTTTGTATCTAATTCCGATGCAATATCTGTGTTTCATCGTCAATAAGAAGGTCCAAGGGATACAGTAAACGTGAAGTGAAGCATCGGAATCCATAACTAGTGTCTCAGGAATGGTTCAAAACATAGTCAGTAAGAAGAGTCAGTCTTCTTGTACTTATGTTGGCATTGTGCCTTTTGTATTTTTATTCCGATGCAATTTCTGTGTTTCATCGTCAATAAGATGGTCAGAGGGATACCGTAAACCTGAAGTGAAGCATCGGAATCTATAACTAGTGTCACAGGAATGGTTCAAATCATAAACAGTAAGAAGAGTCAGTCTCCTTGTACTTAAGTCAGCATTGTGCCTTTTCTATTTAATTCCGATGCAATTTCTGTGTTTCATCGTCAATAAGAAGGTCAGAGGGATACAGTAAACCTGAAGTGAAGCATTGGAATCTGTAACTAGCGTCACAGGAACGGTTCAAAACATAGTCAGTAAGAAGAGTCGGCCTTCTTGTACATAAGTCGGCATTGTGCCTTTTCTATTGAATTCCGATGCAATTTTTGTGTTTCATGGTCAATAAGAAGGTCCAAGGGATACAGTAAACGTGAAGCATCGGAATCTGTAACTAGTGTCACTGGAATGGTTCAAAATATAGATAGTAAGAAGAGTCAGTCTTCATGTACTTAAGTCGGTATTATGCCTTTTCTATTTATTCCGATGCAATTTCTGTGTTTCTTCGTCAATAAGACGGTCAGAGGGATACAGTGAACCTGAGGTGAAGCATCGGAATCTATAACTAGTGTCACAGGAATGGTTCAAAACATAGACAGTAGAAAGAGTCAGTCTTCTTTTACTTATGTCGGCTTTGTGCCTTTTGTATTTAATTCCGATGCAATTTCCGTGTTTCATCATCAATAAGAAGGTCCAAGGGATACAGTAAACCTGAAGAGAAGCATCGGAATCTATAACTAGTGTCACAGGAATGGTTCAAAACATAGACAGTAAGAAGGGTCAGTCTTCTTGTACTTAAGTCGGCATTGTGCCTTTTCTATTTAATTCCGCAGCAATTTCTGTATTTCATCGCCAATACGAAGGTCCAAAGGATACAGTAAACCTGAAGTGAAGCATCGGAATCTATACTTAATGTCACAGGAATCGTTCAAAACATAGACAGTAGGATGAGTCAGTCTTCTTGTACTTAAGTCGGCATTGTGCCTTTTGTATTTAATTCCGATGCAAATCCGTGTTTCATCGTCATAAAGAAGGTCAGAGGGATACAGTAAACCTGAAGTGAAGCATCAAAATCTATAACTAGTGTCACGTTAATGGTTCAAAACATAGACAGTAGGAAGAGTCAGTCTTCTTGTACTTAAGTCGGCATTGTGCCTTTTCTATTTAATTCCGATGCAATTTTTGTGTTTCTGCGTCAAAAAGAAGGTTAGAGGGATACAGTAAACCAGATGTGAAGCATCGGAATCCATTTACTAGTGTCACAGGAATGGTTCAAAACATAGACAGTAGAAAGAGTCAATCTTCTTTTACTTAAGTCGGCTTTGTGCCTTTTGTATTTAATTCCGATGCAGTTTCCGTGATTCATCGTAAATAAGAAGGTCCAAGGGATACAGTAAACCTGAAGTGAAGCATCGGAATCTATAACTAGTGTCACAGGAATGGTTCAAAACATAGACAGTAAAAAGGGTCAGTCTTCTTGTACTTAAGTCGGCATTGTGCCTTTTCTATTTAATTCCGCTGCAATTTCTGTATTTCATCGCCAATACGAAGGTCCAAAGGATACAGTAAACCTGAAGTGAAGCATCGGAATCTATAACTAATGTCACAGGAATCGTTCAAAACATAGACAGTAGGATGAGTCAGTCTTCTTGTACTTAAGTCGGCATTGTGCCTTTTGTATTTGATTCCGATGCAAATCTGTGTTTCATCGTCATAAAGAAGGTCAGAGGGATACAGTAAACCTGAAGTGAAGCATCAAAATCTATAACTAGTGTCACGGGAAT
Source organism: Schistocerca americana (assembly GCF_021461395.2). Classification (NCBI taxonomy): domain Eukaryota; kingdom Metazoa; phylum Arthropoda; class Insecta; order Orthoptera; family Acrididae; genus Schistocerca; species Schistocerca americana. The sequence goes on along the minus strand of NC_060121.1, from coordinate 22,303,636 downwards.
GGTTCAAAACATAGACAGTAGGAAGAGTCAGTCTTCTTGTACTTAAGTCGGCATTGTGCCTTTTCTATTTAATTCCGATGCAATTTCTGAATTCAGCGTCTAAAAGAAGGTCAGAGGGATACAGTAAACCAGATGCGAAGCATCGGAATCTATAACTAGTGTCACAGGAATGGTTCAAAACATAGACAGTAGGAAGAGTCTGTCTTCTTGTACTTAAGTCGGCATTGTGGCTTTTCTATTTAATTCCGATGCAATTTCGGTGTTTCATCGTCAATAAGAAGGTCCAAGGGATACAGTAAACCTAAAGTAAAGCATCGGAATCTAGTACTAGTGTCACAGGAACGGTTCAAAACATAGACAGTTGGAAGAGTCACTCCTCTTGTACTTAAGTCGGCATTGTGCCTTTTCTATTTAATTCCGATGCAATTTCTGTGTTTCATCGTCAATAAGAAGGTCTGAGGGATACGGTAAACCTCAAATGAAGCATCGGAATCTATAACTCGTGTCACAGGAATGGTTCAAAACAGTCAGTAAGAAGAGTAAGTCTTCTTGTACTTAAGTCGGCATTGTGCCTTTTCTATTTATTTCCGATGCAATTTCTGTGTTTCATCGTCAATAAGAAGGTCCAAGGGACACAGTAAACGTGAAGTGAAGCATCGTATTCTATAACTAGTGTCACAGGAATGTTTCAAAACATAGACAGTAGGAAAAATCAGTCTCCATGTACTTAAGTCGGCATTGTGCCTTTTGTATTTATTTCTGATGCAATTTCTGTGTTTCGTCGTCCATAAGAAGGTCAGAGGGATATAGTAAACCTGAAGTGAAGCATCGGAATCTATAACTAGTGTCACAGGAATGGTTCAAAACATAGTCAGTAAGAAGAGTCAGTCTTCTTGTATTTAAGTCGGCATTGTGCCTTTTGTATTTATTTCCAATGCAATTTCTGTGATTCATCGTCAATAAGAAGGTCAGAGAGATACAGTGAACCTGAGGTGATGCATCGGAATCTATAACTAGTGTCACAGGAATGGTTCAAAACATAGACAGTAGAAAGAGTCAGTCTTCCTTTACTGAAGTTGGCTTTGCGCATTTTCTATTTAATTCCGATGCAATATCTGTATTTAGTCGCCAATAAGAATGTCCAAAGGATATAGTAAACCTGAAGTGAAGCATCGGAATCTCTAACTAATGTCACAGGAATCGTTCAAAACATAGACAGTCGGAAGAGTCAGTCTTCTTGTACTTAAATCGGCATTGTGCATTTTGTATTTAATTCCGATTCAATTTCTGTGTTTCATCGCCAAAAAGAAGGTCAGAGGGATGCAGTAAACCTGAAGTGAAGCATCGGAATCTATAACTAGTGTCACAGGAATGGTTCAAAACGTAGACAGTAAGAAGAGGCAGTCTTCTTGTACTTAGGTCGGCATTGTGCCATTTGTATTTAATTGCGATGCAATATCTGTGTTTCATCGTCAATAAGTAGGTCCAAGGGATACAGTAAACCCGAAGTAAAGCATCGGAATCTATAACTAGTGTCACAGGAATGGTTCAAAACAGAGACAGTAGGAAGGGTCAGTCTTCTTGTACTTAAGTCGGCATTGTCCCTTTTGTAATTAATTCCGATGCAATTTCTGTGTTTCATCGTCAATAAGAGTGTCAGAAGGATACAGTAACCCTGACGTGAAGCATCGGAATCTGTAACTAGCGTCACAGGAATGGTTCAAAACGTAGACAGTAAGAAGAGTCAGTCTTCTTGTAATTAAGTCGGCATTGTGCCTTTTTTATTTAATTCCGATGCAATTTCTGTGTTTCATCGTCAATAAGAAGGTTCAAGGGATACAGTAAACCTGAAGTGAATCATCGTAATCTATTACTAGTGTCACAGGAATAGTTCAAAGCATAGTCAGTAAGAAGAGTCAGTCTTCTTGTACTTACGTCGGCATTGTGCCTTTTGTATTTAATTCCGATGCATTTTCTGTGTTTCATCGTCAATAAGAAGGTCCAAGGGATACAGTAAACCTGAAGTGAAGCATCGGAATCTATAACTAGTGTCACAGGAATGGTTCATAACATAGAGATTAAGAAGAGTCAGTCTTCTTGTACTTAAGTCGGCATTGTGCTTTTTCTATTTAATTAAGATGCAATTTCTGTGTTTCATCGTCAAAAAGAAGGTCAGAGGGATACAGTAAACCTGAAGTGAAGCATCGGAATCTATAACTAGTGTCACAGGAATGGTTCAAAACATAGACAGTAGGAAGAGTCAGTCGTCTTGTACTTAAGTCGGCATTGTGCCTTTTCTATTTAATTCCGATGCAATTTCTGTGTTTCATCGTCAATAAGTATGTCCAAGGGATACAGTAAACCTGAGGTGAAGCATCGGAATCTATAACTAGTGTCACAGGAATGGTTCAAAACATAGACAGTTGGAAGAACCAGTCTTCTTGTACTTAAATCGGCATTGTGCTTTTTCTATTTAATTCCGATGCAATTTCTGTGTTTCATCGTCTATAAGAAGGTTAGAGGGATACAGTAAACCTGAAGTGAAGCATCGGAATCTATAACTAGTGTCACTGGAATGGTTCTAACATAGACAGAAAGAAGGGTCAGTCTTCTTGTACTTAAGTCAGCATTGTGCCTTTTGTATTTAATTCCGATGCAATTTCTGTGTTTCATCGTTAATAAGAAGGTCCAAGGGATACAGTAAACCTGAAGTGAAGCATCGTAATCTATAACTAGTGTCGCAGGAATGGTTCAAAACATAGACAGTACGAAGAGTCAGTCTTCTTGTACTTAAGTCGGCATTGTGCCTTTTGTATTTAATTCCGATCCAACTTCTGTGTTTCATCGTCAATAAGAAGGTCAGAGGGATACAGTAAATCTGAAGTGAAGCATCAGAATCTATAACTAGTGTCACAGGAATGGTTCAAAACAGTCAGTTAGAAGAGTCTGTCTTCCTGTAATTAAGTCAGAATTTTGCATTTTGTATCTAATTCCGATGCAATATCTGTGTTTCATCGTCAATAAGAAGGTCCAAGGGATACAGTAAACGTGAAGTGAAGCATCGGAATCCATAACTAGTGTCACAGGAATGGTTTAAATCATAGGCAGTAAGAAGAGTCAGTCTTCTTGTACTCAAGTCGGCATTGTGCCTTTTCTATTTAATTCCGATGCAATTTCTGTGGTTCATCTTCAAAAAGAAGGTCAGAGGAAAGAGTAAACCTGAAGTGAATTATCGGAATGTATAACTAGTGTCACAGGAACGGTTCAAAACATTGACAGTAGGAAGAGTCAGCCTTCTTGTACTTCAGTCGGCATTGTGCCTTTTGTATTTAATTCCGATGCACTATCTGTGTTCCATCGTCATTAAGAAGATCCAAGGGATACAGTTAACCTGAAATGAAGCATCGGAATCTATAACGTGTCACAGGAATCATTCAAAACATAGCCAGTAAGAAGAGTCAGTCTTCTTGTATTTTTAGTCTGCATTGTGCCTCTTCTATTTAATTCCGATGCAATTTCTGTGTTTCATCGTCAATAAGAAGGTCCTAGGGATAGAGTAAACCTGAAGTGAAAAATCAGAATCTATAACTAGTGTCTCAGGAATGGTTCAAATCATAGTCAGTAATAAGTGTCAGTCTTCTTGTACTTAAGTCGGCATTGTGCCTTTTGTATTTAATTCCGATGCAATTTCTGTGTTTCATCGTCAATACGAAGGTCCAAGGTATACAGTAAACCTGAAGTGAGGCATCGGAATCTATAACTAGTGTCACAGGAATGGTTCAAAACATAGACAGTAGAAGGAGTCAGTCTTCTTGTACTTATGTCGGCATTGTGCCTTTTCTATTTATTTCCGATGCAATTTCTGTGTTTCATCGTCAAAAAGAAGGTCAGAGGGATACAGTTAACCTGAAGTGAAGCATCGGAATCTATAACTAGTGTCACAGGAATGGTTCAAAACATAGTCAGTAAGAAGGGTCAGTCTTCTTGTACTTAAGTCGGCATTGTGCCTTTTGTATTTGATTCCGATGCAAATCTGTGTTTCATCGTCATAAAGAAGGTCAGAGGGATACAGTAAACCTGAAGTGAAGCATCAAAATCTATAACTAGTGTCACGGGAATGGTTCAAAACATAGACAGTAGGAAGAGTCAGTCTTCTTGTACTTAAGTCGGCATTGTGCCTTTTCTATTTAATTCCGATGCAATTTCTGAATTCAGCGTCTAAAAGAAGGTCAGAGGGATACAGTAAACCAGATGCGAAGCATCGGAATCTATAACTAGTGTCACAGGAATGGTTCAAAACATAGACAGTAGGAAGAGTCTGTCTTCTTGTACTTAAGTCGGCATTGTGGCTTTTCTATTTAATTCCGATGCAATTTCTGTGTTTCATCGTCAATAAGAAGGTCCAAGGGATACAGTAAACCTAAAGTAAAGCATCGGAATCTAGTACTAGTGTCACAGGAACGGTTCAAAACATAGACAGTTGGAAGAGTCAGTCCTCTTGTACTTAAGTCGGCATTGTGCCTTTTCTATTTAATTCCGATGCAATTTCTGTGTTTCATCGTCAATAAGAAGGTCTGAGGGATACGGTAAACCTCAAATGAAGCATCGGAATCTATAACTCGTGTCACAGGAATGGTTCAAAACATAGACAGTAAGAAGAGGCAGTCTTCTTGTACTTAGGTCGGCATTGTGCCTTTTGTATTTATTTCCAATGCAATTTCTGTGATTCATCGTCAATAAGAAGGTCAGAGAGATACAGTTAACCTGAGGTGATGCATCGGAATGTATAACTAGTGTCACAGGAATGGTTCAAAACATAGACAGTAGAAAGAGTCAGTCTTCCTTTACTGAAGTTGGCTTTGCGCCTTTTCTATTTAATTCCGATGCAATTTCTGTATTTAGTCGCCAATAAGAATGTCCAAAGGATATAGTAAACCTGAAGTGAAGCATCGGAATCTCTAACTAATGTCACAGGAATCGTTCAAAACATAGACAGTCGGAAGAGTCAGTCTTCTTGTACTTAAATCGGCATTGTGCATTTTGTATTTAATTCCGATTCAATTTCTGTGTTTCATCGCCAAAAAGAAGGTCAGAGGGATGCAGTAAACCTGAAGTGAAGCATCGGAATCTATAACTAGTGTCACAGGAATGGTTCAAAACATAGACAGTAAGAAGAGGCAGTCTTCTTGTACTTAGGTCGGCATTGTGCCATTGGTATTTAATTGCGATGCAATATCTGTGTTTCATCGTCAATAAGTAGGTCCAAGGGATACAGTAAACCCGAAGTGAAGCATCGGAATCTATAACTAGTGTCACAGGAATGGTTCAAAACAGAGACAGTAGGAAGGGTCAGTCTTCTTGTACTTAAGTCGGCATTGTCCCTTTTGTAATTAATTCCGATGCAATTTCTGTGTTTCATCGTCAATAAGAGTGTCAGAAGGATACAGTAACCCTGACGTGAAGCATCGGAATCTGTAACTAGCGTCACAGGAATGGTTCAAAACGTAGACAGTAAGAAGAGTCAGTCTTCTTGTAATTAAGTCGGCATTGTGCCTTTTCTATTTAATTCCGATGCAATTTCTGTGTTTCATCGTCAATAAGAAGGTCCAAGGGATACAGTAAACCTGAAGTGAATCATCGTAATCTATTACTAGTGTCACAGGAATGGTTCAAAGCATAGTCAGTAAGAAGAGTCAGTCTTCTTGTACTTACGTCGGCATTGTGCCTTTTGTATTTAATTCCGATGCATTTTCTGTGTTTCATCGTCAATAAGAAGGTCCAAGGGATACAGGAAACCTGAAGTGAAGCATCGGAATCTATAACTAGTGTCACAGGAATGGTTCATAACATAGAGATTAAGAAGAGTCAGTCTTCTTGTACTTAAGTCGGCATTGTGCTTTTTCTATTTAATTAAGATGCAATTTCTGTGTTTCATCGTCAAAAAGAAGGTCAGAGGGATACAGTAAACCTGAAGTGAAGCATCGGAATCTATAACTAGTGTCACAGGAATGGTTCAAAACATAGACAGTAGGAAGAGTCAGTCGTCTAGTACTTAAGTCGGCATTGTGCCTTTTCTATTTAATTCCGATGCAATTTCTGTGTTTCATCGTCAATAAGTATGTCCAAGGGATACAGTAAACCTGAGGTGAAGCATCGGAATCTATAACTAGTGTCACAGGAATGGTTCAAATCATAGACAGTTGGAAGAACCAGTCTTCTTGTACTTAAGTCGGCATTGTGCTTTTTCTATTTAATTCCGATGCAATTTCTGTGTTTCATCGTCTATAAGAAGGTTAGAGGGATACAGTAAACCTGAAGTGAAGCATCGGAATCTATAACTAGTGTCACTGGAATGGTTCTAACATAGACAGAAAGAAGGGTCAGTCTTCTTGTACTTAAGTCAGCATTGTGCCTTTTGTATTTAATTCCGATGCAATTTCTGTGTTTCATCGTTAATAAGAAGGTCCAAGGGATACAGTAAACCTGAAGTGAAGCATCGTAATCTATAACTAGTGTCACAGAAATGGTTCAAAACATAGACAGTAAGAAGAGTCAGTCTTCTTGTACTTAAGTCGGCATTGTGCCTTTTGTATTTAATTCCGATCCAACTTCTGTGTTTCATCGTCAATAAGAAGGTCAGAGGGATACAGTAAATCTGAAGTGAAGCATCGGAATCTATAACTAGTGTCACAGGAATGGTTCAAAACAGTCAGTTAGAAGAGTCATTCTTCCTGTAATTAAGTCGGATTTTTGCATTTTGTATCTAATTCCGATGCAATATCTGTGTTTCATCGTCAATAAGAAGGTCCAAGGGATACAGTAAACGTGAAGTGAAGCATCGGAATCCATAACTAGTGCCACAGGAATGGTTTAAAACATAGGCAGTCAGAAGAGTCAGTCTTCTTGTACTCAAGTCGGCATTGTGCCTTTTCTATTTAATTCCGATGCAATTTCTGTGGTTCATCGTCAAAAAGAAGGTCAGAGGAATAGAGTAAACCTGAAGTGAATTATAGGAATCTATAACTAGTGTCACAGGAACGGTTCAAAACATTGACAGTAGGAAGAGTCAGCCTTCTTGTACTTCAGTCGGCATTGTGCCTTTTGTATTTAATTCCGATGCACTATCTGTGTTCCATCGTCATTAAGAAGATCCAAGGGATACAGTTAACCTGAAATGAAGCATCGGAATCCATAACGTGTCACAGGAATCATTCAAAACATAGCCAGTAAGAAGAGTCAGTCTTCTTGTATTTAAGTCTGCATTGTGCCTCTTCTATTTAATTCCGATGCAATTTCTGTGTTTCATCGTCAATAAGAAGGTCCTAGGGATAGAGTAAACCTGAAGTGAAAATTCAGAATCTATAACTAGTGTCTCAGGAATGGTTCAAATCATAGTCAGTAATAAGTGTCAGTCTTCTTGTACTTAAGTCGGCATTGTGCCTTTTGTATTTAATTCCGATGCAATTTCTGTATTCCATCGTCAATACGAAGGTCCAAGGTATACAGTAAACCTGAAGTGAAGCATCGGAATCTATAACTAGTGTCGCAGGAATGGTTCAAAACATAGACAGTAGGAGGAGTCAGTCTTCTTGTACTTATGTCGGCATTGTGCCTTTTCTATTTATTTCCGATGCAATTTCTGTGTTTCATCGTCAAAAAGAAGGTCAGAGGGATACAGTTAACCTGAAGTGAAGCATCGGAATCTATAACTAGTGTCACAGGAATGGTTCAAAACATAGTCAGTAAGAAGAGTCAGTCTTCTTGTACTTATGTTGGCATTGTGCCTTTTGTATTATTATTCCGATGCAATTTCTGTGTTTCATCGTCAATAAGATGGTCAGAGGGATACCGTAAACCTGAAGTGAAGCATCGGAATCTATAACTAGTGTCACAGGAATAGTTCAAAACAGTCAGTAAGAAGAGTCAGTCTTCTTGTACTTATGTCGGCATTGTGCATTTTGTATTTAATTCCGATGCAATTTCTGTGTTTCATCGTCAATAAGAAGGTCCAAGGGATACAGTAAACCTGAAGTGATGCATCGGAATCTATAACTAGTGTCATAGGAATGTTTCAAAACATAGACAGTAAGAAGAGTCAGTCTTCTTGTACTTAAGTCGGCATTGTGCCTTTTGTATTTAATTCCGATGCAATTTCTATGTTTCATCGTCAAAAAGAAGGTCAGAGGGATATAGAAAACCTTAAGTGAAGCATCGGAATCTATAACTAGTGTCACAGGAATGGTTCAAAACATAGACAGTAGGAACAGTCAGTCTTCTTGTACATAAGTCGGCATTGTTCTTTTTCTATTCAATTCCGATGCAATGTCTGTGTTTCATCGTCTATATGAAAGTCAGAGGGATACAGTAAACCTGAAGTGAAGCATCGGAATCTATAACTAGTGTCACTGGATTGGTTCTAACATAGACAGTAAGAAGGGTCAGTCTTCTTGTACTTAAGTCGGCATTGTGCCTTTTGTATTTATTTCGGATGCAATTTCTGTGTTTCATCGTCAATAAGAAGGTCCTAGGGATACAGTAAACCTGAAGTGAACCATCGGAATCTATAACTAGTGTCACAGGAATGGTTCAAAGCATAGACAGTAAGAAGAGTCAGTCTTCTTGTACTTAAGTCGGCATTGTGCCTTTTGTATTTAATTCCGATCCTACTTCTGTGTTTCATCGTCAATAAGAAGGTCAGAGGGATACAGTAAATCCGAAGTGAAGCATCGGAATCTATAACTAGTGTCACAGGATTTGTTCAAACATAGACAGTAGGAAGAGTCAGCCTTCTTGTACTTAAGTCGACATTGTGCCTTTTCTATTTAATTCCGATGCAATCTCTGTGTTTCATCGTCAATAAGTAGGTCCAAGGGATACAGTAAACCTGAGGTGAAGCATCGGAATCTACAACTAGTGTTACAGGAATGGTTCAAAACATAGACAGTAGGAAGAACCAGTCTTCTTGTACTTAAGTCGGAGTTGTGCTTTTTCTATTTAATTCCGATGCAATTTCTGTGTTTCATCGTCTATAAGAAGGTCAGAGGGATACAGTAAACCTGAAGTGAAGCATCGGAATCTATAACTAGTGTCACTGGACTGGTTCTAACATAGGCAGTAAGAAGGGTCAGTCTTCTTGTACTTAAGTCGTCATTGTGCTCTTTGTATTTAATTCCGATGCAATTTCTGTGTTTCATCGTCAATAAGACGGTCCAAGGGATACAGTGAACCTCAAGTGAAGCATCGGAAACTATAACTAGTGTCACGGGAATGGTTCAAAACATAGACAGTAGGAAGAGTCAGTCTTCTTGTACTTATGTTGGCATTGTGCCTTTTGTATTTTTATTCCGATACAATTTCTGTGTTTCATCGTCAATAAGAAGGTCAGAGGGATAGAGTAAACCCGAAGTGAATAATCGGAATCTATAACTAGTGTCACAGGAATGGTTTAAAACATAGAGATTAAGATGAGTCAGTCTTCTTGTACTTAAGTCGGCATTGTGCCTATTCTATCAAATTCCAATGCAATTTCTGTATTTCGTCGCAAATAAGAAGGTCCAAAGGATACAGTAAACCTGAAGTGAAGCATCGGAATCTATAACTAATGTCACAGGAATCGTTCAAAACATAGACAGTAGGAAGAGTCAGTCTTCTTGTACTTAAGTCGGCATTGTGCCGTTTGTATTTAGTTCCGATGCAATTTCTGTGTTTCATCGTCAATAAGAAGGTCCTAGAGATATAGTAAACCTGAAGTGAAGCATCGGAATCTATAACTAGTGTCACAGGAATGGTTCAAAACATAGTCAGTAAGAAGTGTCAATCTTCTTGTACTCAAGTCGGCATTCTGCCTTTTGTATTTAATTCCGATGCAATTTCTGTGTTTCATCGTCAATACGAAGATCCAAGAGATACAGTAAACCTGAAGTGAAGCATCGGAATCTGTAACTAGTGTCACAGGAATGGTTCAAAACATAGTCAGTAAGAAGAGTCAGTCTTCTTGTACTTATGTTGGCATTGTGCCTTTTGTGTTTAATTCCGATGCAATTTCTGTGTTTCAACGTCAATATGATGGTCAGAGGGATACAGTAAACCTGAAGTGAAGCATCGGAATCTATAACTAGTGTCACAGGAATGGTTCAAAACAGTCAGTAAGAAGAGTCAGTCTTCTTGTACTTAAGTCGGCATTTTGCATTTTGTATTTCATTCCGATGCATTATCTGTGTTTCATCGTCAATAAGATGGTCCAAGGGATACAGTAAACCTGAAGTGAAGCATCGAAATCTATAACTAGTGTCACAGGAATGGTTGAAAACATAGACAGTAGGAAGAGTCAGTCTTCTAGAACTTAAGTCGGCATTGTGCCTTTTCTATTTACTTCCGATGCAATTTCTGTGTTTCATCGTCAAAAAGAAGGGCAGAGGGATACAGTAAACCTGAAGTGAAGCATCGGAATGTATAACTAGTGTCACAGGAATGGTTCAAAACATAGTCAGTAAGAAGAGTCAGTCTTCTTGTACTTATGTTGGCATTGTGCCTTTTGTATTTCATTCCGATGCAATTTCTGTGTTTCATCGTCAATACGAAGGTCATAGGGATACAGTAAACCTGAAGTGAAGCATCGGAATCTATAACTAGTGTCACAGGAATGGTTCAAAACATAGACAGTAGGAAGAGTCAGTCTTCTAGTACTTAAGTCGGCATTGTGCCTTTTTTATTTAATTCCGATGCAATTTCTGTGTTTCATCGTCAATAAGTAGGTCCAAGGGATACGGTAAACCTGAAGTTAAGCATCGGAATCTATAACTAGTGTCACTGGAATGGTTCTAACATAGACAGTAAGAAGGGTCAGACTTCTTGTTCTTAAGTCGGCGTTGTGCCTTTTATATTTAATTCCGATGCAATTTCTTTGTTTCATCGTCAATTAGAAGGTCCAAGGGATACAGTAAAAATGAAGTAAAGCATCGGAATCCATAACTAGTGTCACAGGAATGGTTCAATACTTAGACAGTAGGAAGAGTCAGTCTTCTTGTACTTAAGTCGGCATTGTGCCATTTCTATTTAATTCCGATGCAATTTCTGTATTTCATCGTCAATACGAAGGTCATAGGGATACAGTAAACCTGAAGTGAAGCATCGGAATCTATAACTAGTGTCACAGGAATGGTTCAAAACATAGACAGTAGGAAGAGTCAGTCTTCTAGTACTTAAGTCGGCATTGTGCCTTTTTTATTTAATTCCGATGCAATTTCTGTGTTTCATCGTCAATACGAAGGTCCAAGGGATACAGTAAACCTGAGGTGAAGCATCGGAATCTATAACTAGTGTCACAGGAATTGGTCAAAACATAGACAGTAGGAAGAACCAGTCTTTTTGTACTTAAGACGGCATTGTGCTTTTTCTATTTAATTCCGATGCAACTTCTGTGTTTCATCGTCTATAAGAAGGTCAGAGGGATACAGTAAACCTGAAGTGAAGCATCGGAATCTATAACTAGTGTCACTGGATTGGTTCTAACATAGACAGTAAGAAGGGTCAGTCTTCTTGTACTTATGAAGGCATTGTCCCTTTTGTATTTAATTCCGATGCGATTTCTGTGTTTCATCGTCAATAAGAAGGTCCAAGGGACACAGTAAACCTGAAGTGAAGCATTGGAATCTGTAAATAGTGTCACAGGAATGGTTCAAAACATAGGCAGTAAGAAAAGTCAGTCTTCTTGTACTGAAGTCGGCATTGTGCCTTTTGTATTTAATTCCGCTCCAACTTCTGTGCTTCATCGTCAATAAGAAGGTCGGAGGAATACAGTAAATCTGAAGTGAAGCATCGGAATCTATAACTTGTGTCACAGGAATGGTTGAAAACAGTCCGTAAGAGGAGTCAGTCTTCTTGTAATTAAGTCGGCATTGTGCCTTTTGTATTTAATTCCGATGCAATATTTGTTTTTCATCGTCAACAAGAAGGTCCAAGGGATACAGTAACCGTGAAGTGAAGCATCGGAATCCATAACTAGTGTCACAGGAATGGTTCAAAACATAGACAGTAAGAAGAGTCAGTCTTCTTGTACTTAAGTCTGCATTGTGCCTCTTCTATTTAATTCCGATGCAACATCTGTGTTTCATCGCCAAAAAGAAGGTCAGAGGGATAGAGTAAACCCGAAGTGAATAATCGGAACATATAACTAGTGTCACAGGAATGGTTCAAAACATAGACAGTAGGAAGGGTCAGCCTTCTTGTACTTGAGTCGGCATTGTGACTTTTGTATTTAATTCCGATGCACTATCTGTGTTCCATCGTCTATAAGAAGATCCAAGGGATACAGTAAACCTGAAATGAAGCATCGGAATCAATAACTGGTGTCACAGGTTTAGTTCAAAACATATACAGTAGGAAGATTCAGTCTACATGTACTTAAGTCATCATTGTGCCTTTTGTATTTATTTCCGATGCAATTTCTGTGTTTCATCGTCAATAAAAAGGACAGAGGGATACAGTAAACCTGAAGTGAAGCATCGGAATCTATAACTAGTGTCACAGGAATGGTTCAAAACATAGTCAGTAAGAAGAGTCAGTCTTCTTGTACTTAAGTCGGCATTGGGCCTTTTGTATTTAATTCCGATGCAATTTCTGTGTCTCATCGTCAATAAGAAGGTCAGAGGGATACAGTGAACCAGCGGTGAAGCAGTGGAATCTATAACTAGTGTCACAGGAATGGTTCAAAGCATAGCCAGTAGGAAGTGTCAGTCTTCTTTTACTTAAGTCGGCATTGTGCCTATTCTATTTAAATCCGATGCAATTTCCGTGTTTCGTCGCCAATAAGAATGTCCAAAGGATACAGTGGACCTGAAGTGAAGCATCCGAATCCATAACTAATGTCACAGGAATCGTTCAAAATCATAGACGGTAGGAAGAGTCAGTCTTCTTGTACGTAAGTCGGCATTGTGCCTTTTGTATTTAGTTCCGATGCAATTTCTGTGTTTCATCATCAATACGAAGGTCCTAGGGATACAGTAAACCTGAAGTGAAGGATCGGAATATACAACTAGTGTCACAGGAATGGTTCAAAACATAGTCAGTAAGAATAGTCAGTCTTCTTGTACTTAAGTCGGCATTGTGCCATTTGTATTTAATTGCGATGCAATATCTGTGTTTCATCGTCAATAAGTAGGTCCAAGGGATACAGTAAACCCGAAGTGAAGCATCGGAATCTATAACTAGTGTCACAGGAATGGTTCAAAACAGAGACAGTAGGAAGGGTCAGTCTTCTTGTACTTAAGTCGGCATTGTCCCTTTTGTAATTAATTCCGATGCAATTTCTGTGTTTCATCGTCAATAAGAGTGTCAGAAGGATACAGTAACCCTGACGTGAAGCATCGGAATCTGTAACTAGCGTCACAGGAATGGTTCAAAACGTAGACAGTAAGAAGAGTCAGTCTTCTTGTAATTAACTCGGCATTGTGCCTTTTCTATTTAATTCCGATGCAATTTCAGTGTTTCATCGTCAATAAGAAGGTCCAAGGGATACAGTAAACCTGAAGTGAAGCATCGGAATCTATAACTAGTGTCACAGGAATGGTTCATAACATAGAGATTAAGAAGAGTCAGTCTTCTTGTACTTAAGTCGGCATTGTGCTTTTTCTATTTAATTAAGATGCAATTTCTGTGTTTCATCGTCAAAAAGATGGTCAGAGGGATACAGTAAACCTGAAGTGAAGCATCGGAATCTATAACTAGTGTCACAGGAATGGTTCAAAACATAGACAGTAGGAAGAGTCAGTCGTCTTGTACTTAAGTCGGCATTGTGCCTTTTCTATTTAATTCCGATGCAATTTCTGTGTTTCATCGTCAATAAGTATGTCCAAGGGATACAGTAAACCTGAGGTGAAGCATCGGAATCTATAACTAGTGTCACAGGAATGGTTCAAAACAGTCAGTTAGAAGAGTCATTCTTCCTGTAATTAAGTCGGATTTTTGCATTTTGTATCTAATTCCGATGCAATATCTGTGTTTCATCGTCAATAAGAAGGTCCAAGGGATACAGTAAACGTGAAGTGAAGCATCGGAATCCATAACTAGTGTCACAGGAATGGTTTAAAACATGGGCAGTAAGAAGAGTCAGTCTTCTTGTACTCAAGTCGGCATTGTGCCTTTTCTATTTAATTCCGATGCAATTTCTGTGGTTCATCGTCAAAAAGAAGGTCAGAGGAATAGAGTAAACCTGAAGTGAATTATCGGAATCTATAACTAGTGTCACAGGAACGGTTCAAAACATTGACATTAGGAAGAGTCAGCCTTCTTGTACTTCAGTCGGCATTGTGCCTTTTGTATTTAATTCCGATGCACTATCTGTGTTCCATCGTCATTAAGAAGATCCAAGGGATACAGTTAACCTGAAATGAAGCATCGGAATCTATAACGTCTCACAGGAATCATTCAAAACATAGCCAGTAAGAAGAGTCAGTCTTCTTGTATTTAAGTCTGCATTGTGCCTCTTCTATTTAATTCCGATGCAATTTCTGTGTTTCATCGTCAATAAGAAGGTCCAAGGGATACAGTAAACCTGAAGTGAAGCATCGGAATCTATAACTAGTGTCACAGGAATGGTTCATAACATAGAGATTAAGAAGAGTCAGTCTTCTTGTACTTAAGTCGGCATTGTGCTTTTTCTATTTAATTAAGATGCAATTTCTGTGTTTCATCGTCAAAAAGATGGTCAGAGGGGTACAGTAAACCTGAAGTGAAGCATCGGAATCTATAACTAGTGTCACAGGAATGGTTCAAAACATAGACAGTAGGAAGAGTCAGTCGTCTTGTACTTAAGTTGGCATTGTGCCTTTTCTATTTAATTCCGATGCAATTTCTGCGTTTCATCGTCAATAAGTATGTCCAAGGGATACAGTAAACCTGAGGTGAAGCATCGGAATCTATAACTAGTGTCACAGGAATGGTTCAAATCATAGACAGTTGGAAGAACCAGTCTTCTTGTACTTAAGTCGGCATTGTGCTTTTTCTATTTAATTCCGATGCAATTTCTGTGTTTCATCGTCTATAAGAAGGTTAGAGGGATACAGTAAACCTGAAGTGAAGCATCGGAATCTATAACTAGTGTCACTGGAATGGTTCTAACATAGACAGAAAGAAGGGTCAGTCTTCTTGTACTTAAGTCAGCATTGTGCCTTTTGTATTTAATTCCGATGCAATTTCTGTGTTTCATCGTTAATAAGAAGGTCCAAGGGATACAGTAAACCTGAAGTGAAGCATCGTAATCTATAACTAGTGTCACAGAAATGGTTCAAAACATAGACAGTAAGAAGAGTCAGTCTTCTTGTACTTAAGTCGGCATTGTGCCTTTTGTATTTAATTCCGATCCAACTTCTGTGTTTCATCGTCAATAAGAAGGTCAGAGGGATACAGTAAATCTGAAGTGAAGCATCGGAATCTATAACTAGTGTCACAGGAATGGTTCAAAACAGTCAGTTAGAAGAGTCATTCTTCCTGTAATTAAGTCGGATTTTTGCATTTTGTATCTAATTCCGATGCAATATCTGTGTTTCATCGTCAATAAGAAGGTCCAAGGGATACAGTAAACGTGAAGTGAAGCATCAGAATCCATAACTAGTGTCACAGGAATGGTTTAAAACATGGGCAGTAAGAAGAGTCAGTCTTCTTGTACTGAAGTCGGCATTGTGCCTTTTCTATTTAATTCCGATGCAATTTCTGTGGTTCATCGTCAAAAAGAAGGTCAGAGGAATAGAGTAAACCTGAAGTGAATTATCGGAATCTATAACTAGTGTCACAGGAACGGTTCAAAACATTGACATTAGGAAGAGTCAGCCTTCTTGTACTTCAGTCGGCATTGTGCCTTTTGTATTTAATTCCGATGCACTATCTGTGTTCCATCGTCATTAAGAAGATCCAAGGGATACAGTTAACCTGAAATGAAGCATCGGAATCTATAACGTCTCACAGGAATCATTCAAAACATAGCCAGTAAGAAGAGTCAGTCTTCTTGTATTTAAGTCTGCATTGTGCCTCTTCTATTTAATTCCGATGCAATTTCTGTGTTTCATCGTCAATAAGAAGGTCCTAGGGATAGAGTAAACCTGAAGTGAAAATTCAGAATCTATAACTAGTGTCTCAGGAATGGTTCAAATCATAGTCAGTAATAAGTGTCAGTCTTCTTGTACTTAAGTCGGCATTGTGCCTTTTGTATTTAATTACGATGCAATTTCTGTGTTTCATCGTCAATACGAAGGTCCAAGGTATACAGTAAACCTGAAGTGAAGCATCGGAATCTATAACTAGTGTCACAGGAATGGTTCAAAACATAGACAGTAGGAGGAGTCAGTCTTCTTGTACTTATGTCGGCATTGTGCCTTTTCTATTTATTTCCGATGCAATTTCTGTGTTTCATCGTCAAAAAGAAGGTCAGAGGGATACAGTTAACCTGAAGTGAAGCATCGGAATCTATAACTAGTGTCACAGGAATGGTTCAAAACATAGTCAGTAAGAAGAGTCAGTCTTCTTGTACTTATGTTGGCATTGTGCCTTTTGTATTTTTATTCCGATGCAATTTCTGTGTTTCATCGTCAATAAGATGGTCAGAGGGATACCGTAAACCTGAAGTGAAGCATCGGAATCTATAACTAGTGTCACAGGAATAGTTCAAAACAGTCAGTAAGAAGAGTCAGTCTTCTTGTACTTATGTCGGCATTGTGCATTTTGTATTTAATTCCGATGCAATTTCTGTGTTTCATCGTCAATAAGAAGGTCCAAGGGATACAGTAAACCTGAAGTGCTGCATCGGAATCTATAACTAGTGTCATAGGAATGTTTCAAAACATAGACGGTAAGAAGAGTCAGTCTTCTTGTACTTAAGTCGGCATTGTGCCTTTTGTATTTAATTCCGATGCAATTTCTGTGTTTCATCGTCAAAAAGAAGGTCAGAGGGATACAGAAAACCTTAAGTGAAGCATCGGAATCAATAACTAGTGTCACAGGAATGGTTCAAAACATAGACAGTAGGAACAGTCAGTCTTCTTGTACTTAAGTCGGCATTGTTCTTTTTCTATTCAATTCCGATGCAATGTCTGTGTTTCATCGTCTATATGAAAGTCAGAGGGATACAGTAAACCTGAAGTGAAGCATCGGAATCTATAACTAGTGTCACTGGATTGGTTCTAACATAGACAGTAAGAAGGGTCAGTCTTCTTGTACTTAAGTCGGCATTGTGCCTTTTGTATTTATTTCGGATGCAATTTCTGTGTTTCATCGTCAATAAGAAGGTCCTAGGGATACAGTACACCTGAAGTGAACCATTGGAATCTATAACTAGTGTCACACGAATGGTTCAAAACATAGACAGTAAGAAGAGTCAGTCTTCTTGTACTTAATTCGGCATTGTGCCTTTTGTATTTAATTCCGATCCTACTTCTGTGTTTCATCGTCAATAAGAAGGTCAGAGGGATACAGTAAATCCGAAGTGAAGCATCAGAATCTATAACTAGTGTCACAGGATTTGTTCAAACATAGACAGTAGGAAGAGTCAGCCTTCTTGTACTTAAGTCGACATTGTGCCTTTTCTATTTAATTCCGATGCAATCTCTGTGTTTCATCGTCAATAAGTAGGTCCAAGGGATACAGTAAACCTGAGGTGAAGCATCGGAATCTACAACTAGTGTCACAGGAATGGTTCAAAACATAGACAGTAGGAAGAACCAGTCTTCTTGTACTTAAGTCGGAGTTGTGCTTTTTCTATTTAATTCCGATGCAATTTCTGTGTTTCATCGTCTATAAGAAGGTCAGAGGGATACAGTAAACCTGAAGTGAAGCATCGGAATCTATAACTAGTGTCACTGGATTGGTTCTAACATAGGCAGTAAGAAGGGTCAGTCTTCTTGTACTTAAGTCGTCATTGTGCCCTTTGTATTTAATTCCGATGCAATTTCTGTGTTTCATCGTCAATAAGACGGTCCAAGGGATACAGTGAACCTCAAGTGAAGCATCGGAAACTATAACTAGTGTCACAGGAATGGTTCAAAACATAGACAGTAGGAAGAGTCAGTCTTCTTGTACTTATGTTGGCATTGTGCCTTTTGTATTTTTATTCCGATACAATTTCTGTGTTTCATCGTCAATAAGAAGGTCAGAGGGATAGAGTAAACCCGAAGTGAATAATCGGAATCTATAACTAGTGTCACAGGAATGGTTTAAAACATAGAGATTAAGATGAGTCAGTCTTCTTGTACTTAAGTCGGCATTGTGCCTATTCTATCAAATTCCAATGCAATTTCTGTATTTCGTCGCAAATAAGAAGGTCCAAAGTATACAGTAAACCTGAAATGAAGCATCGGAATCTATAACTAATGTCACAGGAATCGTTCAAAACATAGACAGTAGGAAGAGTCAGTCTTCTTGTACTTAAGTCGGCATTGTGCCGTTTGTATTTAGTTCCGATGCAATTTCTGTGTTTCATCGTCAATAAGAAGGTCCTAGAGATATAGTAAACCTGAAGTGAAGCATCGGAATCTATAACTAGTGTCACAGGAATGGTTCAAAACATAGTCAGTAAGAAGTGTCAATCTTCTTGTACTTAAGTCGGCATTCTGCCTTTTGTATTTAATTCCGATGCAATTTCTGTGTTTCATCGTCAATACGAAGATCCAAGAGATACAGTAAACCTGAAGTGAAGCATCGGAATCTGTAACTAGTGTCACAGGAATGGTTCAAAACATAGTCAGTAAGAAGAGTCAGTCTTCTTGTACTTATGTTGGCATTGTGCCTTTTGTGTTTAATTCCGATGCAATTTCTGTGTTTCAACGTCAATATGAAGGTCAGAGGGATACAGTAAACCTGAAGTGAAGCATCGGAATCTATAACTAGTGTCACAGGAATGGTTCAAAACAGTCAGTAAGAAGAGTCAGTCTCCTTGTACTTAAGTCGGCATTTTGCATTTTGTATTTAATTCCGATGCATTTTCTGTGTTTCATCGTCAATAAGATGGTCCAAGGGATACAGTAAACCTGAAGTGAAGCATCGAAATCTATAACTAGTGTCACAGGAATGGTTCAAAACATAGACAGTAGGAAGAGTCAATCTTCTAGTACTTAAGTCGGCATTGTGCCTTTTCTATTTACTTCCGATGCAATTTCTGTGTTTCATCGTCAAAAAGAAGGGCAGAGGGATACAGTAAACCTGAAGTGAAGCATCGGAATGTATAACTAGTGTCACAGGAATGGTTCAAAACATAGTCAGTAAGAAGAGTCAGTCTTCTTGTACTTATGTTGGCATTGTGCCTTTTGTATTTCATTCCGATGCAATTTCTGTGTTTCATCGTCAATACGAAGGTCATAGGGATACAGTAAACCTGAAGTGAAGCATCGGAATCTATAACTAGTGTCACAGGAATGGTTCAAAACATAGACAGTAGGAAGAGACAGTCTTCTAGTACTTAAGTCGGCATTGTGCCTTTTTTATTTAATTCCGATGCAATTTCTGTGTTTCATCGTCAATAAGTAGGTCCAAGGGATACGGTAAACCTGAAGTTAAGCATCGGAATCTATAACTAGTGTCACTGGAATGGTTCTAACATAGACAGTAAGAAGGGTCAGACTTCTTGTTCTTAAGTCGGCATTGTGCCTTTTATATTTAATTCCGATGCAATTTCTTTGTTCCATCGTCAATTAGAAGGTCCAAGGGATACAGTAAAAATGAAGTAAAGCATCGGAATCTATAACTAGTGTCACAGGAATGGTTCAATACTTAGACAGTAGGAAGAGTCAGTCTTCTTGTACTTAAGTCGGCATTGTGCCATTTCTATTTAATTCCGATGCAATTTCTGTATTTCATCGTCAAAAAGAGGGTCAGAGGGATACAGTAAACCTGAAGTGAAGCATCGGAATCTATAACTAGTGTCACAGGATTGGTTCAAATCATAGACAGTAGGAAGAGTCAGTCTTCTTGTACTTAAGTCGGCTTTGTGCCTTTTCTATTTATTTCCGATGCAATTTCTGTGTTTCATCGTCAATAAGTAGGTCCAAGGGATACAGTAAACCTGAGGTGAAGCATCGGAATCTATAACTAGTGTCACAGGAATTGGACAAAACATAGACAGTAGGAAGAACCAGTCTTTTTGTACTTAAGACGGCATTGTGCTTTTTCTATTTAATTCCGATGCAACTTCTGTGTTTCATCGTCTATAAAAAGGTCAGAGGGATACAGTAAACCTGAAGTGAAGCATCGGAATCTATAGCTAGTGTCACTGGATTGGTTCTAACATAGACAGTAAGAAGGGTCAGTCTTCTTGTACTTATGAAGGCATTGTCCCTTTTGTATTTAATTCCGATGCAATTTCTGTGTTTCATCGTCAATAAGAAGGTCCAAGGGACACAGTAAACCTGAAGTGAAGCATTGGAATCTATAAATAGTGTCACAGGAATGGTTCAAAACATAGGCAGTAAGAAAAGTCAGTCTTCTTGTACTTAAGTCGGCATTGTGCCTTTTGTATTTAATTCCGCTCCAACTTCTGTGCTTCATCGTCAATAAGAAGGTCGGAGGAATACAGTAAATCTGAAGTGAAGCATCGGAATCTATAACTTGTGTCACCGGAATGGTTGAAAACAGTCCGTAAGAGGAGTCAGTCTTCTTGTAATTAAGTCGGCATTGTGCCTTTTGTATTTAATTCCGATGCAATATTTGTTTTTCATCGTCAACAAGAAGGTCCAAGGGATACAGTAAACGTGAAGTGAAGCATCGGAATCCATAACTAGTGTCACAGGAATGGTTCAAAACATAGACAGTAAGAAGAGTCAGTCTTCTTGTACTTAAGTCTGCATTGTGCCTCTTCTATTTAATTCCGATGCAACATCTGTGTTTCATCGCCAAAAAGAAGGTCAGAGGGATAGAGTAAACCCGAAGTGAATAATCGGAACATATAACTAGTGTCACAGGAATGGTTCAAAACATAGACAGTAGGAAGAGTCAGCCTTCTTGTACCTGAGTCGGCATTGTGACTTTTGTATTTAATTCCGATGCACTGTCTGTGTTCCATCGTCTATAAGAAGATCCAAGGGATACAGTAAACCTGAAATGAAGCATCGGAATCAATAACTGGTGTCACAGGTTTAGTTCAAAACATATACAGTAGGAAGATTCAGTCTACATGTACTTAAGTCATCATTGTGCCTTTCGTATTTATTTCCGATGCAATTTCTGTGTTTCATCGTCAATAAAAAGGTCAGAGGGATACAGTAAACCTGAAGTGAAGCATCGGAATCTATAACTAGTGTCACAGGAATGGTTCAAAACATAGTCAGTAAGAAGAGTCAGTCTTCTTGTACTTAAGTCGGCATTGGGCCTTTTGTATTTAATTCCGATGCAATTTCTGTGTCTCATCGTCAATAAGAAGGTCAGAGGGATACAGTGAACCAGCGGTGAAGCAGTGGAATCTATAACTAGTGTCACAGGAATGGTTCAAAGCATAGCCAGTAGGAAGTGTCAGTCTTCTTTTACTTAAGTCGGCATTGTGCCTATTCTATTTAAATCCGATGCAATTTCCGTGTTTCGTCGCCAATAAGAATGTCCAAAGGATACAGTGGACCTGAAGTGAAGCATCCGAATCCTTAACTAATGTCACAGGAATCGTTCAAAATCATAGACAGTAGGAAGAGTCAGTCTTCTTGTACGTAAGTCGGCATTGTGCCTTTTGTATTTAGTTCCGATGCAATTTCTGTGTTTCATCATCAATACGAAGGTCCTAGGGATACAGTAAACCTGAAGTGAAGGATCGGAATGTACAACTAGTGTCACAGGAATGGTTGAAAACATAGTCAGTAAGAATAGTCAGTCTTCTTGTACTTAAGTCGGCATTGTGCCTTTTGTATTTAATTCCGATGCAATTTCTGTGTTTCATCGTATATAAGAAGGTAGAGGGATACAGCAAACCTGAAGTGAAGCATCGGAATCTATAACTAGTGTCACAGGAATGGTTTAAAACATAGAGATTAAGATGAGTCAGTCTTCTTGTACTTAAGTCGGCATTGTGCCTATTCTATCAAATTCCAATGCAATTTCTGTATTTCGTCGCAAATAAGAAGGTCCAAAGGATACAGTAAACCTGAAGTGAAGCATCGGAATCTATAACTAATGTCACAGGAATCGTTCAAAGCATAGACAGTAGGAAGAGTCAGTCTTCTTGTACTTAAGTCGGCATTGTGCCTTTTGTATTTAGTTCCGATGCAATTTCTGTGTTTCATCGTCAATAAGAAGGTCCTAGAGATATAGTAAACCTGAAGTGAAACATCGGAATCTATAACTAGTGTCACAGGAATGGTTCAAAACGTAGTCAGTAAGAAGTGTCAATCTTCTTGTACTTAAGTCTGCATTCTGCCTTTTGTATTTAATTCCGATGCAATTTCTGTGTTTCATCGTCAATACGAAGATCCAAGAGATACAGTAAACCTGAAGTGAAGCATCGGAATCTGTAACTAGTGTCACAGGAATGGTTCAAAACATAGTCAGTAAGAAGAGTCAGTCTTCTTGTACTTATGTTGGCATTGTGGCTTTTGTATTTAATTCCGATGCAATATCTGTGTTTCAACGTCAATATGAATGTCAGAGGGATACAGCAAACCTGAAGTGAAGCATCGGAATCTATAACTAGTGTCACAGGAATGGTTCAAAACAGTCAGTAAGAAGAGTCAGTCTTCTTGTACTTATGTTGGCATTCTGCCTTTTGTATTTAATTCCGATGCAATTTCTGTGTTTCATCGTCAATACGAATGTCATAGGGATACAGTAAACCTGAAGTGAAGCATCGGAATCTATAACTAGTGTCACAGGAGTGGTTCAAAACAGTCAGTAAGAAGAGACAGTCTTCTTGTACTTAAGTCGGCATTGTGCATTTTGTATTTAATTCCGATGCATTTTCTGTGTTTCATCGTCAATAAGATGGTCCAGGGGATACAGTAAACCTGAAGTGAAGCATCGAAATCTATAACTAGTGTCACAGGAATGGTTCAAAACATAGACAGTAGGAAGAGTCAGTCTTCTAGTACTTAAGTCGGCATTGTGCCTTTTCCATTTACTTCCGATTCAATTTCTGTGTTTCATCGTCAAAAAGAAGGTCAGAGGGATACAGTAACCCTGAAGTGAGGCATCGGAATGTATAACTAGTGTCACAGGAATGGTTCAAAACATAGTCAGAAAGAAGAGTCAGTCTTCTTGTACTTATGTTGGCATTGTGCCTTTTGTATTTACTTCCGATGCAATTTCTGTGTTTCATCGTCAACACGAAGGTCATAGGGATACAGTAAACCTGAAGTGAAGCATCGGAATCTATAACTAGTGTTACAGTAATGGTTCAAAACAGTCAGTAAGAAGAGACAGTCTCCTTGTACTTAAGTCGGCATTGTGCATTTTGTATTTAATTCCAATGCAATTTCTGTGTTTCATCGTCAATAAGAAGGTCCAAGGGATACGGTAAACCTGAAGTGAAGTTTCGGAATCTATAACTAGTGTCACTGGAATGGTTCCAACATAGACAGTAAGAAGGGTTAGTCTTCTTGTTCTTAAGTCGGCATTGTGCCTTTTGTATTTAATTCCGATGCAATTTCTGTGTTTCATCGTCAATAAGAAGGTCCAAGGGATACAGTAAAAATGAAGTAAAGCATCGGAATCCATAACTAGTGTCACAGGAATGGTTCACAACATAGACAGTATGAAGAACCAGTCTTCTTGTACTTAAGTCGGCATTGTGCTTATTCTATTTAATTCCGATGCAATTTCTGTGTTTCATCGTCTATAGGAAGGTCAGAGGGATACAATAAACCAGAAGTGTAGCATCGGAATCTATAACTAGTGACTCTGGAATGGTTCTAACATAGACAGTAAGAAGGATCAGTCTTCTAGTACTTAAGTCGGCATTGTGCCTTTTGTATTTAATTCCGATGCAATTGCTGTGTTTCATCGTCAGTAAGAAGGTCCAAGGGATACAGTAAACCTGAAGTGAAGCATCGGAATCTATAACTAGTGTCACAGGAATGGTTCAAAACGTAGACAGTAAGAAGAGTCAGCCTTCTTGTACTTAAGTCGGCATTGTGCCTTTTGTATTTAATTCCGATCCAACTTCTGTGTTTCATCGTCAATAAGAAGGTCAGAGGGATACAGTAAATCTGAAGTGAAGCGTCGGAATCTATAACTAGTGGCACAGGAATGGTTCAAAACAGTCAGTAAGGAGAGTCAGTCTCCTTGTAATTAAGTCGGCATTGTGCCTTTTGTATTGAATTCCGATGCAATATCTGTGTTTCATCGTCAATAAGAGGGTCCAAGGGATACAGTAAACGTGAAGTGAAGCATCGGAATCCATAACTAGTGTCACAGGAATGGTTCAAAACATAGATAGTAAGAAGAGTCAGTCTTCTTGTACTTAAGTCGGCATTGTGCATTTTCTATTTAATTCCGATGCAATTTCTGTGTTTCATCGTCAAAATGAAGGTCACTGGGATAGAGTAAAGCTGAAGTGAATAATCGGAATCTATAACTAGTGTCTCAGGAACGGTTCAAACCATAGACAGTAGTAACACTCAGCCTTCTTGTACTTGAGTCGGCATTGTGCCTTTTCTATTAAATTCCGATGCAATTTCTGTGTTTCGTCGTCAAAAAGAAGGTCAGAGGGGTACAGTAAACCTGAAGTGAAGCATCGGAATCTATAACTAGTGTCACAGGAATGGTTCAAAACATAGACAGTAGAAAGAGTCATTCTTCTTGTACTGAAGTCGGCATTGTGCCTTTTCTATTTAATTCCGATGGAATTTCTGTGTTTCATCGTCAAAAAAAAGGTCAGAGGGATACAGTAAACCTGTAGTGAAGCATCGGAATCTATAACTAGTGTCACAGGAATGGTTCAAAGCATAGACAGTAGGAAGAGTCAGTCTTCTTGTACTTAAGTCGGCATTGTGCCTCTTCTATTTAATTCCGATGCAATTTTTGTGTTTCATCGTCAATAAGTAGGTCCAAGGGATACGGTAAACCTGAGGTGAAGCATCGGAATCTATAACTAGTGTCACAGGAATGGTTCAAAACATAGACAGTAGGAAGAGTCAGTCTTCTTGTACTTAAGTCGGCATTGTGCCTTTTGTATTTAATTCCGATGCAATTTCTGTGTTTCATCGTCAATAAGAAGGTCCAAGGAATACAGTAATAAGGAAGTGAAGCATCGGAATCTATAACTAGTGTCACAGGAATGGTTCAAAGCATAGACAGTATGAAGAACCAGTCTTCTTGTACTTAAGTCGGCATTGTGCTTATTCTATTTAATTCCGATGCAATTTCGGTGTTTCATCTTCTATAAGAAGGTCAGAGGGATACAGTAAACCAGAAGTGAAGCATCAGAATCTATAACTAGTGTCACTGGAATTGTTCTAACGTAGTCAGTAAGAAGGGTCAGTCTTCTTGTACTTAAGTCAGCATTGTGCCTTTTGTATTTAATTCCGATGCAATTTCTGTGTTTCATCGTCAATAAGGAGGTCCAAGGAATACAGTAAACCTGAAGTGAAGCATCGGAATCTATAACTAGTGTCACAGGAATGGTTCAAGACATAGACAGTAAGAAGAGTCAGTCTTCTCGTACTTAAGTCAGCTTTGTGCCTTTTGTATTTAATTCCGATCCAACTTCTGTGTTTCATCGTCAATAAGAAGGTCAGAGGGATACACTAAATCTGAAGTGAAGCATCGGAATCTATAACTAGTGTCACAGGAATGGTTCAAAACAGTCAGTAAGGAGAGTCAGTCTTCTTGTAATTAAGTCGGCATTGTGCCTTTTGTATTTAATTCCGATGCAATATCTGTGTTTCATCGTCAATAAGAAGGTCCAAGGGATACAGTAAACGTGAAGTGAAGCATCGGAATCTATAACTAGTGTCACAGGAATGGTTCAAAACATAGACAGTAAGGAGAGTCAGCCTTCTTGTACTTAAGTCGGCATTGTGCCTTTTCTATTTATTTCCGATGCAATTTCTGTGTCTCATCGTCAAAAAGAAGGTCAGTGGGATAGAGTAAACCTGAAGTGCATAATCGGAATCTATAACTAGTGTCACAGGAACGGTTCAAACCATAGACAGTAGAAAGAGTCAGCCTTCTTGTACTTGAGTCGCATTGTGATTTTTCTATTTAATTCCGATGCAATTTCTGTGTTTCATCGTCAATAAGAAGGACAGAGGGATACAGTAAACCTGAAGTGAAACATCGGAATCTATAACTAGTGTCACTGGAATGGTTCTAACATAGACAGTAAGTAGCTTCAGTCTTCTTGTACTTAAGTCGGCATTGTGCCCTTTGTATTTAATTACGATGCAATTTCTGTGTTTCATCGTCAATAAGAAGGTCCAAGGGATACAGTAAAAATGAAGTGAAGCATCGGAATCTATAACTAGTGTCACAGGAATGGTTCAAAACATGGACAGTATGAAGAACCAGTTTTCTTATACTTAAGTCGTTATTGTGCCTATTCTATTTAATTACGATGCAATTTCTGTGTTTCATCGTCTATAAGATGGCCAGAGGGATGCAGTGAACCAGAAGTGAAGCATCGGAATCTATAACTATTGTCACTGGAATGGTTCTAACATAGACAGTAAGAAGGGTCAGTCTTCTAGTACTTAAGTCGGCATTGTGCCTTTTGTATTTAATTCCGATGCAATTTCTGTGTTCCATCATCAATAAGAAAGTCCAAGGGATACAGTAAACCTGAAGTGAAGCATCGGATTCTATAACTAGTGTCACAGGAATGGTTCAAAACATAGACAGTAAGAAGAGTCAGTCTTCTTGTACTTAAGTCGGCATTGTGCCTTTTGTATTTAATTCCGATCCAACTTCTGTGTTTCATCGTCAAAATGAAGGTACGAGGGATACAGTAAACAGAAAGTGAAGCATCGGAATCTATAACTAGTGTCACAGGAATGGTTCAAAACATAGACAGTAGGAAGAGTCAGTCTTCTTGTAATTAAGTCGGCAGTGTGCCTTTTTTATTTAATTCCGATGCAATTTCTGTGTTTCATCGTCAATAAGTAGGTCCAAGGGATACGGTAAACCTGAAGTGAAGTTTCGGAATCTATAACTAGTGTCACTGGAATGGTTCCAACATAGACAGTAAGAAGGGTTAGTCTTCTTGTTCTTAAGTCGGCATTGTGCCTTTTGTATTTTATTCCGATGCAATTTCTGTGTTTCATCGTCAATAAGAAGGTCCAAGGGATACAGTAAAAATGAAGTAAAGCATCGGAATCCATAACTAGTGTCACAGGAATGGTTCACAACATAGACAGTATGAAGAACCAGTCTTCTTGTACTTAAGTCGGCGTTGTGCTTATTCTATTTAATTCTGATGCAATTTCTGTGTTTCATCGTCTATAGGAAGGTCAGAGTGATACAATAAACCTGAAGTGTAGCATCGGAATCTATAACTAGTGACTCTGGAATGGTTCTAACATAGACAGTAAGAAGGGTCAGTCTTCTAGTACTTAAGTCGGCATTGTGCCTTTTGTATTTAATTCCGATGCAATTGCTGTGTTTCATCGTCAATAAGAAGGTCCAAGGGATACAGTAAACCTGAAGTGAAGCATCGGAATCTATAACTAGTGTCACAGGAATGGTTCAAAACATAGACAGTAAGAAGAGTCAGCCTTCTTGTACTTAAGTCGGCATTGTGCCTTTTGTATTTAATTCCGATCCAACTTCTGTGTTTCATCGTCAATAAGAAGGTCAGAGGGATACAGTAAATCTGAAGTGAAGCGTCGGAATCTATAACTAGTGTCACAGGAATGGTTCAAAACAGTCAGTAAGGAGAGTCAGTCTCCTTGTAATTAAGTCGGCATTGTGCCTTTTGTATTTAATTCCGATGCAATATCTGTGTTTCATCGTCAATAAGAAGGTCCAAGGGATACAGTAAACGTGAAGTGAAGCATCGGAATCCATAACTAGTGTCACAGGAATGGTTCAGAACATAGATAGTAAGAAGAGTCAGTCTTCTTGTACTTAAGTCGGCTTTGTGCATTTTCTATTTAATTCCGATGCAATTTCTGTGTTTCATCGTCAAAATGAAGGTCAGTGGGATAGAGTAAAGCTGAAGTGAATAATCGGAATCTATAACTAGTGTCTCAGGAACGGTTCAAACCATAGACAGTAGTAACACTCAGCCTTCTTGTACTTGAGTCGGCATTGTGCCTTTTCTATTAAATTCCGATGCAATTTCTGTGTTTCGTCGTCAAAAAGAAGGTCAGAGGGGTACAGTAAACCTGAAGTGAAGCATCGGAATCTATAACTAGTGTCACAGGAATGGTTCAAAACATAGACAGTAGAAAGAGTCATTCTTCTTGTACTGAAGTCGGCATTGTGCCTTTTCTATTTAATTCCGATGGAATTTCTGTGTTTCATCGTCAAAAAAAAGGTCAGAGGGATACAGTAAACCTGTAGTGAAGCATCGGAATCTATAACTAGTGTCACAGGAATGGTTCAAAGCATAGACAGTAGGAAGAGTCAGTCTTCTTGTACTTAAGTCGGCATTGTGCCTCTTCTATTTAATTCCGATGCAATTTCTGTGTTTCATCGTCAATAAGTAGGTCCAAGGGATACGGTAAACCTGAGGTGAAGCATCGGAATCTATAACTAGTGTCACAGGAATGGTCAAAACATAGACAGTAGGAAGCATCAGTCTTCTTGTACTTAAGTAGGCATTGTGCCTTTTGTATTTAAATCCGATGCAATTTCTGTGTTTCATCGTCAATAAGAAGGTCCAAGGGATACAGTAATAAGGAAGTGAAGCATCGGAATCTATAACTAGTGTCACAGGAATGGTTCAAAGCATAGACAGTATGAAGAACCAGTCTTCTTGTACTTAAGTCGGCATTGTGCTTATTCTATTTAATTCCGATGCAATTTCGGTGTTTCATCTTCTATAAGAAGGTCAGAGGGATACAGTAAACCAGAAGTGAAGCATCAGAATCTATAACTAGTGTCACTGGAATTGTTCTAACGTAGTCAGTAAGAAGGGTCAGTCTTCTTGTACTTAAGTCAGCATTGTGCCTTTTGTATTTAATTCCGATGCAATTTCTGTGTCTCATCGTCAAAAAGAAGGTCAGTGGGATAGAGTAAACCTGAAGTGCATAATCGGAATCTATAACTAGTGTCACAGGAACGGTTCAAACCATAGACAGTAGAAAGAGTCAGCCTTCTTGTACTTGAGTCGCATTGTGATTTTTCTATTTAATTCCGATGCAATTTCTGTGTTTCATCGTCAATAAGAAGGACAGAGGGATACAGTAAACCTGAAGTGAAGCATCGGAATCTATAACTAGTGTCACTGGAATGGTTCTAACATAGACAGTAAGTAGCTTCAGTCTTCTTGTACTTAAGTCGGCATTGTGCCCATTGTATCTTATTCCGATGCAATTTCTGTGGTTCATCGTCAATAAGAAGGTCCAAGGGATACAGTAAAAATGAAGTGAAGCATCGGAATCTATAACTAGTGTCACAGGAATGGTTCAAAACATGGACAGTATGAAGAACCAGTTTTCTTGTACTTAAGTCGTTATTGTGCCTATTCTATTTAATTACGATGCAATTTCTGTGTTTCATCGTCTATAAGATGGTCAGAGGGATACAGTGAACCAGAAGTGAAGCATCGGAATCTATAACTATTGTCACTGGAATGGTTCTAACATAGACAGTAAGAAGGGTCAGTCTTCTAGTACTTAAGTCGGCATTGTGCCTTTTGTATTTAATCCGATGCAATTTCTGTGTTCCATCATCAATAAGAAAGTCCAAGGGATACAGTAAACCTGAAGTGAAGCATCGGATTCTATAACTAGTGGCACAGGAATGGTTCAAAACATAGACAGTAAGAAGAGTCAGTCTTCTTGTACTTAAGTCGGCATTGTGCCTTTTGTATTTAATTCCGATCCAACTTCTGTGTTTCATCGTCAAAATGAAGGTAGGAGGGATACAGTAAACATAAAGTGAAGCATCGGAATCTATAACTAGTGTCACAGGAATGGTTCAAAACATAGACAGTAGGAAGAGTCAGTCTTCTTGTAATTAAGTCGGCAGTGTGCCTTTTTTATTTAATTCCGATGCAATTTCAGTGTTTCATCGTCAATAAGTAGGTCTAAGGGATACGGTAAACCTGAAGTGAAGTTTCGGAATCTATAACTAGTGTCACTGGAATGGTTCCAACATAGACAGTAAGAAGGGTTAGTCTTCTTGTTCTAAAGTCGGCATTGTGCCTTTTGTATTTAATTCCGATGCAATTGCTGTGTTTCATCGTCAATAAGAAGGTCCAAGGGATACAGTAAACCTGGAATGAAGCATCGGAATCTATAACTAGTGTCACAGGAATGGTTCAAAACATAGACAGTAAGAAGAGTCAGCCTTCTTGTACTTAAGTCGGCATTATGCCTTTTGTATTTAATTCCGATCCAACTTCTGTGTTTCATCGTCAATAAAAAGGAGAGGGATACAGTAAATCTGAAGTGAAGCGTCGGAATCTATAACTAGTGTCACAGGAATGGTTCAAAACAGTCAGTAAGGAGAGTCAGTCTCCTTGTAATTAAGTCGGCATTGTGCCTTTTGTATTTAATTCCGATGCAATATCTGTGTTTCATCGTCAATAAGAAGGTCCAAGGGATACAGTAAACGTGAAGTGAAGCATCGGAATCCATAACTAGTGTCACAGGAATGGTTCAAAGCATAGATAGTAAGAAGAGTCAGTCTTCTTGTACTTAAGTCGGCATTGTGCATTTTCTATTTAATTCCGATGCAATTTCTGTGTTTCATCGTCAAAATGAAGGTCAGTGGGATAGAGTAAAGCTGAAGTGAATAATCGGAATCTATAACTAGTGTCTCAGGAACGGTTCAAACCATAGACAGTAGTAACACTCAGCCTTCTTGTACTTGAGTCGGCATTGTGCCTTTTCTATTAAATTCCGATGCAATTTCTGTGTTTCGTCGTCAAAAAGAAGGTCAGAGGGGTACAGTAAACCTGAAGTGAAGCATCGGAATCTATAACTAGTGTCACAGGAATGGTTCAAAACATAGACAGTAGTAAGAGTCATTCTTCTTGTACTGAAGTCGGCATTGTGCCTTTTCTATTTAATTCCGATGGAATTTCTGTGTTTCATCGTCAAAAAAAAGGTCAGAGGGATACAGTAAACCTGTAGTGAAGCATCGGAATCTATAACTAGTGTCACAGGAATGGTTCAAAGCATAGACAGTAGGAAGAGTCAGTCTTCTTGTACTTAAGTCGGCATTGTGCCTCTTCTATTTAATTCCGATGCAATTTCTGTGTTTCATCGTCAATAAGTAGGTCCAAGGGATACGGTAAACCTGAGGTGAAGCATCGGAATCTATAACTAGTGTCACAGGAATGGTTCAAAACATAGACAGTAGGAAGAGTCAGTCTTCTTGTACTTAAGTCGGCATTGTGCCTTTTGTATTTAATTCCGATGCAATTTCTGTGTTTCATCGTCAATAAGAAGGTCCAAGGGATACAGTAATAAGGAAGTGAAGCATCGGAATCTATAACTAGTGTCACAGGAATGGTTCAAAGCATAGACAGTATGAAGAACCAGTCTTCTTGTACTTAAGTCGGCATTGTGCTTATTCTATTTAATTCCGATGCAATTTCGGTGTTTCATCTTCTATAAGAAGGTCAGAGGGATACAGTAAACCAGAAGTGAAGCATCAGAATCTATAACTAGTGTCACTGGAATTGTTCTAACGTAGTCAGTAAGAAGGGTCAGTCTTCTTGTACTTAAGTCAGCATTGTGCCTTTTGTATTTAATTCCGATGCAATTTCTGTGTTTCATCGTCAATAAGGAGGTCCAAGGAATACAGTAAACCCGAAGTGAAGCATCGGAATCTATAACTAGTGTCACAGGAATGGTTCAAGACATAGACAGTAAGAAGAGTCAGTCTTCTTGTACTTAAGTCAGCATTGTGCCTTTTGTATTTAATTCCGATCCAACTTCTGTGTTTCATCGTCAATAAGAAGGTCAGAGGGATACAGTAAATCTGAAGTGAAGCATCGGAATCTATAACTAGTGTCACAGGAATGGTTCAAAACATAGACAGTAAGGAGAGTCAGTCTTCTTGTACTTAAGTCGGCATTGTGCCTTTTCTATTTAATTCCGATGCAATTTCTGTGTCTCATCGTCAAAAAGAAGGTCAGTGGGATAGAGTAAACCTGAAGTGCATAATCGGAATCTATAACTAGTGTCACAGGAACGGTTCAAACCATAGACAGTAGAAAGAGTCAGCCTTCTTGTACTTGAGTCGCATTGTGATTTTTCTATTTAATTCCGATGCAATTTCTGTGTTTCATCGTCAATAAGAAGGACAGAGGGATACAGTAAACCTGAAATGAAGCATCGGAATCTATAACTAGTGTCACTGGAATGGTTCTAACATAGACAGTAAGTAGCTTCAGTCTTCTTGTACTTAAGTCGGCATTGTGCCCTTTGTATTTAATTCCGATGCAATATCTGTGTTTCATCGTCAATAAGAAGGTCCAAGGGATACAGTAAAAATGAAGTGAAGCATCGGAATCTATAACTAGTGTCACAGGAATGGTTCAAAACATGGACAGTATGAAGAACCAGTTTTCTTGTACTTAAGTCGTTATTGTGCCTATTCTATTTAATTACGATGCAATTTCTGTGTTTCATCGTCTATAAGATGGTCAGAGGGATACAGTGAACCAGAAGTGAAGCATCGGAATCTATAACTATTGTCACTGGAATGGTTCTAACTTAGACAGTAAGAAGGGTCAGTCTTCTAGTACTTAAGTCGGCATTGTGCCTTTTGTATTTAATTCCGATGCAATTTCTGTGTTCCATCATCAATAAGAAAGTCCAAGGGATACAGTAAACCTGAAGTGAAGCATCGGATTCAATAACTAGTGTCACAGGAATGGTTCAAAACATAGACAGTAAGAAGAGTCAGTCTTCTTGTACTTAAGTCGGCATTGTGCCTTTTGTATTTAATTCCGATCCAACTTCTGTGTTTCATCGTCAATAAGAAGGTCAGAGGGATACAGTAAATCTGAAGTGAAGCATCGGAATCTATAACTAGTGTCACAGGAATGGTTCAAAACAGTCAGTAAGGAGAGTCAGTCTCCTTGTAATTAAGTCGGCATTGTGCCTTTTGTATTTAATTCCAATGCAATATCTGTGTTTCATCGTCAATAAAAAGGTCCAAGGGATACAGTAAACGTGAAGTGAAGCATCGGAATCCATAACTAGTGTCACAGGAATGATTCAAAACACAGACAGTAAGAAGAGTCAGTCTTCTTGTACTTAAGTCGGCATTGTGCATTTTCTATTTAATTCCGATGCAATTTCTGTGTTTCATCGCCAATAAGGAAATCAGAGGGATACAGTAAACCTGAAGTGAAGCATCCGAATCTACAACTAGTGTCACAGGAATGGTTCAAAACATAGTCAGTAAGAATAGTCAGTCTTCTTGTACTTAAGTCGGCATTGTGCCTTTTCTATTTAATTCCGATGCAATTTTCTGTGTTTCATCGTCAAAAAGAAGGTCAGAGGGATACAGTAAACCTGAAGTGAAGCATCGGAATCTATAACTAGTGTCACGGGAATGGTTCAAAACAGTCAGTAAGAAGTGTCAGTCTTCTTGTACTTAAGTCGGCATTGTGCATTTTGTATTTAATTCCGATGCTATTTCTGTGTTTCATCGTCAAAAAGATGGTCCAAGGGATACAGTAAACCTGAAGTGAAGCATCGGAATCTATAACTAGTGTCACAGGAACGGTTCAAAACATAGACAGTAAGAAGAGTCAGTCTTCTTGTACTTAAGTCGGCATTGTGCCTTTTCTATTTAATTCCGATGCAATTTCTGTGTTTCATCGTCAATATGTAGGTCCAAGGGATACAGTAAACCTCAAGTAAAGCATAGGAATCTATAACTAGTGTCACAGGAATGGTTCAAAACATAGACAGTAGGAAGAGTCAGTCTTCTTGTACTTAAGTCGGCATTGTGCCTTTTCTATTAAATTCCGATGCAATTTCTGTGTTTCGTCGTCAAAAAGAAGGTCTGAGGGGTACAGTAAACCTGAAGTGAAGCATCGGAATCTATAACTAGTGTCACAGGAATGGTTCAAAACATAGACAGTAGAAAGAGTCATTCTTCTTGTACTGAAGTCGGCATTGTGCCTTTTCTATTTAATTCCGATGGAATTTCTGTGTTTCATCGTCAAAAAAAAAAAGGTCAGAGGGATACAGTAAACCTGAAGTGAAGCATCGGAATCTATAACTAGTGTCACAGGAATGGTTCAAAACATAGACAGTAGGAAGAGTCAGTCTTCTTGTACTTAAGTCGGCATTGTGCCTCTTCTATTTAATTCCGATGCAATTTCTGTGTTTCATAGTCAATAAGTAGGTCCAAGGGATACGGTAAACCTGAGGTGAAGCATCGGAATCTATAACTAGTGTAACAGGAATGGTTCAAAACATAGACAGTAGCAAGCATCAGTCTTCTTGTACTTAAGTCGGCATTGTGCCTTTTGTATTTAATTCCGATGCAATTTCTGTGTTTCATCGTCAATAAGAAGGTCCAAGGGATACAGTAAAAATGAAGTGAAGCATCGGAATCTATAACTAGTGTCACAGGAATGGTTCAAAACATAGACAGTATGAAGAACAAGTCTTCTTGTACTTAAGTCGGCATTGTGCTTATTCTATTTAATTCCGATGCAATTTCGGTGTTTCATCTTCTATAAGAAGGTCAGAGGGATACAGTAAACCAGAAGTGAAGATCAGAATCTATAACTAGTGTCACTGGAATTGTTCTAACGTAGTCAGTAAGAAGGGTCAGTCTTCTTGTACTTAAGTCAGCATTGTGCCTTTTGTATGTAATTCCGATGCAATTTCTGTGTTTCATCGTCAATAAGGAGGTCCAAGGAATACAGTAAACCTGAAGTGAAGCATCGGAATCTATAACTAGTGTCACAGGAATGGTTCAAGACATAGACAGCAAGAAGAGTCAGTCTTCTTGTACTTAAGTCAGCATTGTGCCTTTTGTATTTAATTCCGATCCAACTTCTGTGTTTCATCGTCAATAAGAAGGTCAGAGGGATACAGTAAATCTGAAGTGAAGCATCGGAATCTATAACTAGTGTCACAGGAACGGTTCAAAACATAGACAGTAAGAAGAGTCAGTCTTCTTGTACTTAAGTCGGCATTGTGCCTTTTCTATTTAATTCCGATGCAATTTCTGTGTTTCATCGTCAATATGTAGGTCCAAGGGATACAGTAAACCTCAAGTAAAGCATAGGAATCTATAACTAGTGTGACAGGAATGGTTCAAAACATAGACAGTAGGAAGAGTCAGTCTTCTTGTACTTAAGTCGGCATTGTGCCTTTTCTATTAAATTCCGATGCAATTTCTGTGTTTCGTCGTCAAAAAGAAGGTCAGAGGGGTACAGTAAACCTGAAGTGAAGCATCGGAATCTATAACTAGTGTCACAGGAATGGTTCAAGACATAGACAGTAGAAAGAGTCATTCTTCTTGTACTGAAGTCGGCATTGTGCCTTTTCTATTTAATTCCGATGGAATTTCTGTGTTTCATCGTCAAAAAAAAAGGTCAGAGGGATACAGTAAACCTGAAGTGAAGCATCGGAACCTATAACTAGTGTCACAGGAATGGTTCAAAACATAGACAGTAGGAAGAGTCAGTCTTCTTGTACTTAAGTCGGCATTGTGCCTCTTCTATTTAATTCCGATGCAATTTCTGTGTTTCATCGTCAATAAGTAGGTCCAAGGGATACGGTAAACCTGAGGTGAAGCATCGGAATCTATAACTAGTGTAACAGGAATGGTTCAAAACATAGACAGTAGCAAGCATCAGTCTTCTTGTACTTAAGTCGGCATTGTGCCTTTTGTATTTAATTCCGATGCAATTTCTGTGTTTCATCGTCAATAAGAAGGTCCAAGGGATACAGTAAAAATGAAGTGAAGCATCGGAATCTATAACTAGTGTCACAGGAATGGTTCAAAACATAGACAGTATGAAGAACCAGTCTTCTTGTACTTAAGTCGGCATTGTGCTTATTCTATTTAATTCCGATGCAATTTCGGTGTTTCATCTTCTATAAGAAGGTCAGAGGGATACAGTAAACCAGAAGTGAAGATCAGAATCTATAACTAGTGTCACTGGAATTGTTCTAACGTAGTCAGTAAGAAGGGTCAGTCTTCTTGTACTTAAGTCAGCATTGTGCCTTTTGTATTTAATTCCGATGCAATTTCTGTGTTTCATCGTCAATAAGGAGGTCCAAGGAATACAGTAAACCTGAAGTGAAGCATCGGAATCTATAACTAGTGTCACAGGAATGGTTCAAGACATAGACAGCAAGAAGAGTCAGTCTTCTTGTACTTAAGTCAGCATTGTGCCTTTTGTATTTAATTCCGATCCAACTTCTGTGTTTCATCGTCAATAAGAAGGTCAGAGGGATACAGTAAATCTGAAGTGAAGCATCGGAATCTATAACTAGTGTCACAGGAATGGTTCAAAACAGTCAGTAAGGAGAGTCAGTCTCCTTGTAATTAAGTCGGCATTGTGCCTTTTGTATTTAATTCCGATGCAATATCTGTGTTTCATCGTCAATAAGAAGGTCCAAGGGATACAGTAAACGTGAAGTGAAGCATCGGAATCCATAAGTAGTGTCACAGGAATGGTTCAAATCATAGACAGTAAGAAGAGTCAGTCTTCTTGTACTTAAGTCGGCATTGTGCATTTTCTATTTAATTCCGATGCAATTTCTGTATTTCATCGTCAATAAGGAAATCAGAGGGATACAGTAAACCTGAAGTGAAGCATCCGAATCTACAACTAGTGTCACAGGAATGGTTCAAAACATAGTCAGTAAGAATAGTCAGTCTTCTTGTACTTAAGTCGGCATTGTGCCTTTTCTATTTAATTCCGATGCAATTTTCTGTGTTTCACCGTCAAAAAGAAGGTCAGAGGGATACAGTAAACCTGAAGTGTAGCATCGGAATCTATAACTAGTGTCACGGGAATGGTTCAAAACAGTCAGTAAGAAGTGTCAGTCTTCTTGTACTTAAGTCGGCATTGTGCATTTTGTATTTAATTCCGATGCTATTTCTGTGTTTCATCGTCAAAAAGATGGTCCAAGGGATACAGTAAACCTCAAGTAAAGCATAGGAATCTATAACTAGTGTCACAGGAATGGTTCAAAACATAGACAGTAGGAAGAGTCAGTCTTCTTGTACTTAAGTCGGCATTGTGCCTTTTCTATTAAATTCCGATGCAATTTCTGTGTTTCGTCGTCAAAAAGAAGGTCAGAGGGGTACAGTAAACCTGAAGTGAAGCATCGGAATCTATAACTAGTGTCACAGGAATGGTTCAAGACATAGACAGTAGAAAGAGTCATTCTTCTTGTACTGAAGTCGGCATTGTGCCTTTTCTATTTAATTCCGATGGAATTTCTGTGTTTCATCGTCAAAAAAAAGGTCAGAGGGATACAGTAAACCTGAAGTGAAGCATCGGAACCTATAACTAGTGTCACAGGAATGGTTCAAAACATAGACAGTAGGAAGAGTCAGTCTTCTTGTACTTAAGTCGGCATTGTGCCTCTTCTATTTAATTCCGATGCAATTTCTGTGTTTCATCGTCAATAAGTAGGTCCAAGGGATACGGTAAACCTGAGGTGAAGCATCGGAATCTATAACTAGTGTCACAGGAATGGTTCAAAACATAGACAGTAGAAAGCATCAGTCTTCTTGTACTTATGTCGGCATTGTGCCTTTTGTATTTAATTCCGATGCAATTTCTGTGTTTCATCGTCAATAAGAAGGTCCAAGGGATACAGTAAACGTGAAGTGAAGCATCGGAATCTATAACTAGTGTCACAGGAATGGTTCAAAACATAGGCAGTAAGGAGGGTCAGTCTTCTTGTACTTAAGTCGGCATTGTGCCTTTTCTATTTAATTCCGATGCGATTTCTGTGTTTCATCGTCAAAAAGGAGGTCAGTGGGATAGAGTAAACCTGAAGTGCATAATCGGAATCTATAACTAGTGTCACAGGAACGGTTCAAACCATAGACAGTAGGAAGAGTCAGCCTTCTGGTACTTGAGTCGGCATTGTGCCTTTTCTATTTAATTCCGATGCAATTTCTGTGTTTCATCGTCAATAAGAAGGACAGAGGGATACAAAAACCAGAAGTGAAGCATCGGAATCTATAACTAGTGTCACTGGAATGGTTTTAACATAGACAGTAAGTAGCTTCGGTCTTCTTGTACTTAAGTCGGCATTGTGCCCTTTGTATTTAATTCCGATGCAATTTCTGTGTTTCATCGTCAATAAGAAGGTCCAAGGGATACAGTAAAAATGAAGTGAAGCATCGGAATCTATAACTAGTGTCACAGGAATGGTTCAAAACATAGACAGTATGAAGAACCAGTCTTCTTGTACTTAAGTCGGCATTGTGCTTATTCTATTTAATTTCGATGCAATTTCGGTGTTTCATCTTCTATAAGAAGGTCAGAGGGATACAGTAAACCAGAAGTGAAGCATCAGAATCTATAACTAGTGTCACTGGTATTGTTCTAACGTAGTCAGTAAGAAGGGTCAGTCTTCTTGTACTTAAGTCAGCATTGTGCCTTTTGTATTTAATTCCGATGCAATTTCTGTGTTTCATCGTCAATAAGGAGGTCCAAGGAATACAGTAAACCTGAAGTGAAGCATCGGAATCTATAACTAGTGTCACAGGAATGGTTCAAGACATAGACAGCAAGAAGAGTCAGTCTTCTTGCACTTAAGTCAGCATTGTGCCCTTTGTAATTAATTCCGATCCAACTTCAGTGTTTCATCGTCAATAAGAAGGTCAGAGGGATACAGTAAATCTGAAGTGAAGCATCGGAATCTATAACTAGTGTCACAGGAATGGTTCAAATCAGTCAGTAAGGAGAGTCAGTCTTCTTGTAATTAAGTCGGCATTGTGCCTTTTGTATTTAATTCCGATGCAATATCTGTGTTTCATCGTCAATAAGAAGGTCCAAGGGATACAGTAAACGTGAAGTGAAGCATCGGAATCTATAACTAGTGTCACAGGAATGGTTCAAAACATAGGCAGGAAGGAGGGTCAGTCTTCTTGTACTTAAGTCGGCATTGTGCCTTTTCTATTTAATTCCGATGCGATTTCTGTGTTTCATCGTCAAAAAGGAGGGCAGTGGGATAGAGTAAACCTGAAGTGCATAATCGGAATCTATAACTAGTGTCACAGGAACGGTTCAAACCATAGACAGTAGGAAGAGTCAGCCTTCTGGTACTTGAGTCGGCATTGTGCCTTTTCTATTTAATTCCGATGCAATTTCTGTGTTTCATCGTCAATAAGAAAGACAGAGGGATACAAAAACCTGAAGTGAAGCATCGGAATCTATAACTAGTGTCACTGGAATGGTTTTAACATAGACAGTAAGTAGCTTCGGTCTTCCTGTACTTAAGTCGGCATTGTGCCCTTTGTAATTAATTCCGATGCAATTTCTGTGTTTCATCGTTAATAAGAAGGTCCAAGGGATACAGTAAAAATGAAGTGAAGCATCGGAATCTATAACTAGTGTCACAGGAATGGTTCAAAACATAGACAGAATGAAGAACCAGTCTTCTTGTACTTAAGTCGGCATTGTGCTTATTCTATTTAACTCCCATGCAATTTCTGTGTTTCATCTTCTATAAGAAGGTCAGAGGGATACAGTAAACCAGAAGTGAAGCATCAGAATCTATAACTAGTGTCACTGGATTGGTTCAAACGTAGTCAGTAAGAAGGGTCAGTCTTCTT
Organism: Schistocerca americana; assembly: GCF_021461395.2. Classification (NCBI taxonomy): domain Eukaryota; kingdom Metazoa; phylum Arthropoda; class Insecta; order Orthoptera; family Acrididae; genus Schistocerca; species Schistocerca americana. The sequence continues at coordinate 22,263,784 of NC_060121.1, read as the reverse complement.
GTACTTAAGTCAGCATTGTGCCTTTTGTATTTAATTCCGATGCAATTTCTGTGTTTCATCGTCAATAAGGAGGTCCAAGGAATACAGTAAACCTGAAGTGAAGCATCGGAATCTATAACTAGTGTCACAGGAATGGTTCAAGACATAGACAGTAAGAAGAGTCAGTCTTCTTGTACTTAAGTCAGCATTGTGCCTTTTGTATTTAATTCCGATCCAATTTCTGTGTTTCATCGTTAATAAGGTCAGAGGGATACAGTAAATCTGAAGTGAAGCATCGGAATCTATAACTTGTGTCACAGGAATGGTTCAAAGCAGTCAATAAGGAGAGTCAGTCTTCTTGTAATTAAGTCGGCATTGTGCCTTTTGTATTTAATTCCGATGCAATATCTGTGTTACATCGTCAATAAGAAGGTCCAAGGGATACAGTAATCGTGAAGTGAAGCATCGGAATCTATAACTAGTGTCACAGGAATGGTTCAAAACATAGACAGTAAGAAGAGTCAGTCTTCTTGTACTTAAGTCGGCATTGTGCCTTTTCTATTTAATTCCGATGCAATTTCTGTGTTTCATCGTCAAAAAGAAGGTCAGTGGGATAGAGTAAACCTGAAGTGCATAATCGGAATCTATAACTAGTGTCACAGGAACGGTTCAAACCATAGACAGTAGGAAGAGTCAGCCTTCTTGTACTTGAGTCGGCATTGTGCCTTTTCTATTTAATTCCGTTGCAATTTCTGTGTTTCATCGTCAAAAAGAAGGTCAGAGGGATACAGTATCCCTGAATTGAAGCATCGGAATCTGTAACTAGTGTCACAGGAACGGTTCAAAGCATAGATAGTAGGAAGAGTCAGTCTTCTTGTACTTAAGTCGGCATTGTGCTTTTTCCATTTAATTCCGATGCAATTTCTGTGTTTCGTCGTCAATAAGAAGGACAGAGGGATACAGTAAACCTGAAGTGAAGCATCGGAATCTATAACTAGTGTCACTGGAATGGTTCTAACATAGACAGTAAGTAGGGTCAGTCTTCTTGTACTTAAGTCGGCATTGTGCCCTTTGTATTTAATTCCGATGCAATTTCTGTGTTTCATCGTCAATAAGAAGGTCCAAGGGATACAGTAAAAATGAAGTGAAGCATCGGAATGTATAACTAGTGTCACAGGAATGGTTCAAAACATAGGCAGTATGAAGAACCAGTTTTCTTGTACTTAAGTCTGCATTGTGCTTATTCTATTTAATTACGATGCAATTTCTGTGTTTCATCGTCTATAAGATGGTCAGAGGGATACAGTAAACCAGAAGTGAAGCATCGGAATCTATAACTATTGTCACTGGAATGGTTCTAACATAGACAGTAAGAAGGGTCAGTCTTCTAGTACTTAAGTCGGCATTGTGCCTTTTGTATTTAATTCCGATGCACTATCTGTGTTCCATCGTCAATAAGAAGATCCAAGGGATACACTAAACCTGAAATGATGCATCGGAATCTATAACTGGTGTCACAGGAATGGTTCAAAACATATACAGTAGGAAGATTCAGTCTACATGTACTTAAGTCGGCATTGTGCCTTTTGTATTGATTTCCGATGTAATTTCTGTGTTACATCGTCAATAAGGAGGTCAGAGGGATACAGTAAACCTGAAGTGAAGCATCGGAATCTATAACTAGTGTCACAGGAATGGTTCAAAGCATAGTCAGTAAAAAGAGTCAGTCTTCTTGTACTTATGTTGGCATTGTGCCTTTTGTGTTTATTTCCGATGCAATTTCTTTGTTTCAACGTCAATAAGAAGGTCAGAGGGATACAGTAAACCTGAAGTGAAGCGTCGGAATCTATAACTAGTGTCACAGGAATGGTTCAAAACAGTCAGTAAGAAGAGTCAGCCTTCTTGTACTTCATTCGGCATTGTGCATTTTGTATTTAATTCCGATGCAATTTCTGTGTTTCATCGTCAATAAGATGGTCCAAGGGATACAGTAAACCTGAAGTGAATCATCGGAATCTATAACTAGTGTCACAGGAATGGTTCAAATCTTAGACAGTAAGAAGAGTCAGTCTTCTTGTACTTAAGTCGGCAATGTGCCTTTTGTATTTAATTCCGATGTAAGTTCTGTGTTTCATCGTCAAAAAGAAGGTCAGAGGGATACAGTAAACCTGAAGTGAAGCATCGGAATCAATAACTAGTGTCACAGGAATGGTTCAAAACATAGGCAGTAGGAAGAGTCAGTCTTTTTGTACTTAAGTCGGCATTGTGCCTTTCTATTTAATTCCGATGCAATTTCTGTGTTTCATCGTCAAAATGAAGGTCAGAGGGATACAGTAAAACTGAAGTGAAGCATCGTAATCTATAACTAGTGTCACAGGAATGGTTCAAAACATAGACAGTAGGAAGAGTCAGTCTTCTTGTAATTAAGTCGGCATTGTGCCTTTTCTATTTAATTCCGATGCAATTTCTGTTTTTCATCGTCAATAAGTAGGTCCAAGGGATACAGTAAACCGGAAGTGAAGCATCGCAATCTATAACTAGTGTCACAGGAACGGTTCAAACCATAGGCAGTAGGAAGAGTCAGCCTTCTTGTACTTGAGTCGGCATTGTGCCTTTTCTATTTAATTCCGATGCAATTTCTGTGTTTCATCGTCAAAAAGAAGGTCAGAGGGATACAGTATCCCTGAATTGAAGCATCGGAATCTGTAACTAGTGTCACAGGAACGGTTTAAAGCATAGATAGTAGGAAGAGTCAGTCTTCTTGTACTTCAGTCGGCATTGTGCTTTTTCCATTTACTTCCGATGCAATTTCTGTGTTTCATCGTCAATAAGAAGGACAGAGGGATACAGTAAACCTGAAGTGAAGCATCGGAATCTATAACTAGTTTCACTGGAATGGTTCTAACATAGACAGTAAGTAGGGTCAGTCTTCTTGTACTTAAGTCGGCATTGTGCCCTTTGTATTTAATTCCGATGCAATTTCTGTGTTTCATCGTCAATAAGAAGGTCCAAGGGATACAGTAAAAATGAAGTGAAGCATCGGAATCTATAACTAGTGTCACAGGAATGGTTCAAAACATAGGCAGTATGAAAAACCAGTTTTCTTGTACTTAAGTCGGCATTGTGCTTATTCTATTTAATTACGATGCAATTTCTGTGTTTCATCGTCTATAAGATGGTCAGAGGGATACAGTAAACCAGAAGTGAAGCATCGGAATCTATAACTATTGTCACTGGAATGGTTGTAACATAGACAGTAAGAAGGGTCAGTCTTCTAGTACTTAAGTCGGCATTGTGCCTTTTGTATTTAATTCCGATCCAACTTCTGTGTTTCATCGTCAATAAGAAGATCAGAGGGATACAGTAAATCTGAAGTGAAGCATCGGAATCTATAACTAGTGTCACAGGAATGGCTCAAAACAGTCAGTAAGAAGAGTCAGTCTTTTTGTAATTAAGTCGGCATTGTGCCTTTTGTATTTAATTCCGATGCACTATCTGTGTTCCATCGTCAATACGAAGATCCAAGGGATACACTAAACCTGAAATGATGCGTCGGAATCTATAACTGGTGTCACAGGAATGGTTCAAATCTTAGACAGTAAGAAGAGTCAGTCTTCTTGTACTTAAGTCGGCAATGTGCCTTTTGTATTTAATTCCGATGTAAGTTCTGTGTTTCATCGTCAAAAAGAAGGTCAGAGGGATACAGTAAACCTGAAGTGAAGCATCGGAATCAATAACTAGTGTCACAGGAATGGTTCAAAACATAGGCAGTAGGAAGAGTCAGTCTTTTTGTACTTAAGTCGGCATTGTGCCATTCTCTTTAATTCCGATGCAATTTCTGTGTTTCATCGTCAAAATGAATGTCAGAGGGATACAGTAAAACTGAAGTGAAGCATCGGAATCTATAACTAGTGTCACAGGAATGGTTCAAAACATAGACAGTAGGAAGAGTCAGTCTTCTTGTACTTAAGTCGGCATTGTGCCTTTTATATTTAATTCCGATGCAATTTCTGTTTTTCATCGTCAATAAGTAGGTCCAAGGGATACAGTAAACCGGAAGTGAAGCATCGCAATCTGTAACTAGTGTCACAGGAACGGTTCAAAGCATAGATAGTAGGAAGAGTCAGTCTTCTTGTACTTAAGTCGGCATTGTGCTTTTTCCATTTAATTCCGATGCAATATCTGTGTTTCATCGTCAATAAGAAGGAAAGAGGGATACAGTAAACCTGAAGTGAAGCATCGGAATCTATAACTAGTGTCACTGGAATGGTTCTAACATAGACAGTAAGTAGGGTCAGTCTTCTTGTACTTAAGTCGGCATTGTGCCCTTTCTATTTAATTCCGATGCAATTTCTGTGTTTCATCGTCAATAAGAAGGTCCAAGGGATACAGTAAAAATGAAGTGAAGCATCGGAATCTATAACTAGTGTCACAGGAATGGTTCAAAACATAGGCAGTATGAAGAACCAGTTTTCTTGTACTTAAGTCGCAATGTGCTTATTCTATTTAATTACGATGCAATTTCTGTGTTTCATCGTCTATAAGATGGTCAGAGGGATACAGTAAACCAGAAGTGAAGCATCGGAATCTATAACTATTGTCACTGGAATGGTTCTAATATAGACAGTAAGAAGGGTCAGTCTTCTAGTACTTAAGTCGGCATTGTGCCTTTTGTATTTAATTCCGATCCAACTTCTGTGTTTCATCGGCAATAAGAAGGTCAGAGGGATACAGTAAATCTGAAGTGAAGCATCGGAATCTATAACTAGTGTCACAGGAATGGCTCAAAACAGTCAGTAAGAAGAGTCAGTCTTCTTGTAATTAAGTCGGCATTGTGCCTTTTGTATTTAATTCCGATGCACTATCTGTGTTCCATCGTCAATAAGAAGATCCAAGGGATACACTAAACCTGAAATGATGCATCGGAATCTATAACTGGTGTCACAGGAATGGTTCAAAACATATACAGTAGGAAGATTCAGTCTACATGTACTTAAGTCGGCATTGTGCCTTTTGTATTGATTTCCGATGCAATTTCTGTGTTACATCGTCAGTAATGAGGTCAGAGGGATACAGTAAACCTGAAGTGAAGCATCGGAATCTATAACTAGTATCACAGGAATGGTTCAAAGCATAGTCAGTAAAAAGAGTCAGTCTTCTTGTACTTATGTTGGCATTGTGCCTTTTGTGTTTATTTCCGATGAAATTTCTTTGTTTCAACGTCAATAAGAAGGTCAGAGGGATACATTAAACCTGAAGTGAAGCATCGGAAACTATAACTAGTGTCACAGGAATGGTTCAAAACCGTCAGTAAGAAGAGTCAGCCTTCTTGTACTTCTTTCGGCATTGTGCATTTTGTATTTAATTCCGATGCAATTTCTGTGTTTCATCGTCAATAAGATGGTCCAAGGGATACAGTAAACCTGAAGTGAATCATCGGAATCTATAACTAGTGTCACAGGAATGGTTCAAATCTTAGACAGTGAGAAGAGTCAGTCTTCTTGTACTTAAGTCGGCAATGTGCCTTTTGTATTTAATTCCGATGTAAGTTCTGTGTTTCATCGTCAAAAAGAAGGTCAGAGGGATACAGTAAACCTGAAGTGAAGCATCGGAATCAATAACTAGTGTCACAGGAATGGTTCAAAACATAGGCAGTAGGAAGAGTCAGTCTTTTTGTACTTAAGTCGGCATTGTGCCTTTCTATTTAATTCCGATGCAATTTCTGTGTTTCATCGACAAACTTAAGGTCAGAGGGATACAGTAAAACTGAAGTGAAGCATCGGAATCTATAACTAGTGTCACAGGAATGGTTCAAAACATAGACAGTAGGAAGAGACAGTCTTCTTGTACATAAGTCGGCATTGTGCCTTTTCTATTTAATTCCGATGCAATTTCTGTTTTTCATCGTCAATAAGTAGGTCCAAGGGATACAGTAAACCTGAAGTGAAGCATCGCAATCTATAACTAGTGTCACAGGAATGGTCCAAAGCATAGGCAGTAGGAAGAGTCAGTCTTCTTGTACTTATGTTGGCATTGTGCCTTTTGTATTTAATTCCGATGCAATTTCTTTGTTTCAACGTCAATAAGAAAGTCAGAGGGATACAGTAAACCTGAAGTGAAGCATCGGAATCTATAACTAGTGTCACAGGAAAGGTTGAAAACAGTCAGTAAGAAGAGTCAGTCTTCTTGTACTTAAGTCGGCATTGTGCATTTTGTATTTAATTCCGATGCAATTTCTGTGTTTCATCGTCAATAAGATTGTCCAAGGGATACAGTAAACCTGAAGTGAAGCATCGGAATCTATAACTAGTGTCACAGGAATGGTTCAAATCATAGACAGTAAGTAGAGTCAGTCTTCTTGTACTTAAGTCGGCTTTGTGATTTTGTATTTAATTCCGATGTAATTTCTGTGTTTCATCGTCAAAAAGAAGGTCAGAAGGATACAGTAAACCTGAAGTGAAGCATCGGAATCTATAACTAGTGTCACAGGAATGGTTCAAAACATAGACAGTAGAAAGAGTCAGTCTTCTTGTACTTAAGTCGGCATTGTGCCTTTTCTATTTAATTCCGATGCAATTTCTGTGTTTCATCGTCAATAAGTAGGTCCAAGGGATACAGTGAACCTGAAGTGAAGCATCGGAGTCTATAACTAGAGTAACTGGAATGGTTCAAAACAGAGACAGTAAGAAGAGTAGGTCTTCTTGTACTTAAGTCGGCATTGTGCCTTTTGTATTTAATTCCGATCCAACTTCTGTGTTTCATCGTCAATATGAAGGTCAGAGGGAAACAGTAAATCTGCAGTGAAGCATCGGAATCTATAACTAGTGTCACAGGAAAGGTTCAAAACAGTCAGTAAGAAGAGTCAGTCTTCTTGTACTTAAGTCGGCATTGTGCATTTTGTATTTAATTCCGATGCAATTTCTGTGTTTCATCGTCAATAAGATTGTCCAAGGGATACAGTAAACCTGAAGTGAAGCATCGGAATCTATAACTAGTGTCACAGGAATGGTTCAAATCATAGACAGTAAGTAGAGTCAGTCTTCTTGTACTTAAGTCGGCATTGTGATTTTGTATTTAATTCCGATGTAATTTCTGTGTTTCATCGTCAAAAAGAAGGTCAGAAGGATACAGTAAACCTGAAGTGAAGCATCGGAATCTATAACTAGTGTCACAGGAATGGTTCAAAACATAGACAGTAGAAAGAGTCAGTCTTCTTGTACTTAAGTCGGCATTGTGCCTTTTCTATTTAATTCCGATGCAATATCTGTGTTTCATCGTCAATAAGTAGGTCCAAGGGATACAGTAAACCTGAAGTGAAGCATCGGAGTCTATAACCAGTGTAACTGGAATGGTTCAAAACAGAGACAGTAAGAAGAGTAGGTCTTCTTGTACTTAAGTCGGCATTGTGCCTTTTGTATTTAATTCCGATCCAACTTCTGTGTTTCATCGTTAATAAGAAGGTCAGAGGGATACAGTAAATCTGCAGTGAAGCATCGGAATCTATAACTAGTGTCACAGGAGTGGTTCAAAACAGTCAGTAAGAAGAGTCAGTCTTCTTGTAATTAAGTCGGCATTGTGCCTTTTGTATTAAATTCCGATGCAATATCTGTGTTTCATCGTCAATAAGAAGGTCCAAGGGATACAGTAAACGTGAAGTGAAGCATCGGAATCCATAACTAGAGTCACAGGAATGGTTCAAAACATAGACAGTAAGAAGAGGCAGTCTTCCTGTACTTAAGTCGGCATTGTGCCTTTTCTATTTAATTCCGATTCAATTTCTGTGTTTCATCGTCAAAAAGAAGGTCAGAGGGATAGAGTAAGCACGAAGTGAATAATCGGAATCTATAACTAGTGTCACTAGAACGGTTCAAAACATAGACAGTAGGAAGAGTCAGCCTTCTTGTACTTGAGTCGGCATTGTGCCTTTTGTATTTAATTTCGATGCAATTTCTGTGTTTCATCGTCAATAAGAAGGTCAGAGGGATACAGTAAACCTGAAGTGAAGCATCGGAATTTATAACTAGTGTCACAGGAATGGTTCAAAACAGTCAGTAAGAAGAGTCAGTCTTCTTGTACTTAAGTCGGCATTGTGCATTTTGTATTTACCTCCGATGCAATTAATGTGTTTCATCGTCAATACGATCGTCCAAGGGATACAGTAAACCTGAAGTGAAGCATCGGAATCTATAACTAGTGTCACAGGAATGGTTCAAATCATAGACAGTAAGAAGAGTCAGGCTTCTTGTACTTAAGTCGGCATTGTGCCTTTTGTATTTAATTCTGATGTAATTTCTGTGTTTCATCGTCAAAATGAAGGTCAGAGGGATACAGTTAACCTGAAATGAAGCATCGGAACCTATAACTGGTGTCACAGGAATGGTTCAACTTATATACAGTAGGAAGATTCAGTCTACATGTAGTTAAGTCGGCATTGTGCCTTTTGTATTTATTTCCGAAGCAATTTCTGTGTTTCTTCGTCAATAAGAAGGTCAGAGGGATACAGTATCCCTGAATTGAAGCATCGGAATCTGTAACTAGTGTCACAGGCACGGTTCAAAGCTTGGATAGTAGGAAGAGTCAGTCTTCTTGTACTTAAGTCGGCATTGTGCTTTTTCCATTTAATTCCGATGCAATTTCTGTGTTTCATCGTCAATAAGAAGGACAGAGGGATACAGTAAACCTGAAGTGAAGCATCGGAATCTATAACTAGTGTCACTGGAATGGTTCTAACATAGACAGTAAGTAGGGTCAGTCTTCTTGTACTTAAGTCGGCATTGTGCCCTTTGTATTTAATTCCGATGCAATTTCTGTGTTTCATCGTCAATAAGAAGGTCCAAGGGATACAGTAAAAATGAAGTGAAGCATCGGAATCTATAACTAGTGTCACAGGAATGGTTCAAAACATAGGCAGTATGAAGAACCAGTTTTCTTGTACTTAAGTCGGCATTGTGCTTATTCTATTTAATTACGATGCAATTTCTGTGTTTCATCGTCTATAAGATGGTCAGAGGGATACAGTAAACCAGAAGTGAAGCATCGGAATCTATAACTATTGTCAGTGGAATGGTTCTAACGTAGACAGTAAGAAGGGTCAGTCTTCTAGTACTTAAGTCGGCATTGTGCCTTTTGTATTTAATTCCGATCCAACTTTTGTGTTTCATCGGCAATAAGAAGGTCAGAGGGATACAGTTCAATCTGAAGTGAAGCATCGGAATCTATAACTAGTGTCACAGGAATGGCTCAAAACAGTCAGTAAGAAGAGTCAGTCTTCTTGTAATTAAGTCGGCATTGTGCCTTTTGTATTTAATTCCGATGCAATATCTGTGTTTCATCGTCAATAAGAAGGTCCAAGGGATACAGTAAACGTGAAGTGAAGTATCGGAATCCATATCTAGTGTCACAGGAATGGTTCAAAACATAGACAGTAAGAAGAGTCAGTCTTCTTGTACTTAAGTCGGCATTGTGCCTTTTGTATTTAATTCCGATCCAACTTCTGTGTTTCATCGTCAATAAGAAGATCCAAGGGATACACTAAACCTGAAATGATGCATCGGAATCTATAACTGGTGTCACAGGAATGGTTCAAACATATACAGTAGGAAGGTTCAGTCTACATGTACTTAAGTCGGCATTGTGCCTTTTGTATTGATCTCCGATGCTATTTCTGTGTTACATCGTCAGTAATGAGGTCAGAGGGATACAGTAAACCTGAAGTGAAGCATCGGAATCTATAACTAGTGTCACAGGAATGGTTCAAAGCATAGTCAGTAAAAAGAGACAGTCTTCTTGTACTTATGTTGGCATTGTGCCTTTTGTGTTTATTTCCGATGCAATTTCTTTGTTTCAACGTCAATAGGAAGGTCAGAGGGATACAGTAAACCTGAAGTGAAGCATCGGAATCTATAACTAGTGTCACAGGAATGGTTCAAAACAGTCAGTAAGAAGAGTCAGCCTTCTTGTACTTCTTTCGGCATTGTGCATTTTGTATTTAATTCCGATGCAATTTCTGTGTTTCATCGTCAATAAGATGGTCCAAGGGATACAGTAAAAATGAAGTGAATCATCGGAATCTATAACTAGTGTCACAGGAATGGTTCAAATATTAGACAGTAAGAAGAGTCAGTCTTCTTGTACTTAAGTCGGCAATGTGCCTTTTGTATTTAATTCCGATGTAAGTTCTGTGTTTCATCGTCAAAAAGAAGGTCAGAGGGATACAGTAAACCTGAAGTGAAGCATCGGGATCAATAACTAGTGTCACAGGAATGGTTCAAAACATAGGCAGTAGGAAGAGTCAGTCTTTTTGTACTTAAGTCGGCATTGTGCCTTTCTATTTAATTCCGATGCAATTTCTGTGTTTCATCGACAAAATGAAGGTCAGAGGGATACAGTAAAACTGAAGTGAAGCATCGGAATCTATAACTAGTGTCACAGGAATGGCTCAAAACATAGACAGTAGGAAGAGTCAGTCTTCTTGTACATAAGTCGGCATTGTGCCTTTTCTATTTAATTCCGATGCAATTTCTGTTTTTCATCGTCAATAAGTAGGTCCAAGGGATACAGTAAACCTGAAGTGAAGCATCGCAATCTATAACTAGTGTCACAGGAATGGTCCAAAGCATAGGCAGTAGGAAGAGTCAGTCTTCTTGTACTTATGTTGGCATTGTGCCTTTTGTATTTCATTCAGATGCAATTTCTTTGTTTCAACGTCAATAAGAAGGTCAGAGGGATACAGTAAACCTGAAGTGAAGCATCGGAATCTATAACTAGTGTCACAGGAAAGGTTGAAAACAGTCAGTAAGAAGAGTCAGTCTTCTTGTACTTAAGTCGGCATTGTGCATTTTGTATTTAATTCCGATGCAATTTCTGTGTTTCATCGTCAATAAGATTGTCCAAGGGATACAGTAAACCTGAAGTGAAGCATCGGAATCTATAACTAGTGTCACAGGAATGGTTCAAATCATAGACAGTAAGTAGAGTCAGTCTTCTTGTACTTAAGTCGGCATTGTGATTTTGTATTTAATTCCGATGTAATTTCTGTGTTTCATCGTCAAAAAGAAGGTCAGAAGGATACAGTAAACCTGAAGTGAAGCATCGGAATCTATAACTAGTGTCACAGGAATGGTTCAAAACATAGACAGTAGAAAGAGTCAGTCTTCTTGTACTTAAGTCGGCATTGTGCCTTTTCTATTTAATTCCGATGCAATTTCTGTGTTTCATCGTCAATAAGTAGGTCCAAGGGATACAGTAAACCTGAGGTGAAGCATCGGAATCTATAACTAGTGTCACAGGAACGGTTCAAAACATAGACAGTAGGAAGAGTCAGTCTTCTTGTACTTAAGTCGGCATTGTGCCTTTTCTATTAAATTCCGATGCAATTTCTGGGTTTCATCGTCAATAAGAAAGTCAGAGGGATACAGTAAACCTGAAGTGAAGCATCGGAATCTATAACTAGTGTCACAGGAATGGTTCAAATCATAGACAGTAAGTAGAGTCAGTCTTCTTGTACTTAAGTCGGCATTGTGATTTTGTATTTAATTCCGATGTAATTTCTGTGTTTCATCGTCAAAAAGAAGGTCAGAAGGATACAGTAAACCTGAAGTGAAGCATCGGAATCTATAACTAGTGTCACAGGAATGGTTCAAAACATAGACAGTAGAAAGAGTCAGTCTTCTTGTACTTAAGTCGGCATTGTGCCTTTTCTATTTAATTCCGATGCAATTTCTGTGTTTCATCGTCAATAAGTAGGTCCAAGGGATACAGTAAACCTGAAGTGAAGCATCGGAGTCTATAACCAGTGTAACTGGAATGGTTCAAAACAGAGACTGTAAGAAGAGTAGGTCTTCTTGTACTTAAGTCGGCATTGTGCCTTTTGTATTTAATTCCGATCCAACTTCTGTGTTTCATCGTTAATAAGAAGGTCAGAGGGATACAGTAAATCTGCAGTGAAGCATCGGAATCTATAACTAGTGTCACAGGAATGGTTCAAAACAGTCAGTAAGAAGAGTCAGTCTTCTTGTAATTAAGTCGGCATTGTGCCTTTTGTATTAAATTCCGATGCAATATCTGTGTTTCATCGCCAATAAGAAGGTCCAAGGGATACAGTAAACGTGAAGTGAAGCATCGGAATCCATAACTAGAGTCACAGGAATGGTTCAAAACATAGACAGTAAGAAGAGGCAGTCTTCCTGTACTTAAGTCGGCATTGTGCCTTTTCTATTTAATTCCGATTCAATTTCTGTGTTTCATCGTCAAAAAGATGGTCAGAGGGATAGAGTAAGCACGAAGTGAATAATCGGAATCTATAACTAGTGTCACTAGAACGGTTCAAAACATAGACAGTAGGAAGAGTCAGCCTTCTTGTACTTGAGTCGGCATTGTGCCTTTTGTATTTAATTTCGATGCAATTTCTGTGTTTCATCGTCAATAAGAAGGTCAGAGGGATACAGTAAACCTGAAGTGAAGCATCGGAATTTATAACTAGTGTCACAGGAATGGTTCAAAACAGTCAGTAAGAAGAGTCAGTCTTCTTGTACTTAAGTCGGCATTGTGCATTTTGTATTTACCTCCGATGCAATTAATGTGTTTCATCGTCAATACGATCGTCCAAGGGATACAGTAAACCTGAAGTGAAGCATCGGAATCTATAACTAGTGTCACAGGAATGGTTCAAATCATAGACAGTAAGAAGAGTCAGGCTTCTTGTACTTAAGTCGGCATTGTGCCTTTTGTATTTAATTCTGATGTAATTTCTGTGTTTCATCGTCAAAATGAAGGTCAGAGGGATACAGTTAACCTGAAATGAAGCATCGGAACCTATAACTGGCGTCACAGGAATGGTTCAACTTATATACAGTAGGAAGATTCAGTCTACATGTAGTTAAGTCGGCATTGTGCCTTTTGTATTTATTTCCGAAGCAATTTCTGTGTTTCTTCGTCAATAAGAAGGTCAGAGGGATACAGTAAACCTGAAGTGAAGAATCGGAATCTATAACTAGTGTCACAGGAATGGTTCAAAACATAGTCAGTAAGAAGAGTCAGTCTTCTTGTACTTAAGTCGGCATTGTGCATTTTGTATTTAATTCCGATGCAATTTCTGTGTCTCATCGTCAATAAGAAGGTCAGAGGGATACAATGAACCTGAGGTGAAACATTGGAATCTATAACTAGTGTCACGGGAATGGTACGAAGCACAGACAGTAAGAAGAGTCAGGCTTCTTGTACTTAAGTCGGCATTGTGCCTTTTGTATTTAATTCTGATGTAATTTCTGTGTTTCATCGTCAAAATGAAGGTCAGAGGGATACAGTTAACCTGAAATGAAGCATCGGAACCTATAACTGGTGTCACAGGAATGGTTCAAATTATATACAGTAGGAAGATTCAGTCTACATGTAGTTAAGTCGGCATTATGCCTTTTGTATTCAGTTCCGATGAAATCTCTGTGTTGCATCGTCAATAAGAAGGTCCAAGGGATACAGTAAACCTGAAGTGACGCATCGGAATTTATAAATAGTGTCACTGGAATGGTTCAAACTATAGAGATTAAGAAGAGTCAGTCTCCTTGTACTTAAGTCGGCTTTGTGCCTATTCTATTTGATTCCGATGCAATTTCTGTATTTCGTCGCCAATATGAAGGTCCAAAGGATACAGTAAACCTGAAGTGAAGCATCGGAATCTATAACTAGTGTCACAGGAATGGTTCAAAACATAGTCAGTAAGAAGAGTCAGTCTTCTTGTACTTATGTTGGCATTGTGCCTTTTGTATTTAATTCCGATGCAAATTCTGTGTTTCATCGTCAATAAGAAGGTCAGAAGGATACAGTAAACCTGAAGTGAAGCATCGGAATCTATAACTAGTGTCACAGGAATGGTTCAAAACAGTCAGTAAGATGAGTCAGCCTTCTTGTACTTATGTCAGCATTGTGCGTTTTGTGTTTAATTCCGATTCAACTTCTGTTTTTCACCGTCAATAAGAAGGTCCAAGGGATACAGTAAACCTGAAGGGAAGTTTCGGAATCTATAACTAGTGTCACAGGAATGGTTCAAAACATAGACAGTAGGAAGAGTCAGTCTTCTTGTACTTAAGTCGGCATTGTGCTTTTTCTATTTAATTCAGATGCAATTTCTGTGTTTCATCGTCAATAAGAAGGTCAGAGGAATACAGTAAACCTGAAGTGAAGCATCGGAATCAGTAACTAGTGTCACTGGAATGGTTCTAACGTAGACAGTAAGGAGGGTCAGTCTTCTGGTACTTAAGTCGGCATTGTGCCTTTTGTATTTAATTCCGATCCAACTTCTGTGTTTCATCGGCAATAAGAAGGTCAGAGGGATACAGTAAATCTGAAGTGAAGCATCGGAATCTGTAACTAGTGTCACAGGAACGGTTCAAATCATAGACAGTAGGAAGAGTCAGCCTTCTTGTACTTGAGTCGGCATTGTGCCTTTTCTATTTAATTCCGATGCAATTTCTGTGTTTCTTCGTCAAAAAGAAGGTCAGAGGGATACAGTATCCCTGAATTGAAGCATCGGAATCTGTAACTAGTGTCACAGGCACGGTTCAAAGCTTGGATAGTAGGAAGAGTCAGTCTTCTTGTACTTAAGTCGGCATTGTGCTTTTTCCATTTAATTCCGATGCAATTTCTGTGTTTCATCGTCAATAAGAAGGACAGAGGGATACAGTAAACCTGAAGTGAAGCATCGGAATCTATAACTAGTGTCACTGGAATGGTTCTAACATAGACAGTAAGTAGGGTCAGTCTTCTTGTACTTAAGTCGGCATTGTGCCCTTTGTATTTAATTCCGATGCAATTTCTGTGTTTCATCGTCAATAAGAAGGTCCAAGGGATACAGTAAAAATGAAGTGAAGCATCGGAATCTATAACTAGTGTCACAGGAATGGTTCAAAACATAGGCAGTATGAAGAACCAGTTTTCTTGTACTTAAGTCGGCATTGTGCTTATTCTATTTAATTACGATGCAATTTCTGTGTTTCATCGTCTATAAGATGGTCAGAGGGATACAGTAAACCAGAAGTGAAGCATCGGAATCTATAACTATTGTCACTGGAATGGTTCTAATATAGACAGTAAGAAGGGTCAGTCTTCTAGTACTTAAGTCGGCATTGTGCCTTTTGTATTTAATTCCGATCCAACTTTTGTGTTTCATCGGCAATAAGAAGGTCAGAGGGATACAGTAAATCTGAAGTGAAGCATCGGAATCTATAACTAGTGTCACAGGAATGGCTCAAAACAGTCAGTAAGAAGAGTCAGTCTTCTTGTAATTAAGTCGGCATTGTGCCTTTTGTATTTAATTCCGATGCAATATCTGTGTTTCATCGTCAATAAGAAGGTCCAAGGGATACAGTAAACGTGAAGTGAAGTATCGGAATCCATAACTAGTGTCACAGGAATGGTTCAAAACATAGACAGTAAGAAGAGTCAGTCTTCTTGTACTTAAGTCGGCATTGTGCCTTTTTTATTTAATTCCGATGCAATTCATGTGTTTCATCGTCAAAAAGAAGGTCAGAGGGATAGAGTAAACCTGAAGTGAATAATCGGAATCTATAACTAGTGTCACAGGAACGGTTCAAACCATAGACAGTAGGAAGAGTCAGCCTTCTTGTACTTGAGTCGGCATTGTGCCTTTTGTATTTAATTCCGATGCACTATCTGTGTTCCATCGTCAATAAGAAGATCCAAGGGATACACTAAACCTGAAATGATGCATCGGAATCTATAACTGGTGTCACAGGAATGGTTCAAACATATACAGTAGGAAGGTTCACTCTACATGTACTTAAGTCGGCATTGTGCCTTTTGTATTGATCTCCGATGGTATTTCTGTGTTACATCGTCAGTAATGAGGTCAGAGGGATACAGTAAACCTGAAGTGAAGCATCGGAATCTATAACTAGTGTCACAGGAATGGTTCAAAGCATAGTCAGTAAAAAGAGTCAGTCTTCTTGTACTTATGTTGGCATTGTGCCTTTTGTGTTTATTTCCGATGCAATTTCTTTGTTTCAACGTCAATAGGAAGGTCAGAGGGATACAGTAAACCTGAAGTGAAGCATCGGAATCTATAACTAGTGTCACAGGAATGGTTCAAAACAGTCAGTAAGAAGAGTCAGCCTTCTTGTACTTCTTTCGGCATTGTGCATTTTGTATTTAATTCCGATGCAATTTCTGTGTTTCATCGTCAATAAGATGGTCCAAGGGATACAGTAAAAATGAAGTGAATCATCGGAATCTATAACTAGTGTCACAGGGATGGTTCAAATCATAGACAGTAAGAAGAGTCAGTCTTCTTGTACTTAAGTCGGCAATGTGCCTTTTGTATTTAATTCCGATGTAAGTTCTGTGTTTCATCGTCAAAAAGAAGGTCAGAGGGATACAGTAAACCTGAAGTGAAGCATCGGAATCAATAACTAGTGTCACAGGAATGGTTCAAAACATAGGCAGTAGGAAGAGTCAGTCTTTTTGTACTTAAGTCGGCATTGTGCCTTTCTATTTAATTCCGATGCAATTTCTGTGTTTCATCGACAAAATGAAGGTCAGAGGGATACAGTAAAACTGAAGTGAAGCATCGGAATCTATAACTAGTGTCACAGGAATGGTTCAAAACATAGACAGTAGGAAGAGTCAGTCTTCTTGTACATAAGTCGGCATTGTGCCTTTTCTATTTAATTCCGATGCAATTTCTGTTTTTCATCGTCAATAAGTAGGTCCAAGGGATACAGTAAACCTGAAGTGAAGCATCGCAATCTATAACTAGTGTCACAGGAATGGTCCAAAGCATAGGCAGTAGGAAGAGTCAGTCTTCTTGTACTTATGTTGGCATTGTGCCTTTTGTATTTAATTCAGATGCAATTTCTTTGTTTCAACGTCAATAAGAAGGTCAGAGGGATACAGTAAACCTGAAGTGAAGCATCGGAATCTATAACTAGTGTCACAGGAAAGGTTGAAAACAGTCAGTAAGAAGAGTCAGTCTTCTTGTACTTAAGTCGGCATTGTGCATTTTGTATTTAATTCCGATGCAATTTCTGTGTTTCATCGTCAATAAGATTGTCCAAGGGATACAGTAAACCTGAAGTGAAGCATCGGAATCTATAACTAGTGTCACAGGAATGGTTCAAATCATAGACAGTAAGTAGAGTCAGTCTTCTTGTACTTAAGTCGGCATTGTGATTTTGTATTTAATTCCGATGTAATTTCTGTGTTTCATCGTCAAAAAGAAGGTCAGAAGGATACAGTAAACCTGAAGTGAAGCATCGGAATCTATAACTAGTGTCACAGGAATGGTTCAAAACATAGACAGTAGAAAGAGTCAGTCTTCTTGTACTTAAGTCGGCATTGTGCCTTTTCTATTTAATTCCGATGCAATTTCTGTGTTTCATCGTCAATAAGAAGGTCCAAGGGATACAGTAAACCTGAGGTGAAGCATCGGAATCTATAACTAGTGTCACAGGAACGGTTCAAAACATAGACAGTAGGAAGAGTCAGTCTTCTTGTACTTAAGTCGGCATTGTGCCTTTTCTATTAAATTCCGATGCAATTTCTGGGTTTCATCGTCAATAAGAAAGTCAGAGGGATACAGTCAACCTGAAGCGAAGCATCGGAGTCTATAACTAGTGTAACTGGAATGGTTCAAAACAGAGACAGTACGAAGAGTAGGTCTTCTTGTACTTAAGTCGGCATTGTGCCTTTTGTATTTAATTCCGATCCAACTTCTGTGTTTCATCGTCAATAAGAAGGTCCAAGGGATACAGTAAACGTGAAGTGAAGCATCGGAATCCACAACTAGAGTCACAGGAATGGTTCAAAACATAGACAGTAAGAAGAGTCAGTCTTCCTGTACTTAAGTCGGCATTGTGCCTTTTCTATTTAATTCCGATGCAATTTCTGTGTTTCATCGTCAAAAAGAAGGTCAGAGGGATAGAGTAAGCACAAAGTGAATAATCGGAATCTATAACTAGTGTCACAGGAACGGTTCAAAACATAGACAGTAGGAAGAGTCAGCCTTCTTGTACTTGAGTCGGCATTGTGCCTTTTGTATTTAATTCCGATGCAATTTCTGTGTTTCATCGTCAATAAGAAGGTCCAAGGGATACAGTAAACCTGAAGGGAAGCATCGGAATCTATAACTAGTGTGACAGGAATGGTTCAAAACATAGTCAGTAAGAAGAGTCAGTTTTCTTGTACTTATATTGGCATTGTGCCTTTTGTATTTAATTCCGATGCAATTTCTTTGTTTCATCGTCAATAAGAAGGTCAGAGGGATACAGTAAACCTGAAGTGAAGCATCGGAATTTATAACTTGTGTCACAGGAATGGTTCAAAACAGTCAGTAAGAAGAGTCAGTCTTCTTGTACTTAAGTCGGCATTTTGCATTTTGTATTTACCTCCGATGCAATTTCTGTGTTTCATCGTCAATACGATGGTCCAAGGGATACAGTAAACCTGAAGTGAAGCATCGGAAACTATAACTAGTGTCACAGGAATGGTTCAAATCATAGACAGTAAGAAGAGTCAGTCTTCTTGTACTTAAGTCGGCATTGTGCCTTTTGTATTTAATTCTGATGTAATTTCTGTGTTTCATCGTCAAAATGAAGGTCAGAGGGATACAGTAAACCTGAAGTGAAGCATCAAAAACTATAACTACTGTCACAGGAATGGTTCAAAACATAGACAGTAGGAAGAATCAGTCTTCTTGTACTTAAGTCGGCATTGTGCCTTTTCTATTTAATTCCGATGCAATTTCTGTTTTACATCGTCAATAAGTAGGTCCAAGGGATACAGTAAACCTGAAGTGAAGAATCGAAATCTATAACTAGTGTCACAGGAATGCTTCAAAGCATAGGCAGTAGGAAGAGTCAGTCTTCTTGTACTTAAGTCGTCATTTTGCCTTTTCTATTTAATTTCGAAGCAATTTCTGTGTTTCATCGTCAAAAAGAAGGTCAGAAGGATACAGTAAACCTGAAGTGAAGCATCGGAATCTATAACTAGTGTCACAGGAATGGTTCAAAGCAGAGACAGTAGTAAGAGTCTGCCTTCTTGTACTTGAGTCGGCATTGTGCCTTTTGTATTAAATTCCGATGCACTATCTGTGTTCCATCGTCAATAAGAAGATCCAAGGTATACAGTAAACCTGAAATGACGCATCGGAATCTATAACTAGTGTCACAGGAATGGTTCAAAACATATACAGTAGGAAGATTCAGTCTACATGTACTTAAGTCGGCATTGTGCCTTTTGTATTTATTTCCGATGCAATTTCTGTGTTTCATCGTCAATAAGAAGGTCAGAGGGCTACAGTAAACCTGAAGTGAAGCATCGGAATCAATAACTAGTGTCACAGGAATGGTTCAAAACATAGTCAGTAAGAAGAGTCAGTCTTCTTGTACTTAAGTCGGCATTGTCCCTTTTGTATTTAATTCCGATGCAATTTCTGTGTCTCATCGTCAATAAGAAGGTCCAAGGGATACAGTAAACCAGAAGAGAAGCATCGGAATCAATAACTAGTGTCACAGGAATGGTTCAAAGCATAGACACTAAGAAGTGTCAGTCTTTTTGTACTTAAGGCGGCATTGTGCCATTTTCAATTTAATTCCGATGCAATTAGTGTGTTTCATCGTCAATAAGAAAGTCAGAGGGATACTGTAAACCTGAAGTGAAGCATCGGAATCTCTACAGTGTGTCACAGGAATGGTTCAAAATATAGTCAGTAGGAAGAGTCAGTCTTCTTGTACTTAAGTCGCATTGTGCATTTTGTATTTAATTCCGATGCAATTTCTGTGTATCGTCGTCAATACGAAGGTCAGAGGGATACAGTAAACCTGAAGTGAAGCATCGGAATCCATAACTAGTGTCACAGGAATGGTTCAAAACAGTCAGTAAGAAGAGTCAGTCTTCTTGTACTTATGTTGGCATTGTGCCTTATGTATTTAATTCCGATGCAAATTCTGTGTTGCATCGTCAATAATAAGGTCCAAGGGATACAGTAAACCTGAAGTGACGCATCGGAATTTATAAATAGTGTCACAGGAATGGTTCAAACTATAGAGATTAAGAAGAGTCAGTCTTCTTGTACTTAAGTCGGCTTTGTGCCTATTCTATTTGATTCCGATGCAATTTCTGTATTTCGTCGCCAATATGAAGGTCCAAAGGATACAGTAAACCTGAAGTGAAGCATCGGAGTCTATAACTAGTGTCACAGGAATGGTTCAAAACATAGTCAGTAAGAAGAGTCAGTCTTCTTGTACTTATGTTGGCATTGTGCCTTTTGTATTTAATTCCGATGCAAATTCTGTGTTTCATCGTCAATAAGAAGGTCAGAAGGATACAGTAAACCTGAAGTGAAGCATCGGAATCTATAACTAGTGTCACAGGAATGGTTCAAAACAGTCTGTAAGATGAGTCAGTCTTCTTGTACTAATGTCGGCATTGTGCGTTTTGTGTTTAATTCCGATTCAACTTCTGTGTTTCACCGTCAATAAGAAGGTCCAAGGGATACAGTAAACCTGAAGCGAAGTTTCGGAATCTATAACTAGTGTCACAGGAATGGTTCAAAACATAGACAGTAGGAAGAGTCAGTCTTCTTGTACTTAAGTCGGCATTGTGCTTTTTCTATTTAATTCAGATGCAATTTCTGTGTTTCATCGTCAATAAGAAGGTCAGAGGAATACAGTAAACCTGAAGTGATGCATCGGAATCTGTAACTAGTGTCACTGGAATGGTTCTAACATAGACAGTATGAAGGGTCAGTCTTCTTGTACTTAAGTCGGCATTGTGCCTTTTGTATTTAATTGCGATCCAATTTCTGTGTTTCATCGTCAATAAGAAGGTCAGAGGGCTACAGTAAATCTGAAGTGAGGCATCGGAATCTATAACTAGTGTCACAGGAATGGTTCAAAACAGGCAGTTAGTAGAGTCAGTCTTCTTTTAATTAAGTCGGCATTGCGCCTTTTGTATTTAATTCCGATGCAATTTCTGTGTTTCATCGTCAATAAGAAGGTCCAAGGGATACAGTAAACGTGAAGTGAAGCATCGGAATCCTTAAGTAGTGTCACAGGAATGGTTCAAAACATAGACGGTAAGAAGAGGCCGTCTTCTTGTACTTAAGTCGGGATTGTGCCTTTTCTATTTAATTCCGATGCAATTTCTGTGTTTCATCGTCAAAAAGAAGGTCAGAGGGATAGAGTGAACCTGAAGTGAATAATCGGAATCTATAACTAGTGTCCCAGGAACGGTTCAAAACAGAGACAGTAGGAAGAGTCAGCCTTCTTGTACTTGAGTCGGCATTGTGCCTGTTGTATTAAATTCCGATGCACTATCTGTGTTCCATCGTCAATGAGAAGATCCAAGGGATACAGTAAACATGAAATGAAGTATCGGAATCTATAACTAGTGTCACAGGAATGGTTCAAAACATATACAGTAGGAAGATTCAGTCTACATGTACTTAAGTCGGCATTGTGCCTTTTGTATTTTTTTCCGATGCAATTTCTGTGTTTCATCGTCAATAAGAAGGTCAGAGGGATACAGTAAATCTGAAGTGAAGCATCGGAATCTCTAAATAGTGTCACAGAAATGGTTTAAAACATAGTCAGTAAGAAGAGTCAGTCTTCTTGTACTTAGGTCGGCATTGTGCCTTTTGTATTTCATTCCGATGCAATTTCTGTGTTTCATCGTCAATACGAAGGTCAGAGGGATACATTAAACCTGAAGTGAAGCATCGGAATCTATAACTAGTGTCACAGGAATGGTTCAAAACAGTCAGTAAGAAGAGTCAATCTTCTTGTACTTAAGTCGGCATTGTGCCTTTTGTATTTAATTCCGATCCAATTTCTGTGTTTCATCGTCAATAAGAAGGTCCAAGAGATACAGTAAACCTGAAGTGAAGCATCGCAATTTATGAATAGTGTCACAGGAATGGTTCAAAACATAGAGACTAAGAAGCGTCAGTCTTTTTGTACTTAAGTCGGCTTTGTGCCTATTCTATTTAATTCCGATGCAATCTCTGTATTTCGTCGCCAATACGAAGGTCCAAAGGATACAGTAAACCTGAAGTGAAGCATCGGAATCTATAAGTAATGTCACAGGAATCGTTCAAAGCATAGACAGTCGGAAGAGTCAGTCTTCTTGTACTTAAGTCGGCATTGTGCATTTTGTGTTTAATTCCGATGCAATTTCTGTGTTTCATCGTCAATAAGAAGGTCCCAGGGATACAGTAAACCTGAAGGGAAGCATCGGAATCTATTACTAGTGTCACAGGAATGGTTCAAAACATAGACAGTAGGAAGAGTCAGTCTTCTTGTACTTAAGTCGTTATTGTGCAATTTCTATTTAATTCAGATGCAATTTCTGTGTTTCATCGTCAATAAGAAGGTCAGGGGGCTACAGTAAACCTGAAGTGAAGCATCGGAATCAATAACTAGTGTCACAGGAATGGTTCAAAACATAGTCAGTAAGAAGAGTCAGTCTTCTTGTACTTAAGTCGGCATTGTACCTTTTGTATTTAATTCCGATGCAATTTCTGTGTCTCATCGTCAATAAGAAGGTCCAAGGGATACAGTAAACCAGAAGAGGAGCATCGGAATCAATAACTAGTGTCACAGGAATAGTTCAAAGCATAGACAGTAAGAAGTGTCAGTCTTTTTGTACTTAAGGCGGCACTGTGCCATTTTCAATTTAATTCCGATGCAATTAGTGTGTTTCATCGTCAATAAGAAAGTCAGAGGGATACTGTAAACCTGAAGTGAAGCATCGGAATCTCTACAGTGTGTCACAGGAATGGTTCAAAACATAGTCAGTAGGAAGTGTCAGTCTTCTTGTACTTAAGTCGCATTGTGCCTTTTGTATTTAATTCCGATGCAATTTCTGTGTTTCATCGTCAATACGAAGGTCAGAGGGATACAGTAAACCTGAAGTGAAGCATCGGGATCTATAACTAGTGTCACAGGAATGGTTCAAACCAGTCAGTAAGAAGAGTCAGTCTTCTTGTACTTAAGTCGGCATTGTGCCTTTTGTATTTAGTTCCGATGCAATTTCTGTGTTTCATCGTCTATGAGAAGGTCCAAGGGATACAGTAAACCTGAAGTGTAGAATCGGAATCTGTAACTAGTGTCACAGGAATGGATCAATATATAGTCAGTAAGAAGTGTCAGTCTTCTTGTACTTAAGTCGGCATTGTGCCTTTTGTATTTAGTTCCGATGCAATTTCTGTGTTTCATCGTCTATGAGAAGGTCCAAGGGATACAGTAAACCTGAAGTGGAGCATCGGAATCTGTGACTAGTGTCACAGGAATGGTTCACAAATTAGACAGTAAGAAGAGCCAGTCTTCTTGCACTTAAGTCGGCATTGTGTTTTTCTACTTTATTCCGATGCAATTTCTGTGTTTCATCGTCAATAATAAGGTCAGAGGGATACAGTAAACCTGAAGTGAAGCATCGGAATCTACAACTAATGTCACAGGACTGGTTCAAATCATAGACAGTAAGAAGAGTCAGTCTTCTTGTACTTATGTCGGCATTGTGCCGTTTGTATTTAATTCCGATGCAATTTCTGTGTTTCGTCGTCAAAAAGAAGGTCAGTGGGATACAGTAAACCTAAAGTGAAGCATCGGAATCTATAACTAGTGTCACAGGAATGGTTCAAAACATAGACAGTAGGAAGAGTTAGTCTTCTTGTACTTAAGTCGGCATTGTGCCTTTTCTATTTAATTCCGATGCAATTTCTGTGTTTCATCGTCAAAAAGAAGGTCAGAGGGATACAGTAAACCTGATGTGAAGCATCGGAATCTATAAATAGTGTCACAGGAATGGTTCAAAACATAGCCAGTAGGAAGAGTCAGTCTTCTTGTACTTAAGTCGGCTTTGTCCTTTTCTATTTAATTACGATGCAATTTCTGTGTTTCATCGTCAATAAGTAGGTCCAAGGGGTACAGTAACCTGAGGTGAAGCATCGGAATCTGTAACTAGTGTCACAGGAATGGTTCATAATATAGACAGTAGCAATAGTAGGTCTTCTGGTTCTTAAGTCGGCATTGTGCTTTCTCTCTTTAATTCTGATGCAATTTCTGTGTTTCATCGTCATTAAGAAGGTCAGAGGGATTCAGTAAACCTGAAGTGAATCATCGGAATCTATAACTAGTGTCACTGGAATGGTTCTAACATAGACAGAAAGAAGGGTCAGTCTTATTGTACTTATGTCGGCATTGTGCCTTTTGTATTTAATTCCGCTGCAATTTCTGTGTTTCTTCGTCAATAAGAGGGTCCAAGGGTTACAGTACACCTGAAGTGAAGCATCGGAATGTGTAACTAGTGTCACAGGAATGGTTCAAAACAGTCAGTAAGAAGAGTCAGTCTTCTTGTAATTAAGTCGGCATTGTGCCTTTTGTATTTAATTCCGATGCAATTTCTGTGTTTCATCGTCAATAAGAAGGTCCAAGGGATACAATAAACGTGAAGTCAAGCATCGGAATCTATAACTAGTGTCACAGGAATGGTTCAAAACATAGACAGTAAGAAGAGTCAGTATTCTTGTACTTAAGTCGGCATTGTGCCTATTCTATTTAATTCCGATGCACTCTCTGTGTTTCATCGTCAAAAAGAAGGTCAGAGGGATAGAGTAAACCTGAAGTGAATAATCGGAATCTATAACTAGTGTCACAGGAAAGGTTCAAAACAGAGACAGTAGGAAGAGTCAGCCTTCTTGTACTTGAGTCGGCTTTGTGCCTTTTGTATTAAATTCCGATGCACTATCTGTGTTCCATCGTCAATAAGAAGATCCAAGGGATACAGTAAACCTGAAATGAAGCATCGGAATCTATAACTGGTGTCACAGGAACGGTTCAAAGCATGTACAGTAGGAAGATTCAGTCTACATGTACTTAAGTCGGCATTGTGCCATTTGTAATTATTTCCGATGCAATTTCTGTGTTTCATCGTTAATAAGAAGGTCAGAGGGATACAGTAAACCTGAAGTGAAGCATCGGAATCTATAACTAGTGTCACAGGAATGGTTCAAAACATAGTCAGTAAGAAGAGTCAGTCTTCCTGTACGTAAGTCGGCATTGTGCCTTTTGTATTTAATTCCGATGCAATTCCTGTGTCTCATCGTCAATAAGGAGGTCCAAGGGATACAGTAAACCTGAAGTGGAGCATCGGAATCAATGAGTAGTGTCACAGGGGTGGTTCAAAAACATAAACAGTAAGAAGAGTCAGTCTTTTTGTACTTAAGTCGGCATTGCGCCATTTTCAATTTAATTCCGATGCAATTAGTGTGCTTCATCGTCAATAAGTAGGTCAGAGGGATACAGTAAACCTGAAGTGAAGCATCGGAATCTCTAACTAGTGTCACAGGAATGTTTCAAAACAAAGTCAGTAAGAAGTGTCAGTCTTCTTGTACTTAAGTCGGCATTGAGCCTTTTCTATTTAATTCCGATGCAATTTCTGTGTTTCATCGTCTATAAGAAGGTCCAAGGGATACAGTAAACCTGAAGTGAAGCATCGGAATCTATAACTAGTGTCACAGGAATGGTTCAAAATATAGACAGTAGCAAAAGTCAGTCTTCTTGTTCTTAAGTCGGGATTGTGCTTTTTCTCTTTAATTCTGATGAAATTTCTGTGTTTCATCGTCATTAAGAAGGTCAGAGGGATTCAGTAAACCTGAAGAGAAGCATCGGAATCTATAACTAGTGTCACTGTAATGTTTCTAACATAGACAGTAAGAAGAGTCAGTCTTATTGTACTTTGTCGGCATTGTGCCTTTTGTATTTAATTCCGATGCAATTTCTGTGTTTCATCGTCAATAAGATGGTCCAAGGGCTACATTGAACCTGAAGTGAAGCATCGGAATGTGTAACTAGTGTCACAGGAATGGTTCAAGACAGTCAGTAAGAAGAGTCAGTCTTCTTGTAATTAAGTCGGCATTGTGCCTTTTGTATTTAATACCGATGCAATTTCTGTGTTTCATCGTCTATGAGAAGGTCCAAGGGATACAGTAAACCTGAAGCATCGGAATCTGTAACTAGCGTCACAGGAATGGTTCAAAACATTGACACTAAAAAGTGTCAGTCTGCTTGTACATAAGATGGCATTGTGCCTTTTCTATTTAATTCCGATGCAATTTCTGTATCTCATCGTCAATAAGAAGGTCCAAGGGATACAGTAAACCTGAAGTGAAGCATCGGAATCTGTAACTAGTGTCACAGGAATGGGTCAAGATATAGTCAGTAAGAAGAGTCAGTCTTCTTGTACTTAAGTCGGCATTGTGCATTTTCTATTTAATCCCGATGCAATTTCTGTGTTTCATCGTCAATAAGACGGTCCAAGGGATACACTAAACCTGAAGTGGAGCATCGGAATCTGTGACTAGTGTCACAGGAATGGTTCACAAATTAGACAGTAAGAAGAGCCAGTCTTCTTGCACTTAAGTCGGCATTGTGTTTTTCTACTTTATTCCGATGCAATTTCTGTGTTTCATCGTCAATAATAAGGTCAGAGGGATACAGTAAACCTGAAGTGAAGCATCGGAATCTATAACTAGTGTCATCGGAATGGTTCTAACATAGACAGTAAGAAGGGTCAGTCTTCTTGTACAAAGTCGGCATTGTGCCTTTTGTATTTAATTCCGATCCAATTTCTGTGTTTCATCGTCAATAAGAAGGTCAGAGGGATACAGTAAATCTGAAGTGAAGCATTGGAATCTATAACTAGTGTCACAGGAATGGCTCAAAACAGTCAGTAAGAAGAGTCAGTCTTCTTGTAATTAAGTCGGCATTGTGCCTTTTGTATTTAATTACGATGCAATTTCTGTATTTCATCGTCAATAAGAAGGTCCAAGGGATACAGTAAACGTGAAGTGAAGCATCGGAATCTATAACTAGTGTCAGAGGAATGGTTCAAAGCATATAGATTAAGAAGAGTCAGTCTTCTTGTACTTAAGTCGGCATTGTGCCTATTCTATTTAATTCCGATGCAATTTCTGTGTTTCATCGTCAAAAAGAAGGTCAGAGGGATAGAGTAAACCTGAAGTGAATAATCGGAATCTATAACTAGTGTCACAGGAACGGTTCAAACCATAGACAGTAGGAAGAGTCAGCCTTCTTGTACTTGAGTCGGCATTGTGCCTTTTGTATTTAATTCCGATACGCTATCTGTGTTCCATCGTCAATAAGAAGATCCAAAGGATACAGTAAACCTGAAATGAAGCATCGGAATCTATAACTAGTGTCAAAGGAATGGTTAAAAACATAGTCAGTAAGAAGAGTAAGTCTTCCTCTACTTAAGTCGGCATTGTGCCTATTGTATTTAATTCCGATGCAATTTCTGTGTTTCATCGTCAATAAGTAGGTCCAAGGGATACAGTAAACCTGAAGTGAAGCATCGTAGTCTGTAACTAGTGTCACAGGAATGGATCAAGATATAGTCAGTAAGAAGAGTCAGTCTTCTTGTACTTGAGTCGGCATTGTGCCTTTTGTATTTAATTCCGATGCACTATCTGTGTTGCATCGTCAATAAGAAGATCCAAAGGATACAGTAAACCTGAAATGAAGCATCGGAATCTATAACTAGTGTCACTGGAATGGTTCAATACATATACAGAAGGAAGATTCAGTCTACATGTACTTAAGTCGGCATTGTGCCTTTTGTATTTATTTCCGATGCAATTTCTGTGTTTCATCGTCAATAAGGAGGTCCTAGGGATACAGTAAACCTGAAGTGAAGGATCGGAATCTACAACTAGTGTCACAGGAATGGTTCAAAACATAGTCAGTAAGAAGAGTCAGTCTCCTTGTACTTAAGTCGGCATTGTGCCTTTTGTATTTAATTCCGATGCAATTTCTGTGTTTCATCGTCAATAAGTAGGTCCAAGGGATACAGTAAACCTGAAGTGAAGCATCGGAATCTGTAACTAGTGTCACAGGAATGGGTCAAGATATAGTCAGTAAGAAGAGTCAGTCTTCTTGTACTTAAGTCGGCATTGTGCATTTTCTACACTCCTGGAAATTGAAATAAGAACACCGTGAATTCATTGTCCCAGGAAGGGGAAACTTTATTGACACATTCCTGGGGTCAGATACACCACATGATCACACTGACAGAACCACAGGCACATAGACACAGGCAACAGAGCATGCACAATGTTGGCACTAGTACAGTGTATATCCACCTTTCACAGCAATGCAGGCTGCTATTCTCCCATGGAGACGATCGTAGAGATGCTGGATGTAGTCCTGTGGAACGGCTTGCCATGCCATTTCCACCTGGCGCCTCAGTTGGACCAGCGTTCGTGCTGGACGTGCAGACCACGTGAGACGACGCTTAATCCAGTCCCAAACATGCTCAATGGGGGACAGATCCGGAGATCTTGCTGGCCAGGGTAGTTGACTTACACCTTCTAGAGCACGTTGGGTGGCACGGGATACATGCGGACGTGCATTGTCCTGTTGGAACAGCAACTTCCCTTGCCGGTCTAGGAATGGTAGAACGATGGGTTCGATGACGGTTTGGATGTACCGTGCACTATTCAGTGTCCC
Source organism: Schistocerca americana (assembly GCF_021461395.2). Taxonomy (NCBI): domain Eukaryota; kingdom Metazoa; phylum Arthropoda; class Insecta; order Orthoptera; family Acrididae; genus Schistocerca; species Schistocerca americana. The sequence continues at coordinate 22,235,270 of NC_060121.1, read as the reverse complement.
CTCGACGATCACCAGTGGTGTACGGCCAGTGTAGGAGATCGCTCCCCACACCATGATGCCGGGTGTTGGCCCTGTGTGCCTCGGTCGTATGCAGTCCTGATTGTGGCGCTCCCCTGCACGGCGCCAAACACGCTTACGACCATCATTGGCACCAAGGCAGAAGCGACTCTCATCGCTGAAGACGACACGTCTCCATTCGTCCCTCCATTCACGCCTGTCGCGACACCACTGGAGGCGGGCTGCACGATGTTGGGGCGTGAGCGGAAGACGGCCTAACGGTGTGCGGGACCGTAGCCCAGCTTCATGGAGACGGTTGCGAATGGTCCTCGCCGATACCCCAGGAGCAACAGTGTCCCTAATTTGCTGGGAAGTGGCGGTGCGCTCCCCTACGGCACTGCGTCGGATCCTACGGTCTTGGCGTGCATCCGTGCGTCGCTGCGGTCCGGTCCCAGGTCGACGGGCACGTGCACCTTCCGCCGACCACTGGCGACAACATCGATGTACTGTGGAGACCTCACTCCCCACGTGTTGAGCAATTCGGCGGTACGTCCACCCGGCCTCCCGCATGCCCACTATACGCCCTCGCTCAAAGTCCGTCAACTGCACATACGATTCACGTCCACGCTGTCGCGGCATGCCACCAGTGTTAAAGACTGCGATGGAGCTCCGTATGCCACGGCAAACGGGCTGACACTGACGGCGGCGGTGCACAAATGCTGCGCAGCTAGCGCCATTCGACGGCCAACACCGCGGTTCCTGGTGTGTCCGCTGTGCCGTGCGTGTGATCATTGCTTGTACAGCCCTCTCGCAGTGTCCGGAGCAAGTATGGTGGGTCTGACACAAAGGTGTCAATGTGTTCTTTTTTCCATTTCCAGGAGTGTATTTAATCCCGATGCAATTTCTGTGTTTCATCGTCAATAAGAAGGTCCAAGGGATACACTAAACCTGAAGTGGAGCATCGGAATCTGTAACTAGTGTCACAGGAATGGTTCACAAATTAGACAGTAAGAAGAGCCACTCTTCTTGTACTTAAGTCGGCATTGTGTTTTTCTACTTTATTCCGATGTAATTTCTGTGTTTCATCGTCAATAATAAGGTCAGAGGGATACAGTAAACCTGAAGTGAAGCATCGGAATCTATAACTAGTGTCATCGGAATGGTTCTAACATAGACAGTAAGAAGGGTCAGTCTTCTTGTACAAAGTCGGCATTGTGCATTTTGTATTTAATTCCGATGCAATTTCTGTGTTTCATCGTCAATAAGAAGGTCCAAGGGATACAGTAAACCTGAAGTAAAGCATCGGAATCTATAACTAGTGTCACAGGAATGGTTCAAAACATAGACAGTAAGAAGAGTCAGTCATCTTGTACTTAAGTCAGCCTCGTGCCTTTTGTATTTAATTCCGATCCAATTTCTGTGTTTCATCGTCAATAAGAAGGTCAGAGGGACACAGTAAATCTGAAGTGAAGCATCGGAATCTATAACTAGTGTCACAAGAATGGTTCAAACAGTCAGTAAGAAGAGTCAGTCTTCTTGTAATTAAGTCGGCATTGTGCCTTTTGTATTTAATTCCGATGCAATTTCTGTGTTTCATCGTCAATAAGAAGGTCCAAGGGATACAGTAAACGTGAAGTGAAGCATCGGAATCTATAACTAGTGTCACAGAAATGGTTCAAAACATAGAGATTAAAAAGAGTCAGTCTTCTTGTACTTAAGTCGGCATTGTGCCTATTCTATTTAATTCCGATGCAATTTCTGTGTCTCATCGTCAAAAAGAAGGTCAGAGGGATACAGTAAACCTGAAGTGAAGCAACGGAATCTCTAACTAGTGTGACAGGAATGGTTCAACACATAGTCAGTAAGAAGAGTAAGTCTTCTTGTACTTAAGTCGCCATTCTGCCTTTTTGTATTTGATTCCGATGCAATTTCTGTGTTTCATCGTCAATAAGAAGGTCCAAGGGATACAATAAACCTGAAGTATAGCATCGGAATGTGTAACTAGCGTCACAGGAATAGTTCAGAAAATAGACACTAATAAGAGTCAGTCTGCTTGTACTTAAGTCGGCATTGTGCCTTTTCCATTTATTCCGATGCAATTTCTGTGTTTCATCGTCAATAAGAAGGTCAGAGGGATACAGTGATCCTTAGGTGAAGCATCGGAATATATAACTAGTGTCACAGGAATGGTTCAAAACATAGACAGTAGGAAGAGTCAGTCTTCTTGTACTTAAGTCAGCATTGAGCCTTTTCTATTTAATTCCGATGTAATTTCTGTGTTCCGTCGCCAATAAGAAGGTCCAAAGGATACAGTAAACCTGAAGTGAAGCATCGGAATCCATAACTAATGTCACAGGAATCATTCAAAACATAGACAGTAGGAAGAGTCAGTCTTCCTGTACTTAAGTCGGCAGTGTGCCTTTTGTATTTAGATCCCATGTAATTTCTGGGTTTCATCGTCAATAAGATGGTCCTAGGGTTGCAGTAAACCTGAAGTGAAGCATCGGAATCTATAACTAGTTTCACAGGAATAGTTCACATCATAGTTAGCAAGAAGAGTCAGTCTTCTTGTACTTAGGTTGGCATTGCGCCTTTTGTATTTAATTCCGATTCAATTTCTGTGTTACATCGTCAATAAGAAGGTCAGAGGGATACAGTAAACCTGAAGTGAAGCATCGGAATCTATAACTAGTGTCACAGGAATGCTTCAAAACATAGACCGTAGGAAGAGTCAGTCTTCTTGTACTTAAGTCGGCATTGTGCCTCTACTATTTAATTCCGATGCAATTTCTGTGTTTCAACGACAATAAGAAGGTCCAAGGGATACAGTAAACCTGAAGTGAAGCATCGGAATCTATAACTGGTGTCACAGGAATGGTTCAAAACATAGACAGTAAGAAGGGTCAGTCTTCTTGTACTTAACTCGGCATTGCGCCTTTTGTATTTAATTCCGATCCCATTTTTGTGTTTCATCGTCAATAAGAAGGTCAGAGGGATAGAGTAAACCTGAAGTGAAGCATCGGAATCTATAACTAGTGTCACAGGAATGGTTCAAAACAGTCAGTACGAAGAGTCAGTCTTCTTATACTTAAGTCGGCTATGTGCCTTATGTATTTAATTCGACGCAATTTCTGTGTTTCATCGTCAATAAGAAGATCCAAGGGATACAGTAAACCTGAAGTGAATAATCGGAATCTATAACTAGTGTCACAGGAATGGTTCAAAACATAGACAGTAAGAAGTGTCAGTCTTCTTGTACTTAAGTCGGCATTGTGCCTTTTGTATTTAATTCCGATGTAATTTCTGTTTTTCATCGTCAATAAGAAGGTCCAAGGGATACAGTAAACCTGAAGCGAATAATCGGAATCTATAACTAGTGTCACAGGAATGGTTCAAAACATAGACAGTAAGAAGAGTCAGTCTTTTTGTAATTAAGTCGGCATTGTGCCATTTTCAATTTAATTCCGATGCAATTTCTGTGTTTCATCGTGAATAATAAGGTCAGAGGGATACAGTAAACCTGAAGTGGAGCATCGGAATCTATAACTAGTGTCACAGGAATGGTTCAAAACAGTCAGCACGAAGAGTCAGTCTTCTTGTACTGAAGTCGGCATTGTGTGTTATGTATTTAATTCGACGCAATTTCTGAGTTTCATCGTCAATAACAAGATCCAAGGGATACAGTAAACCTGAAGTGAACAATCGGAATCTATAACTAGTGTCACAGGAATGGTTCAAAACATAGACAGTAAGAAGGGGCAGTCTTTTTGTAATTAAGTCGGCATTGTGCCATTTTCAATTTAATTCCGATGCAATTTCTGTGTTTCATCGTCAATAATAAGGTCAGAGGGATACAGTAAACCTGAAGTGAAGCATCGGAATCTATAACTAGTGTCATCGGAATGGTTCTAACATAGACAGTAAGAAGGGTCAGTCTTCTTGTACAAAGTCGGCATTGTGCCTTTGGTATTGAATTCCGATGCAATTTCTGTGTTTCATCGTCAATAAAAAGGTCCAAGGGATACAGTAAACCTGAAGTGAAGCATCGGAATCTATAACTAGTGTCACAAGAATGGTTCAAAACATAGACAGTAAGAAGAGTCAGTCATCTTGTACTTAAGTCAGCCTTGTGCCATTTGTATTTAATTCCGATCCAATTTCTGTGTTTCATCGTCAATAAGAAGTTCAGAGGGACACAGTAAATCTGAGGTGAAGCATCGGAATCTATAACTAGTGTCCCAGGAAAGGTTCAAAACAGTCAGTAAGAAGAGTCAGTCTTCTTGTAATTAAGTCGGCATTGTGCCTTTTGTATTTAATTCCGATGCAATTTCTGTATTTCATCGTCAATACAAAGGTCCAAGGGATACAGAAAACGTGAAGTGAAGCATCGGAATCTATAACTAGTGTCACAGGAATGGTTCAAAACATAGAGATTAAGAAGAGTCAGTCTTCTTGTACTTAAGTCAGCATTGTGCCTATTCTATTTAATTCCGATGCAATTTCTGTGTCTCATCGTCAAAAAGAAGGTCAGAGGGATAGAGTAAACCTGAAGTGAATAATTGGAATCTATAACTAGTGTCACAGGAACGGTTCAAAACATAGACAGTACTAAGAGTCAGCCTTCTTGTACTTGAGTCGGCATTGTGCCTTTTGTATTTAATTCCGATGCACTATCTGTGTTCCATCGTCAATAAGAAGATCCAAAGGATACAGTAAACCTGAAATGAAGCATCGGAATCTCTAACTAGTGTCACAGGAATGGTTCAAAACATATACAGTAGGAAGAGTCTGTCTACATGTACTTATGTCGGCATTGTGCATTTTGTATTTATTTCCGATGCAATTTCTGTGTTTCATCGTCAATAAGAAGGTCAGAGGGATACAGTAAACCTGAAATGAAGCATCGGAATCTGTAACTAGTGTCACAGGAATGGTTCAAAACATATATAGTAGGAAGATTCTGTCTACATGTACTTAAGTCGGCATTGTGCCTATTGTATTTCATTTCGATGCAATTTCTGTGTTTCATCGTCAATAAGAAGGTCCAAGTCATACAGGAAACCTGAAGCATCGGAATCTGTAACTAGCGTCACAGGAATGGTTCAAAACATTGACAGTAAGAAGGGTCAGTCTTCTTGTACCTAAGTCGGCATTGTGCCTTTTCTATTTAATTCCGATGCAAATTCTGTGTTTCATCATCAATAAGAAGGTCACAGGGATACAGTAAACCTGAAGTGAAGCATCGAAATCTATTACTAGTGTCACAGGAATGGTTCAAAGCATAGACAGTAAGAAGAGTCAGTCTTCTTGTACTTAAGTCGGCATTGTGCCTTTTGTATTTAATTCCGATGCAATTTCTGTGTTTCATCGTCAATAAAAAGGTCCGAGGGATACAGGAAACCTGTGGTGGAGCATCGGAATCTATAACTAGTGTCACAGGAATGGTTTAAAAATTGGTCAGTAAGAAGAGTCAGACTTCTTGTACTTAAGCCGGCATTGTGCCCTTTTAAATTTAATTTCGATGCAATTACTGTGTATCATCGTCAACAAGAAGGTCAGAGGGATACAGTAAACCTGAAGTGAAGCAACGGAATCTCTAACTAGTGTCACAGGAATGGTTCAACACATAGTCAGTAAGAAGAGTAAGTCTTCTTGTACTTAAGTCGCCATTCTGCCTTTTTGTATTTGATTCCGATGCAATTTCTGTGTTTCATCGTCAATAAGAATGTCCAAGGGATACAGTAAACCTGAAGTGAAGCATCGGAATGTGTAACTAGCGTCACAGGAATGGTTCAGAAAATAGACACTAATAAGAGTCAGTCTGCTTGTACTTAAGACGGCATTGTACGTTTTCTATTTAATTCCGATGCAATTTCTGTATTTCATCGTCAATAAGAAGGTCAGAGGGATACAGTGAACCTTAGGTGAAGCATCGGAATATATAACTAGTGTCACAGGAATGGTTCAAAACATAGACATAAGGAAGAGTCAGTCTTCTTGTACTTAAGTCGGCATTGAGCCTTTTCTATTTAATTCCGATGCAATTTCTGTGTTCTGTCGCCAATAAGAAGGTCCAAAGGATACAGTAAACCTGAAGTGAAGCATCGGAATCCATAACTAATGTCACAGGAATCATTCAAAACATAGACAGTAGGAAGAAACAGTCTTCCTGTACTTAAGTCGGCATTGTGCCTTTTGTATTTAGTTCCCATGCACTTTCTGGGTATCATCGTCAATAAGATGGTCCTAGGGTTGCAGTAAACCTGAAGTGAAGCATCGGAAACTATAACTAGTGTCACAGGAATGGTTCAAATCATAGTCAGCAAGAAGAGTCAGTCTTCTTGTACTTAGGTTGGCATTGTGCCTTTTGTATTTAATTCCGATTCAATTTCTGTGTTACATCGTCAATAAGAAGGTCAGAGGGATACAGTAAACCTGAAGTGAAGCATCGGAATCTATAACTAGTGTCACTGGAAAGGTTCAAAGCATAGACAGTAAGAAGAGTCAGTCCTCTTGTACTTAAGACGGCATTGTCCCTTTTGTATTTATTTCCAAAGCAATTTCTGTGTTTCATCGTCAAAAAGAAGGTCAGAGGGATACAGTAAACCTGAAGGGAGGCATCGGAATCTATAACTAGTGTCACAGGAGCGGTTCAAACCATAGACCGTAAGAGGAGTCAGTGTTCTTGTACTTAAGTCGGCATTGTGCCATTTCTATTTAATTCCGATGCAATTTCTGCATTTCGTCGCCAATGAGAAGCTCCAAAGTACACAGTAAACCTGAATTGAAGCATCGGAATCTAAAACTAGTGTCACAGGAATGGTTCAATTCATAGACAGTAGGAGAAGTCAGTCTTCTTGTACTTAAGTTGGCTTTGTGCCTTTTGTATTTAATTTCGATGCACTATCTGTGTTTAATAGTCAATAAGAAGGTCCAAGGGATACAGTAAACCGGAAATGAAGCATCGGAATCTATAACTAGTGTCACACTAATGGTTCAAAACATAGACAGTAGGAAGATTCAGTCTACATGTACTTAAGTCGGCATTGAGCCTTTTGTATTTATTTCCGATGCAATTTCTGTGTTTCATCGTCAATACGAAGGTCAGAGGGATACAGTAAACCTGAAGTGAAGCAGCGGAATCTATAACTAGTGTCACAGGAATGGTTCAGAACATAGTCAAGAAGAAGAGCCAGCGTTCATGTACTTAAGTCAGCATTGTGCCTTTTCTATTTAATTCCGATGCTATTTCTGTGTTTCATCGTCAATAAGATGGTCAGAGGGATACAGTGAACCTGCGGTGAAGCATCGGAATCTATAACTAGTGTCACAGGAATGGTTTCATAGCATAGACTCTAAGAAGAGTCAGACTGCTTGTACTTAAGACGGCATTGTGCATTTTCTATTTAATTCCGATGCAATTTCTGTGTTTCATCGTCAATAAGATGGTCAGAGGGATACAGTGAACCTGCGGTGAAGCATCGGAATCTATAACTAGTGTCACAGGAATGGTTCAAAACATAGACAGTAGGAAGATTCAGTCTACATGTCCTTAAGTCGGCACTGTGAAGTTTGTATTTATATCCGATGCAATTTCTGTGTTTCATCGTCAATAAGAAGGTCAGAGGGATACAGTAAACCTGAAGTGAAGCATCGGAATCTAAAACTAGTGACACAGGAGTGGTTCAATACATAGACAGTAGGATGAGTCAGTCTTCTTGTACTTAAGTTGGCATTCTGCCTTTTGTATTTAATTTCGATGCACTATCTGTGTTTAATCATCAATAAGAAGGTCCAAGGGATACAGTAAACTGGAAATGAAGCATCGGAATCAATAACTAGTGTCACACTACTGGTTCAAAACATAGACAGTAGGAAGATTCAGTCTACATGTACATAAGCCGGCATTGTGCCTTTTATATATAATTCCGATGCAATTTCAGTGTTTCATCGTCAATATGAAGGTCCAAGCGATACAGTAAACCTGAAGTGGAGCATCGGAATCTATAACTAGTGTCACATTAATGGTTCAAAGCATAGACAGTAAGAAGAGTCAGTCTTGTTGTACTTAAGTCGGCATTGTGCCCTTTTCAATTTTATTCCGATGCAATTACTGTGTTTCATCGTCAATAAGAAGGTCAGAGGGATACAGTAAACCTGAAGTGAAGCATCGGAATCTCTAACTAGTGTCACAGGAAAGGTTCAACGCATAGTCAGTAAGAAGAGTCAGTCTTCTTGTACTTAAGTCGGCATTGTGCCTTTGGTATTTAATTCCGATGCAATTACTGCGTTTCATCGTCAATAAGAAGGTCCAAGGGATACAGTAAACCTGAAGTGAAGCATCGGTATCTGTAACTAGCGTCACAGGAATGGTTCAAAACATAGACACTAAGAAGAGTCAGTCTGCTTGAACTTAAGACGTCATTGTGCCTTTTCTATTTAATTCCGATGCAGTTTCTGTGTTCCATCGTCATTAAGAAGGTCAGAGGGAAACAGTGAACCTGCGGTGAAGCATCGCAATCTATAACTAGAGTCACAGGAATTGTTCAAAACACAGACAGTAGGAAGAGTCAGTCTTCTTGAACTTAAGTCGGCATTGTGCCTTTTCTATTTAATTCCGATGCAATTTCTGTGTTTCGTAGCCAATACGAAGTTCCAAAGGATACAGTAAACCTGAAGTGTAGCATCGGATTCTATAACTAGTGTCACAGGAATGGTTCAAATCATAGACAGTAGGAAGATTCAGTGTAGATGTACTTAAGTCGGCATTGTGCCGTTTGTATTTATATCCGATGCAAATTCTGTGTTTCATCGTCAATAAGAAGGTCCAAGGGATACAGTAAACCTGAAGTGAAGCATCGCAATCTATAACTAGTGTCACAGGAATGGATCAAAACATAGTCAGTAAGAACAGTCAGTCTTCTTGTACTTAATTCGGCACTGTGCTTTTTGTATTCAATTCCGATGCAATTTCTGTGTATCATCGTCAATAAGAAAGTCCAAGGGATACAGTAAACCTGACGTGGAGCATCGGAATCTATAACTAGTGTCACAGGAATGGTTCAAAGCATAGACAGTAAGAAGAGTCAGTCTTCTTGTACTTAAGTCGGCATTGTGCCCTTTTCAATTTAATTCCGATGCAATTACTGTGTTTCATCGTCAATAGGAAGGTCAGAGGGATACAGTAAACCTGAAGTGAAGCATCGGAATCTCCAACTAGTGTCACAGGAATGGTTCAACACATAGTCAGTAAGAAGAGTCAGTCCTCTTGTACTTAAGACGGCATTGTCCCTTTTGTATTTATTTCCGATGCAATTTCTGTGTTTCATCGTCAAAAAGAAGGTCAGAGGGATACAGCAAACCTGAAGGGAGGCATCGGAATCTATAACTAGTGTCACAGGAGCGGTTCAAACCATAGACAGTAAGAGGAGTCAGTCTACTTGTACTTAAGTCGGCATTGTGCCTTTTCTATTTAATTCCGATGCAATTTCTGCATTTCGTCGCCAATGAGAAGGTCCAAAGTACACAGTAAACCTGAATTGAAGCATCGGAATCTAAAACTAGTGTCACAGGACTGGTTCAATTCATAGACAGTGGGAGAAGTCAGTCTTCTTGTACTTAAGTTGGCTTTGTGCCTTTTGTATTTAATTTCGATGCACTATCTGTGTTTAATAGTCAAATAGAAGGTCCAAGGGATACAGTAAACCGGAAATGAAGCATCGGAATCTGTAACTAGTGTCACACTAATGGTTCAAAACATAGACAGTAGGAAGATTCAGTCCACATGTACTTAAGTCGGCATTGAGCATTTTGTATTTATTTCCGATGCAATTTCTGTGTTTCATCGTCAATACGAAGGTCAGAGGGATACAGTAAACCTGAAGTGAAGCAGCGGAATCTATAACTAGTGTCACAGGAATGGTTCAGAACATAGTCAGTAAGAAGAGCCAGCCTTCATGTACTTAAGTCAGCATTGTGCCTTTTCTATTTAATTCCGATGCTATTTCTGTGTTTCATCGTCAATAAGATGGTCAGAGGGATACAGTGAACCTGCGGTGAAGCATCGGAATCTATAACTAGTGTCACAGGAATGGTTTCATAGCATAGACACTAAGAAGAGTCAGACTGCTTGTACTTAAGACGGCATTGTGCATTTTCTATTTAATTCCGATGCAATTTCCGTGTTTCATCGTCAATAAGATCGTCAGAGGGATACAGTGAACCTGCGGTGAAGCATCGGAATCTATAACTAGTGTCACAGGAATGGTTCAAATCATAGACAGTAAGAAGAGTCAGTCTTCTTGTACTTAAGTCGGCATTGTGCCTTTTCTATTTAATTCCGATGAATTTCTGTGTTTCATCGTCAATAAGATGGTCCAAGGGATACAGTAAACCTGAAATGTAGCATCGGAACCTAAAACTAGTGTCACAGGAATGGTTCAAAACATAGACAGTAGGAAGATTCAGTCTACATGTCCTTAAGTCGGCATTGTGAAGTTTGTATTTATATCCGATGCAATTTCTGTGTTTCATCGTCAATAAGAAGGTCAGAGGGATACAGTAAACCTGAAGTGAAGCATCGGAATCTAAAACTAGTGACACAGGAGTGGTTCAATACATAGACAGTGGGATGAGTCAGTCTTCTTGTACTTCAGTTGGCATTGTGCCTTTTGTATTTAATTTCGATGCACTATCTGCGTTTAATCATCAATAAGAAGGTCCAAGGGATGCAGTAAAGTGGAAATGAAGCATCGGAATCAATAACTAGTGTCACACTACTGGTTCAAAACATAGACAGTAGGAAGATTCAGTCTACATGTACATAAGCCGGCATTGTGCCTTTGTATATAATTCCGATGCAATTTCAGTGTTTCATCGTCAATATGAAGGTCCAAGCGATACAGTAAACCTGAAGTGGACCATCGGAATCTATAACTAGTGTCACATTAATGGTTCAAAGCATAGACAGTAAGAAGAGTCAGTCTTCTTGTACTTAAGTCGGCATTGTGCCTTTTTCAATTTTATTCCGATGCAATTACTGTGTTTCATCGTCAATAAGAAGGTCAGAGGGATACAGTAAACCTGAAGTGAAGCATCGGAATCTCTAACTAGTGTCACAGGATAGGTTCAACGCATAGTCAGTAAGAAGAGTCAGTCTTCTTGTACTTAAGTCGGCATTGTGCCTTTGGTATTTAATTCCGATGCAATTACTGCGTTTCATCGTCAATAAGAAGGTCCAAGGGATACAGTAAATCTGAAGTGAGGCATCGGAATCTATAACTAGTGTCACAGGAATGGTTCAAAACAGGCAGTTAGTAGAGTCAGTCTTCTTTTAATTAAGTCGGCATTGCGCCTTTTGTATTTAATTCCGATGCAATTTCTGTGTTTCATCGTCAATAAGAAGGTCCAAGGGATACAGTAAACGTGAAGTGAAGCATCGGAATCCTTAAGTAGTGTCACAGGAATGGTTCAAAACATAGACGGTAAGAAGAGGCCGTCTTCTTGTACTTAAGTCGGGATTGTGCCTTTTCTATTTAATTCCGATGCAATTTCTGTGTTTCATCGTCAAAAAGAAGGTCAGAGGGATAGAGTGAACCTGAAGTGAATAATCGGAATCTATAACTAGTGTCCCAGGAACGGTTCAAAACAGAGACAGTAGGAAGAGTCAGCCTTCTTGTACTTGAGTCGGCATTGTGCCTGTTGTATTAAATTCCGATGCACTATCTGTGTTCCATCGTCAATGAGAAGATCCAAGGGATACAGTAAACATGAAATGAAGTATCGGAATCTATAACTAGTGTCACAGGAATGGTTCAAAACATATACAGTAGGAAGATTCAGTCTACATGTACTTAAGTCGGCATTGTGCCTTTTGTATTTTTTTCCGATGCAATTTCTGTGTTTCATCGTCAATAAGAAGGTCAGAGGGATACAGTAAATCTGAAGTGAAGCATCGGAATCTCTAAATAGTGTCACAGAAATGGTTTAAAACATAGTCAGTAAGAAGAGTCAGTCTTCTTGTACTTAGGTCGGCATTGTGCCTTTTGTATTTCATTCCGATGCAATTTCTGTGTTTCATCGTCAATACGAAGGTCAGAGGGATACATTAAACCTGAAGTGAAGCATCGGAATCTATAACTAGTGTCACAGGAATGGTTCAAAACAGTCAGTAAGAAGAGTCAATCTTCTTGTACTTAAGTCGGCATTGTGCCTTTTGTATTTAATTCCGATCCAATTTCTGTGTTTCATCGTCAATAAGAAGGTCCAAGAGATACAGTAAACCTGAAGTGAAGCATCGCAATTTATGAATAGTGTCACAGGAATGGTTCAAAACATAGAGACTAAGAAGCGTCAGTCTTTTTGTACTTAAGTCGGCTTTGTGCCTATTCTATTTAATTCCGATGCAATCTCTGTATTTCGTCGCCAATACGAAGGTCCAAAGGATACAGTAAACCTGAAGTGAAGCATCGGAATCTATAAGTAATGTCACAGGAATCGTTCAAAGCATAGACAGTCGGAAGAGTCAGTCTTCTTGTACTTAAGTCGGCATTGTGCATTTTGTGTTTAATTCCGATGCAATTTCTGTGTTTCATCGTCAATAAGAAGGTCCCAGGGATACAGTAAACCTGAAGGGAAGCATCGGAATCTATTACTAGTGTCACAGGAATGGTTCAAAACATAGACAGTAGGAAGAGTCAGTCTTCTTGTACTTAAGTCGTTATTGTGCAATTTCTATTTAATTCAGATGCAATTTCTGTGTTTCATCGTCAATAAGAAGGTCAGGGGGCTACAGTAAACCTGAAGTGAAGCATCGGAATCAATAACTAGTGTCACAGGAATGGTTCAAAACATAGTCAGTAAGAAGAGTCAGTCTTCTTGTACTTAAGTCGGCATTGTACCTTTTGTATTTAATTCCGATGCAATTTCTGTGTCTCATCGTCAATAAGAAGGTCCAAGGGATACAGTAAACCAGAAGAGGAGCATCGGAATCAATAACTAGTGTCACAGGAATAGTTCAAAGCATAGACAGTAAGAAGTGTCAGTCTTTTTGTACTTAAGGCGGCACTGTGCCATTTTCAATTTAATTCCGATGCAATTAGTGTGTTTCATCGTCAATAAGAAAGTCAGAGGGATACTGTAAACCTGAAGTGAAGCATCGGAATCTCTACAGTGTGTCACAGGAATGGTTCAAAACATAGTCAGTAGGAAGTGTCAGTCTTCTTGTACTTAAGTCGCATTGTGCCTTTTGTATTTAATTCCGATGCAATTTCTGTGTTTCATCGTCAATACGAAGGTCAGAGGGATACAGTAAACCTGAAGTGAAGCATCGGGATCTATAACTAGTGTCACAGGAATGGTTCAAACCAGTCAGTAAGAAGAGTCAGTCTTCTTGTACTTAAGTCGGCATTGTGCCTTTTGTATTTAGTTCCGATGCAATTTCTGTGTTTCATCGTCTATGAGAAGGTCCAAGGGATACAGTAAACCTGAAGTGTAGAATCGGAATCTGTAACTAGTGTCACAGGAATGGATCAATATATAGTCAGTAAGAAGTGTCAGTCTTCTTGTACTTAAGTCGGCATTGTGCCTTTTGTATTTAGTTCCGATGCAATTTCTGTGTTTCATCGTCTATGAGAAGGTCCAAGGGATACAGTAAACCTGAAGTGGAGCATCGGAATCTGTGACTAGTGTCACAGGAATGGTTCACAAATTAGACAGTAAGAAGAGCCAGTCTTCTTGCACTTAAGTCGGCATTGTGTTTTTCTACTTTATTCCGATGCAATTTCTGTGTTTCATCGTCAATAATAAGGTCAGAGGGATACAGTAAACCTGAAGTGAAGCATCGGAATCTACAACTAATGTCACAGGACTGGTTCAAATCATAGACAGTAAGAAGAGTCAGTCTTCTTGTACTTATGTCGGCATTGTGCCGTTTGTATTTAATTCCGATGCAATTTCTGTGTTTCGTCGTCAAAAAGAAGGTCAGTGGGATACAGTAAACCTAAAGTGAAGCATCGGAATCTATAACTAGTGTCACAGGAATGGTTCAAAACATAGACAGTAGGAAGAGTTAGTCTTCTTGTACTTAAGTCGGCATTGTGCCTTTTCTATTTAATTCCGATGCAATTTCTGTGTTTCATCGTCAAAAAGAAGGTCAGAGGGATACAGTAAACCTGATGTGAAGCATCGGAATCTATAAATAGTGTCACAGGAATGGTTCAAAACATAGCCAGTAGGAAGAGTCAGTCTTCTTGTACTTAAGTCGGCTTTGTCCTTTTCTATTTAATTACGATGCAATTTCTGTGTTTCATCGTCAATAAGTAGGTCCAAGGGGTACAGTAACCTGAGGTGAAGCATCGGAATCTGTAACTAGTGTCACAGGAATGGTTCATAATATAGACAGTAGCAATAGTAGGTCTTCTGGTTCTTAAGTCGGCATTGTGCTTTCTCTCTTTAATTCTGATGCAATTTCTGTGTTTCATCGTCATTAAGAAGGTCAGAGGGATTCAGTAAACCTGAAGTGAATCATCGGAATCTATAACTAGTGTCACTGGAATGGTTCTAACATAGACAGAAAGAAGGGTCAGTCTTATTGTACTTATGTCGGCATTGTGCCTTTTGTATTTAATTCCGCTGCAATTTCTGTGTTTCTTCGTCAATAAGAGGGTCCAAGGGTTACAGTACACCTGAAGTGAAGCATCGGAATGTGTAACTAGTGTCACAGGAATGGTTCAAAACAGTCAGTAAGAAGAGTCAGTCTTCTTGTAATTAAGTCGGCATTGTGCCTTTTGTATTTAATTCCGATGCAATTTCTGTGTTTCATCGTCAATAAGAAGGTCCAAGGGATACAATAAACGTGAAGTCAAGCATCGGAATCTATAACTAGTGTCACAGGAATGGTTCAAAACATAGACAGTAAGAAGAGTCAGTATTCTTGTACTTAAGTCGGCATTGTGCCTATTCTATTTAATTCCGATGCACTCTCTGTATTTCATCGTCAAAAAGAAGGTCAGAGGGATAGAGTAAACCTGAAGTGAATAATCGGAATCTATAACTAGTGTCACAGGAAAGGTTCAAAACAGAGACAGTAGGAAGAGTCAGCCTTCTTGTACTTGAGTCGGCTTTGTGCCTTTTGTATTAAATTCCGATGCACTATCTGTGTTCCATCGTCAATAAGAAGATCCAAGGGATACAGTAAACCTGAAATGAAGCATCGGAATCTATAACTGGTGTCACAGGAACGGTTCAAAGCATGTACAGTAGGAAGATTCAGTCTACATGTACTTAAGTCGGCATTGTGCCATTTGTAATTATTTCCGATGCAATTTCTGTGTTTCATCGTTAATAAGAAGGTCAGAGGGATACAGTAAACCTGAAGTGAAGCATCGGAATCTATAACTAGTGTCACAGGAATGGTTCAAAACATAGTCAGTAAGAAGAGTCAGTCTTCCTGTACGTAAGTCGGCATTGTGCCTTTTGTATTTAATTCCGATGCAATTCCTGTGTCTCATCGTCAATAAGGAGGTCCAAGGGATACAGTAAACCTGAAGTGGAGCATCGGAATCAATGAGTAGTGTCACAGGGGTGGTTCAAAAACATAAACAGTAAGAAGAGTCAGTCTTTTTGTACTTAAGTCGGCATTGCGCCATTTTCAATTTAATTCCGATGCAATTAGTGTGCTTCATCGTCAATAAGTAGGTCAGAGGGATACAGTAAACCTGAAGTGAAGCATCGGAATCTCTAACTAGTGTCACAGGAATGTTTCAAAACAAAGTCAGTAAGAAGTGTCAGTCTTCTTGTACTTAAGTCGGCATTGAGCCTTTTCTATTTAATTCCGATGCAATTTCTGTGTTTCATCGTCTATAAGAAGGTCCAAGGGATACAGTAAACCTGAAGTGAAGCATCGGAATCTATAACTAGTGTCACAGGAATGGTTCAAAATATAGACAGTAGCAAAAGTCAGTCTTCTTGTTCTTAAGTCGGGATTGTGCTTTTTCTCTTTAATTCTGATGAAATTTCTGTGTTTCATCGTCATTAAGAAGGTCAGAGGGATTCAGTAAACCTGAAGAGAAGCATCGGAATCTATAACTAGTGCCACTGTAATGTTTCTAACATAGACAGTAAGAAGAGTCAGTCTTATTGTACTTTGTCGGCATTGTGCCTTTTGTATTTAATTCCGATGCAATTTCTGTGTTTCATCGTCAATAAGATGGTCCAAGGGCTACATTGAACCTGAAGTGAAGCATCGGAATGTGTAACTAGTGTCACAGGAATGGTTCAAGACAGTCAGTAAGAAGAGTCAGTCTTCTTGTAATTAAGTCGGCATTGTGCCTTTTGTATTTAATACCGATGCAATTTCTGTGTTTCATCGTCTATGAGAAGGTCCAAGGGATACAGTAAACCTGAAGCATCGGAATCTGTAACTAGCGTCACAGGAATGGTTCAAAACATTGACACTAAAAAGTGTCAGTCTGCTTGTACATAAGATGGCATTGTGCCTTTTCTATTTAATTCCGATGCAATTTCTGTATCTCATCGTCAATAAGAAGGTCCAAGGGATACAGTAAACCTGAAGTGAAGCATCGGAATCTGTAACTAGTGTCACAGGAATGGGTCAAGATATAGTCAGTAAGAAGAGTCAGTCTTCTTGTACTTAAGTCGGCATTGTGCATTTTCTATTTAATCCCGATGCAATTTCTGTGTTTCATCGTCAATAAGACGGTCCAAGGGATACACTAAACCTGAAGTGGAGCATCGGAATCTGTGACTAGTGTCACAGGAATGGTTCACAAATTAGACAGTAAGAAGAGCCAGTCTTCTTGCACTTAAGTCGGCATTGTGTTTTTCTACTTTATTCCGATGCAATTTCTGTGTTTCATCGTCAATAATAAGGTCAGAGGGATACAGTAAACCTGAAGTGAAGCATCGGAATCTATAACTAGTGTCATCGGAATGGTTCTAACATAGACAGTAAGAAGGGTCAGTCTTCTTGTACAAAGTCGGCATTGTGCCTTTTGTATTTAATTCCGATCCAATTTCTGTGTTTCATCGTCAATAAGAAGGTCAGAGGGATACAGTAAATCTGAAGTGAAGCATTGGAATCTATAACTAGTGTCACAGGAATGGCTCAAAACAGTCAGTAAGAAGAGTCAGTCTTCTTGTAATTAAGTCGGCATTGTGCCTTTTGTATTTAATTACGATGCAATTTCTGTATTTCATCGTCAATAAGAAGGTCCAAGGGATACAGTAAACGTGAAGTGAAGCATCGGAATCTATAACTAGTGTCAGAGGAATGGTTCAAAGCATATAGATTAAGAAGAGTCAGTCTTCTTGTACTTAAGTCGGCATTGTGCCTATTCTATTTAATTCCGATGCAATTTCTGTGTTTCATCGTCAAAAAGAAGGTCAGAGGGATAGAGTAAACCTGAAGTGAATAATCGGAATCTATAACTAGTGTCACAGGAACGGTTCAAACCATAGACAGTAGGAAGAGTCAGCCTTCTTGTACTTGAGTCGGCATTGTGCCTTTTGTATTTAATTCCGATACGCTATCTGTGTTCCATCGTCAATAAGAAGATCCAAAGGATACAGTAAACCTGAAATGAAGCATCGGAATCTATAACTAGTGTCAAAGGAATGGTTAAAAACATAGTCAGTAAGAAGAGTAAGTCTTCCTCTACTTAAGTCGGCATTGTGCCTATTGTATTTAATTCCGATGCAATTTCTGTGTTTCATCGTCAATAAGTAGGTCCAAGGGATACAGTAAACCTGAAGTGAAGCATCGTAGTCTGTAACTAGTGTCACAGGAATGGATCAAGATATAGTCAGTAAGAAGAGTCAGTCTTCTTGTACTTGAGTCGGCATTGTGCCTTTTGTATTTAATTCCGATGCACTATCTGTGTTGCATCGTCAATAAGAAGATCCAAAGGATACAGTAAACCTGAAATGAAGCATCGGAATCTATAACTAGTGTCACTGGAATGGTTCAATACATATACAGAAGGAAGATTCAGTCTACATGTACTTAAGTCGGCATTGTGCCTTTTGTATTTATTTCCGATGCAATTTCTGTGTTTCATCGTCAATAAGGAGGTCCTAGGGATACAGTAAACCTGAAGTGAAGGATCGGAATCTACAACTAGTGTCACAGGAATGGTTCAAAACATAGTCAGTAAGAAGAGTCAGTCTCCTTGTACTTAAGTCGGCATTGTGCCTTTTGTATTTAATTCCGATGCAATTTCTGTGTTTCATCGTCAATAAGTAGGTCCAAGGGATACAGTAAACCTGAAGTGAAGCATCGGAATCTGTAACTAGTGTCACAGGAATGGGTCAAGATATAGTCAGTAAGAAGAGTCAGTCTTCTTGTACTTAAGTCGGCATTGTGCATTTTCTACACTCCTGGAAATTGAAATAAGAACACCGTGAATTCATTGTCCCAGGAAGGGGAAACTTTATTGACACATTCCTGGGGTCAGATACACCACATGATCACACTGACAGAACCACAGGCACATAGACACAGGCAACAGAGCATGCACAATGTTGGCACTAGTACAGTGTATATCCACCTTTCGCAGCAATGCAGGCTGCTATTCTCCCATGGAGACGATCGTAGAGATGCTGGATGTAGTCCTGTGGAACGGCTTGCCATGCCATTTCCACCTGGCGCCTCAGTTGGACCAGCGTTCGTGCTGGACGTGCAGACCACGTGAGACGACGCTTAATCCAGTCCCAAACATGCTCAATGGGGGACAGATCCGGAGATCTTGCTGGCCAGGGTAGTTGACTTACACCTTCTAGAGCACGTTGGGTGGCACGGGATACATGCGGACGTGCATTGTCCTGTTGGAACAGCAACTTCCCTTGCCGGTCTAGGAATGGTAGAACGATGGGTTCGATGACGGTTTGGATGTACCGTGCACTATTCAGTGTCCCCTCGACGATCACCAGTGGTGTACGGCCAGTGTAGGAGATCGCTCCCCACACCATGATGCCGGGTGTTGGCCCTGTGTGCCTCGGTCGTATGCAGTCCTGATTGTGGCGCTCCCCTGCACGGCGCCAAACACGCTTACGACCATCATTGGCACCAAGGCAGAAGCGACTCTCATCGCTGAAGACGACACGTCTCCATTCGTCCCTCCATTCACGCCTGTCGCGACACCACTGGAGGCGGGCTGCACGATGTTGGGGCGTGAGCGGAAGACGGCCTAACGGTGTGCGGGACCGTAGCCCAGCTTCATGGAGACGGTTGCGAATGGTCCTCGCCGATACCCCAGGAGCAACAGTGTCCCTAATTTGCTGGGAAGTGGCGGTGCGCTCCCCTACGGCACTGCGTCGGATCCTACGGTCTTGGCGTGCATCCGTGCGTCGCTGCGGTCCGGTCCCAGGTCGACGGGCACGTGCACCTTCCGCCGACCACTGGCGACAACATCGATGTACTGTGGAGACCTCACTCCCCACGTGTTGAGCAATTCGGCGGTACGTCCACCCGGCCTCCCGCATGCCCACTATACGCCCTCGCTCAAAGTCCGTCAACTGCACATACGATTCACGTCCACGCTGTCGCGGCATGCCACCAGTGTTAAAGACTGCGATGGAGCTCCGTATGCCACGGCAAACGGGCTGACACTGACGGCGGCGGTGCACAAATGCTGCGCAGCTAGCGCCATTCGACGGCCAACACCGCGGTTCCTGGTGTGTCCGCTGTGCCGTGCGTGTGATCATTGCTTGTACAGCCCTCTCGCAGTGTCCGGAGCAAGTATGGTGGGTCTGACACAAAGGTGTCAATGTGTTCTTTTTTCCATTTCCAGGAGTGTATTTAATCCCGATGCAATTTCTGTGTTTCATCGTCAATAAGAAGGTCCAAGGGATACACTAAACCTGAAGTGGAGCATCGGAATCTGTAACTAGTGTCACAGGAATGGTTCACAAATTAGACAGTAAGAAGAGCCACTCTTCTTGTACTTAAGTCGGCATTGTGTTTTTCTACTTTATTCCGATGTAATTTCTGTGTTTCATCGTCAATAATAAGGTCAGAGGGATACAGTAAACCTGAAGTGAAGCATCGGAATCTATAACTAGTGTCATCGGAATGGTTCTAACATAGACAGTAAGAAGGGTCAGTCTTCTTGTACAAAGTCGGCATTGTGCATTTTGTATTTAATTCCGATGCAATTTCTGTGTTTCATCGTCAATAAGAAGGTCCAAGGGATACAGTAAACCTGAAGTAAAGCATCGGAATCTATAACTAGTGTCACAGGAATGGTTCAAAACATAGACAGTAAGAAGAGTCAGTCATCTTGTACTTAAGTCAGCCTCGTGCCTTTTGTATTTAATTCCGATCCAATTTCTGTGTTTCATCGTCAATAAGAAGGTCAGAGGGACACAGTAAATCTGAAGTGAAGCATCGGAATCTATAACTAGTGTCACAAGAATGGTTCAAACAGTCAGTAAGAAGAGTCAGTCTTCTTGTAATTAAGTCGGCATTGTGCCTTTTGTATTTAATTCCGATGCAATTTCTGTGTTTCATCGTCAATAAGAAGGTCCAAGGGATACAGTAAACGTGAAGTGAAGCATCGGAATCTATAACTAGTGTCACAGAAATGGTTCAAAACATAGAGATTAAAAAGAGTCAGTCTTCTTGTACTTAAGTCGGCATTGTGCCTATTCTATTTAATTCCGATGCAATTTCTGTGTCTCATCGTCAAAAAGAAGGTCAGAGGGATACAGTAAACCTGAAGTGAAGCAACGGAATCTCTAACTAGTGTGACAGGAATGGTTCAACACATAGTCAGTAAGAAGAGTAAGTCTTCTTGTACTTAAGTCGCCATTCTGCCTTTTTGTATTTGATTCCGATGCAATTTCTGTGTTTCATCGTCAATAAGAAGGTCCAAGGGATACAATAAACCTGAAGTATAGCATCGGAATGTGTAACTAGCGTCACAGGAATAGTTCAGAAAATAGACACTAATAAGAGTCAGTCTGCTTGTACTTAAGTCGGCATTGTGCCTTTTCCATTTATTCCGATGCAATTTCTGTGTTTCATCGTCAATAAGAAGGTCAGAGGGATACAGTGATCCTTAGGTGAAGCATCGGAATATATAACTAGTGTCACAGGAATGGTTCAAAACATAGACAGTAGGAAGAGTCAGTCTTCTTGTACTTAAGTCAGCATTGAGCCTTTTCTATTTAATTCCGATGTAATTTCTGTGTTCCGTCGCCAATAAGAAGGTCCAAAGGATACAGTAAACCTGAAGTGAAGCATCGGAATCCATAACTAATGTCACAGGAATCATTCAAAACATAGACAGTAGGAAGAGTCAGTCTTCCTGTACTTAAGTCGGCAGTGTGCCTTTTGTATTTAGATCCCATGTAATTTCTGGGTTTCATCGTCAATAAGATGGTCCTAGGGTTGCAGTAAACCTGAAGTGAAGCATCGGAATCTATAACTAGTTTCACAGGAATAGTTCACATCATAGTTAGCAAGAAGAGTCAGTCTTCTTGTACTTAGGTTGGCATTGCGCCTTTTGTATTTAATTCCGATTCAATTTCTGTGTTACATCGTCAATAAGAAGGTCAGAGGGATACAGTAAACCTGAAGTGAAGCATCGGAATCTATAACTAGTGTCACAGGAATGCTTCAAAACATAGACCGTAGGAAGAGTCAGTCTTCTTGTACTTAAGTCGGCATTGTGCCTCTACTATTTAATTCCGATGCAATTTCTGTGTTTCAACGACAATAAGAAGGTCCAAGGGATACAGTAAACCTGAAGTGAAGCATCGGAATCTATAACTGGTGTCACAGGAATGGTTCAAAACATAGACAGTAAGAAGGGTCAGTCTTCTTGTACTTAACTCGGCATTGCGCCTTTTGTATTTAATTCCGATCCCATTTTTGTGTTTCATCGTCAATAAGAAGGTCAGAGGGATAGAGTAAACCTGAAGTGAAGCATCGGAATCTATAACTAGTGTCACAGGAATGGTTCAAAACAGTCAGTACGAAGAGTCAGTCTTCTTATACTTAAGTCGGCTATGTGCCTTATGTATTTAATTCGACGCAATTTCTGTGTTTCATCGTCAATAAGAAGATCCAAGGGATACAGTAAACCTGAAGTGAATAATCGGAATCTATAACTAGTGTCACAGGAATGGTTCAAAACATAGACAGTAAGAAGTGTCAGTCTCCTTGTACTTAAGTCGGCATTGTGCCTTTTGTATTTAATTCCGATGTAATTTCTGTTTTTCATCGTCAATAAGAAGGTCCAAGGGATACAGTAAACCTGAAGCGAATAATCGGAATCTATAACTAGTGTCACAGGAATGGTTCAAAACATAGACAGTAAGAAGAGTCAGTCTTTTTGTAATTAAGTCGGCATTGTGCCATTTTCAATTTAATTCCGATGCAATTTCTGTGTTTCATCGTGAATAATAAGGTCAGAGGGATACAGTAAACCTGAAGTGGAGCATCGGAATCTATAACTAGTGTCACAGGAATGGTTCAAAACAGTCAGCACGAAGAGTCAGTCTTCTTGTACTGAAGTCGGCATTGTGTGTTATGTATTTAATTCGACGCAATTTCTGAGTTTCATCGTCAATAACAAGATCCAAGGGATACAGTAAACCTGAAGTGAATAATCGGAATCTATAACTAGTGTCACAGGAATGGTTCAAAACATAGACAGTAAGAAGGGGCAGTCTTTTTGTAATTAAGTCGGCATTGTGCCATTTTCAATTTAATTCCGATGCAATTTCTGTGTTTCATCGTCAATAATAAGGTCAGAGGGATACAGTAAACCTGAAGTGAAGCATCGGAATCTATAACTAGTGTCATCGGAATGGTTCTAACATAGACAGTAAGAAGGGTCAGTCTTCTTGTACAAAGTCGGCATTGTGCCTTTGGTATTGAATTCCGATGCAATTTCTGTGTTTCATCGTCAATAAAAAGGTCCAAGGGATACAGTAAACCTGAAGTGAAGCATCGGAATCTATAACTAGTGTCACAAGAATGGTTCAAAACATAGACAGTAAGAAGAGTCAGTCATCTTGTACTTAAGTCAGCCTTGTGCCATTTGTATTTAATTCCGATCCAATTTCTGTGTTTCATCGTCAATAAGAAGTTCAGAGGGACACAGTAAATCTGAGGTGAAGCATCGGAATCTATAACTAGTGTCCCAGGAATGGTTCAAAACAGTCAGTAAGAAGAGTCAGTCTTCTTGTAATTAAGTCGGCATTGTGCCTTTTGTATTTAATTCCGATGCAATTTCTGTATTTCATCGTCAATACAAAGGTCCAAGGGATACAGAAAACGTGAAGTGAAGCATCGGAATCTATAACTAGTGTCACAGGAATGGTTCAAAACATAGAGATTAAGAAGAGTCAGTCTTCTTGTACTTAAGTCAGCATTGTGCCTATTCTATTTAATTCCGATGCAATTTCTGTGTCTCATCGTCAAAAAGAAGGTCAGAGGGATAGAGTAAACCTGAAGTGAATAATTGGAATCTATAACTAGTGTCACAGGAACGGTTCAAAACATAGACAGTACTAAGAGTCAGCCTTCTTGTACTTGAGTCGGCATTGTGCCTTTTGTATTTAATTCCGATGCACTATCTGTGTTCCATCGTCAATAAGAAGATCCAAAGGATACAGTAAACCTGAAATGAAGCATCGGAATCTCTAACTAGTGTCACAGGAATGGTTCAAAACATATACAGTAGGAAGAGTCTGTCTACATGTACTTATGTCGGCATTGTGCATTTTGTATTTATTTCCGATGCAATTTCTGTGTTTCATCGTCAATAAGAAGGTCAGAGGGATACAGTAAACCTGAAATGAAGCATCGGAATCTGTAACTAGTGTCACAGGAATGGTTCAAAACATATATAGTAGGAAGATTCTGTCTACATGTACTTAAGTCGGCATTGTGCCTATTGTATTTCATTTCGATGCAATTTCTGTGTTTCATCGTCAATAAGAAGGTCCAAGTCATACAGGAAACCTGAAGCATCGGAATCTGTAACTAGCGTCACAGGAATGGTTCAAAACATTGACAGTAAGAAGGGTCAGTCTTCTTGTACCTAAGTCGGCATTGTGCCTTTTCTATTTAATTCCGATGCAAATTCTGTGTTTCATCATCAATAAGAAGGTCACAGGGATACAGTAAACCTGAAGTGAAGCATCGAAATCTATTACTAGTGTCACAGGAATGGTTCAAAGCATAGACAGTAAGAAGAGTCAGTCTTCTTGTACTTAAGTCGGCATTGTGCCTTTTGTATTTAATTCCGATGCAATTTCTGTGTTTCATCGTCAATAAAAAGGTCCGAGGGATACAGGAAACCTGTGGTGGAGCATCGGAATCTATAACTAGTGTCACAGGAATGGTTTAAAAATTGGTCAGTAAGAAGAGTCAGACTTCTTGTACTTAAGCCGGCATTGTGCCCTTTTAAATTTAATTTCGATGCAATTACTGTGTATCATCGTCAACAAGAAGGTCAGAGGGATACAGTAAACCTGAAGTGAAGCAACGGAATCTCTAACTAGTGTCACAGGAATGGTTCAACACATAGTCAGTAAGAAGAGTAAGTCTTCTTGTACTTAAGTCGCCATTCTGCCTTTTTGTATTTGATTCCGATGCAATTTCTGTGTTTCATCGTCAATAAGAATGTCCAAGGGATACAGTAAACCTGAAGTGAAGCATCGGAATGTGTAACTAGCGTCACAGGAATGGTTCAGAAAATAGACACTAATAAGAGTCAGTCTGCTTGTACTTAAGACGGCATTGTACGTTTTCTATTTAATTCCGATGCAATTTCTGTATTTCATCGTCAATAAGAAGGTCAGAGGGATACAGTGAACCTTAGGTGAAGCATCGGAATATATAACTAGTGTCACAGGAATGGTTCAAAACATAGACATAAGGAAGAGTCAGTCTTCTTGTACTTAAGTCGGCATTGAGCCTTTTCTATTTAATTCCGATGCAATTTCTGTGTTCTGTCGCCAATAAGAAGGTCCAAAGGATACAGTAAACCTGAAGTGAAGCATCGGAATCCATAACTAATGTCACAGGAATCATTCAAAACATAGACAGTAGGAAGAAACAGTCTTCCTGTACTTAAGTCGGCATTGTGCCTTTTGTATTTAGTTCCCATGCACTTTCTGGGTTTCATCGTCAATAAGATGGTCCTAGGGTTGCAGTAAACCTGAAGTGAAGCATCGGAAACTATAACTAGTGTCACAGGAATGGTTCAAATCATAGTCAGCAAGAAGAGTCAGTCTTCTTGTACTTAGGTTGGCATTGTGCCTTTTGTATTTAATTCCGATTCAATTTCTGTGTTACATCGTCAATAAGAAGGTCAGAGGGATACAGTAAACCTGAAGTGAAGCATCGGAATCTATAACTAGTGTCACTGGAAAGGTTCAAAGCATAGACAGTAAGAAGAGTCAGTCCTCTTGTACTTAAGACGGCATTGTCCCTTTTGTATTTATTTCCAAAGCAATTTCTGTGTTTCATCGTCAAAAAGAAGGTCAGAGGGATACAGTAAACCTGAAGGGAGGCATCGGAATCTATAACTAGTGTCACAGGAGCGGTTCAAACCATAGACCGTAAGAGGAGTCAGTGTTCTTGTACTTAAGTCGGCATTGTGCCATTTCTATTTAATTCCGATGCAATTTCTGCATTTCGTCGCCAATGAGAAGCTCCAAAGTACACAGTAAACCTGAATTGAAGCATCGGAATCTAAAACTAGTGTCACAGGAATGGTTCAATTCATAGACAGTAGGAGAAGTCAGTCTTCTTGTACTTAAGTTGGCTTTGTGCCTTTTGTATTTAATTTCGATGCACTATCTGTGTTTAATAGTCAATAAGAAGGTCCAAGGGATACAGTAAACCGGAAATGAAGCATCGGAATCTATAACTAGTGTCACACTAATGGTTCAAAACATAGACAGTAGGAAGATTCAGTCTACATGTACTTAAGTCGGCATTGAGCCTTTTGTATTTATTTCCGATGCAATTTCTGTGTTTCATCGTCAATACGAAGGTCAGAGGGTTACAGTAAACCTGAAGTGAAGCAGCGGAATCTATAACTAGTGTCACAGGAATGGTTCAGAACATAGTCAAGAAGAAGAGCCAGCGTTCATGTACTTAAGTCAGCATTGTGCCTTTTCTATTTAATTCCGATGCTATTTCTGTGTTTCATCGTCAATAAGATGGTCAGAGGGATACAGTGAACCTGCGGTGAAGCATCGGAATCTATAACTAGTGTCACAGGAATGGTTTCATAGCATAGACTCTAAGAAGAGTCAGACTGCTTGTACTTAAGACGGCATTGTGCATTTTCTATTTAATTCCGATGCAATTTCTGTGTTTCATCGTCAATAAGATGGTCAGAGGGATACAGTGAACCTGCGGTGAAGCATCGGAATCTATAACTAGTGTCACAGGAATGGTTCAAAACATAGACAGTAGGAAGATTCAGTCTACATGTCCTTAAGTCGGCACTGTGAAGTTTGTATTTATATCCGATGCAATTTCTGTGTTTCATCGTCAATAAGAAGGTCAGAGGGATACAGTAAACCTGAAGTGAAGCATCGGAATCTAAAACTAGTGACACAGGAGTGGTTCAATACATAGACAGTAGGATGAGTCAGTCTTCTTGTACTTAAGTTGGCATTCTGCCTTTTGTATTTAATTTCGATGCACTATCTGTGTTTAATCATCAATAAGAAGGTCCAAGGGATACAGTAAACTGGAAATGAAGCATCGGAATCAATAACTAGTGTCACACTACTGGTTCAAAACATAGACAGTAGGAAGATTCAGTCTACATGTACATAAGCCGGCATTGTGCCTTTTATATATAATTCCGATGCAATTTCAGTGTTTCATCGTCAATATGAAGGTCCAAGCGATACAGTAAACCTGAAGTGGAGCATCGGAATCTATAACTAGTGTCACATTAATGGTTCAAAGCATAGACAGTAAGAAGAGTCAGTCTTGTTGTACTTAAGTCGGCATTGTGCCCTTTTCAATTTTATTCCGATGCAATTACTGTGTTTCATCGTCAATAAGAAGGTCAGAGGGATACAGTAAACCTGAAGTGAAGCATCGGAATCTCTAACTAGTGTCACAGGAAAGGTTCAACGCATAGTCAGTAAGAAGAGTCAGTCTTCTTGTACTTAAGTCGGCATTGTGCCTTTGGTATTTAATTCCGATGCAATTACTGCGTTTCATCGTCAATAAGAAGGTCCAAGGGATACAGTAAACCTGAAGTGAAGCATCGGTATCTGTAACTAGCGTCACAGGAATGGTTCAAAACATAGACACTAAAAAGAGTCAGTCTGCTTGAACTTAAGACGTCATTGTGCCTTTTCTATTTAATTCCGATGCAGTTTCTGTGTTCCATCGTCATTAAGAAGGTCAGAGGGAAACAGTGAACCTGCGGTGAAGCATCGCAATCTATAACTAGAGTCACAGGAATTGTTCAAAACACAGACAGTAGGAAGAGTCAGTCTTCTTGAACTTAAGTCGGCATTGTGCCTTTTCTATTTAATTCCGATGCAATTTCTGTGTTTCGTAGCCAATACGAAGTTCCAAAGGATACAGTAAACCTGAAGTGTAGCATCGGATTCTATAACTAGTGTCACAGGAATGGTTCAAATCATAGACAGTAGGAAGATTCAGTGTAGATGTACTTAAGTCGGCATTGTGCCGTTTGTATTTATATCCGATGCAAATTCTGTGTTTCATCGTCAATAAGAAGGTCCAAGGGATACAGTAAACCTGAAGTGAAGCATCGCAATCTATAACTAGTGTCACAGGAATGGATCAAAACATAGTCAGTAAGAACAGTCAGTCTTCTTGTACTTAATTCGGCACTGTGCTTTTTGTATTCAATTCCGATGCAATTTCTGTGTATCATCGTCAATAAGAAAGTCCAAGGGATACAGTAAACCTGACGTGGAGCATCGGAATCTATAACTAGTGTCACAGGAATGGTTCAAAGCATAGACAGTAAGAAGAGTCAGTCTTCTTGTACTTAAGTCGGCATTGTGCCCTTTTCAATTTAATTCCGATGCAATTACTGTGTTTCATCGTCAATAGGAAGGTCAGAGGGATACAGTAAACCTGAAGTGAAGCATCGGAATCTCCAACTAGTGTCACAGGAATGGTTCAACACATAGTCAGTAAGAAGAGTCAGTCCTCTTGTACTTAAGACGGCATTGTCCCTTTTGTATTTATTTCCGATGCAATTTCTGTGTTTCATCGTCAAAAACAAGGTCAGAGGGATACAGCAAACCTGAAGGGAGGCATCGGAATCTATAACTAGTGTCACAGGAGCGGTTCAAACCATAGACAGTAAGAGGAGTCAGTCTTCTTGTACTTAAGTCGGCATTGTGCCTTTTCTATTTAATTCCGATGCAATTTCTGCATTTCGTCGCCAATGAGAAGGTCCAAAGTACACAGTAAACCTGAATTGAAGCATCGGAATCTAAAACTAGTGTCACAGGACTGGTTCAATTCATAGACAGTGGGAGAAGTCAGTCTTCTTGTACTTAAGTTGGCTTTGTGCCTTTTGTATTTAATTTCGATGCACTATCTGTGTTTAATAGTCAAATAGAAGGTCCAAGGGATACAGTAAACCGGAAATGAAGCATCGGAATCTGTAACTAGTGTCACACTAATGGTTCAAAACATAGACAGTAGGAAGATTCAGTCCACATGTACTTAAGTCGGCATTGAGCATTTTGTATTTATTTCCGATGCAATTTCTGTGTTTCATCGTCAATACGAAGGTCAGAGGGATACAGTAAACCTGAAGTGAAGCAGCGGAATCTATAACTAGTGTCACAGGAATGGTTCAGAACATAGTCAGTAAGAAGAGCCAGCCTTCATGTACTTAAGTCAGCATTGTGCCTTTTCTATTTAATTCCGATGCTATTTCTGTGTTTCATCGTCAATAAGATGGTCAGAGGGATACAGTGAACCTGCGGTGAAGCATCGGAATCTATAACTAGTGTCACAGGAATGGTTTCATAGCATAGACACTAAGAAGAGTCAGACTGCTTGTACTTAAGACGGCATTGTGCATTTTCTATTTAATTCCGATGCAATTTCCGTGTTTCATCGTCAATAAGATCGTCAGAGGGATACAGTGAACCTGCGGTGAAGCATCGGAATCTATAACTAGTGTCACAGGAATGGTTCAAATCATAGACAGTAAGAAGAGTCAGTCTTCTTGTACTTAAGTCGGCATTGTGCCTTTTCTATTTAATTCCGATGAATTTCTGTGTTTCATCGTCAATAAGATGGTCCAAGGGATACAGTAAACCTGAAATGTAGCATCGGAACCTAAAACTAGTGTCACAGGAATGGTTCAAAACATAGACAGTAGGAAGATTCAGTCTACATGTCCTTAAGTCGGCATTGTGAAGTTTGTATTTATATCCGATGCAATTTCTGTGTTTCATCGTCAATAAGAAGGTCAGAGGGATACAGTAAACCTGAAGTGAAGCATCGGAATCTAAAACTAGTGACACAGGAGTGGTTCAATACATAGACAGTGGGATGAGTCAGTCTTCTTGTACTTCAGTTGGCATTGTGCCTTTTGTATTTAATTTCGATGCACTATCTGCGTTTAATCATCAATAAGAAGGTCCAAGGGATGCAGTAAAGTGGAAATGAAGCATCGGAATCAATAACTAGTGTCACACTACTGGTTCAAAACATAGACAGTAGGAAGATTCAGTCTACATGTACATAAGCCGGCATTGTGCCTTTGTATATAATTCCGATGCAATTTCAGTGTTTCATCGTCAATATGAAGGTCCAAGCGATACAGTAAACCTGAAGTGGACCATCGGAATCTATAACTAGTGTCACATTAATGGTTCAAAGCATAGACAGTAAGAAGAGTCAGTCTTCTTGTACTTAAGTCGGCATTGTGCCTTTTTCAATTTTATTCCGATGCAATTACTGTGTTTCATCGTCAATAAGAAGGTCAGAGGGATACAGTAAACCTGAAGTGAAGCATCGGAATCTCTAACTAGTGTCACAGGATAGGTTCAACGCATAGTCAGTAAGAAGAGTCAGTCTTCTTGTACGTAAGTCGGCATTGTGCCTTTGGTATTTAATTCCGATGCAATTACTGCGTTTCATCGTCAATAAGAAGGTCCAAGGGATACAGTAAACCTGAAGTGAAGCATCGGTATCTGTAACTAGCGTCACAGGAATGGTTCAAAACATAGACACTAAGAAGAGTCAGTCTGCTTGAACTTAAGACATCATTGTGCCTTTTCTATTAATTTCCGATGCAGTTTCTGTGTTCCATAGTCAATAAGAAGGTCAGAGGGATACAGTGAACCTGCGGTGAAGCATCGCAATCTATAACTAGAGTCACAGGAATGGTTCAAAACATAGACAGTAGGAAGAGTCAGTCTTCTTGAACTTAAGTCGGCATTGTGCCTTTTCTATTTAATTCCGATGCAATTTGTGTGTTTCGTCGCTAATACGAAGTTCCAAAGGATACAGTAAACCTGAAGTGAAGCATCGGATTCTATAACTAGTGTCACAGGAATGGTTCAAATCATAGACAGTAGGAAGATTCAGTGTAGATGTACTTAAGTCGGCATTGTGCCGTTTGTATTGATATCCGATGCAATTTCTGAGTTTCATCGTCAATAAGAAGGTCCAAGGGATACAGTAAACCTGAAGTGAAGCATCGCAATCTATAACTAGTGTCACAGGAATGGATGAAAACATAGTCAGTAAGAACAGTCAGTCTTCTTGTACTTAATTCGGCACTGTGCATTTTGTATTCAATTCCGATGCAATTTCTGTGTATCATCGTCAATAAGAAAGTCCAAGGGATACAGTAAACCTGACGTGGAGCATCGGAATCTATAACTAGTGTCACAGTAATGGTTCAAAGCATAGACAGTAAGAAGAGTCAGTCTTCTTGTACTTAAGTCGGCATTGTGCGCTTTTCAATTTAATTCCGATGCAATTACTGTGTTTCATCGTCAATAGGAAGGTCAGAGGGATACAGTAAACCAGAAGTGAAGCATCGGAATCTCTAACTATTGTCACAGGAATGGTTCAACACATAGTCAGTAAGAAGAGTCAGCCTTCTTGTACTTAAGTCGGCATTGTGCCTTTTGTATTTAATTCCGATGCAATTACTGTGTTTCATCGTCAATAAGAAGGTCCAAGGGATACAGTACACCTGAAGTGAAGTATCGGAATCAGTAACTAGAGTCACAGGAATGGTTCAAAACATAGACACTAAGAAGAGTCAGTCTGCTTGTACGTAAGAAGGCATTGTGCCTTTTCTATTTAATTCCGATGCAATTTCTGTGTTTCATCGTCAATGAGAAGGTCAGAGGGATACTGTGAACCTGAGGTGAAGCATCGGAATCTATAACTAGTGTGACAGGATTGGTTTAAAACATAGACAGTTGGATGAGTCAGTCTTCTTGCACTGATGTCGGCATTGTGCCTTTTCTATTTAATTCCGATGCAATTTCTGTGTTTCGTCGCCAATAAGAAGTTCCAAAGGATACAGTAAACCTGAAGTTAAGCATGGGAATCTATAACCAATGTCACAGGATTCGTTCAAATCATAGACAGATGGAAGAGTCAGTCTTGTGGTACTTAAGTCGGCATTGTGCCTTTTGTATTTAGTTCCGATGCAATTTCTGTGTTTCATCGTCAATATGAAGGTCCTAGGGATACAGTAAATCTGAAGTGAAGCATCGGAATCTGTAACTAGTGTCACAGGAATGGTTCATAACATAGTCAGTAAGAAGAGTCAGTCTTCTTTTACTTAAGTCGGCATTGAGCCTTTTGTATTTAATTCCGATGCAATTTCTGTGTTTCATCGTCAGTACGAAGGTCCGAGGTATACAGTAAACCAGAAGTGAAGCATCGGACTCTATAACTACTGTCACAGGAATGGTTCAAAACATAGACAGTAAGAAGAGTCAGTCTTCTTGTGCTTAAGCCGATATTGTGCCTTTTCTATTTAATTCCGATGCAATCTCTGTGTTTCGTCGTCAATAAGAAGGGCCAAGGGATACAGTAAACCTAAAGTGAAGCATCGGAATCTATACCTAGTGTCACAGGAATGGTTGAAAACATAGACGGTAGGAAGAGTCAGTTTTCTTGTACTTTAGTTGGCATTGTGCCCTTTGTATTTAATTCCGATGCACTATTTGTGTTTCATCGTCAATAAGATGTTCCAAGGGATACAGTAAACCTGAAATGAAGCATCGGAACCTATAACTAGTGTCACAGGAATGGTTCAAAACATAGACAGTAGGAAGATTCAGTCTACATGTACTTAAGTCGGCATTGTGCCGTTTGTATTTATATCCGATGCAATTTCTGTGTTTCATCGTCAATAAGGAGGTCCAAGGGATACCGTAAACCTAATGCGAAGCATCGGAATCTATAAGTAGTGTCACAGGAATATTTCAAAACATAGTCAGTAAGAAGAGTCAGTCTTTTTGTACTAAAGTCGGCATTGTGCCTTTCGTATTTAATTCCGATGCTATTTCTGTGTTTCATCGTCCATAGGATGGTCCAAGGGATACAGTAAACCTGAAGTGGAGCATCGGAATCTATAACTAGTGTCACAGGAATGGTTCAAAACATAGACAGTAAGAAGAGTCAGTCTTCTTGTACTTAAGTCGGCATTGTGCCCTTTTCAAATTAATTCCGATGCAATTACTGTGTTTCATCGTCAATAAGAAGGTCAGAAGGATACAGTAAATCTGAAGTGAAGCATCGCAACCTCTAACTAGTGTCACAGGAATGGTTCAACACATAGTCAGTAAGAAGAGTCAGACTTCTTGTACTTAAGTCGGCATTGTGCCTCTTGTATTTAATTCCGATGCAATTTCTGCGTTTCATCGTCAATAACAAGGTCCAAGGGATACAGTAAACCTGAAGTGAAGCATCGGAATCTATAACTAGTGTAACAGGAATGGTTCAAAACATAGACAGTAGGAAGAGTCAGTCTTCTTGTACTTAAGTCGGCATTGTGCCTTTTGTATTTAGTTCAGATGCAATTTCTGTGTTTCATCGTCAATAAAAAGGTCCTAGGGTTAGAGTAAAGCTGACGTGAAGCATCGGAAACTACAACTAGTGGCACAGGAATGGTTCAAAGCATAGTCAGGAAGTAGAGTCAGTCTTCTTGCACTTAAGTCGGCATTGTGCATTTTGTATTTAATTCAGATGCTATTTCTGTGTTTCATCGTCAATAAGATGGTCCAAGGGATACAGTAAACCTAAAGTGAAGCATCGGAATCCATAACTAGTGTCACAGGAATTGTTCAAATCATAGGCAGTAGGAAGAGTCAGTCTTCTTGTACTTAAGTCGGCATTGTGCCTTTTGTATTTAGTTCATATGCAATATCTGTGTTTCATCGCCAATAAGAAGAACCAAGGGATACAGTAAACCTGAAATGAAGCATCGGAATCTATAACTAGTGTCACACTAATGATTCAAAACATAGACAGTAGGAAGATTGAGTCTACATGTACTTAAGTCGGCATTGTCCGTTTGCATTAATATCCGATGCAATTTCTGTGTTTCATCGTCAATAAGAAGGTCTAAGGGATTCAGTAAACCTGAAGTGAAGCATCGGAATCTATAACTAGTGTCACAGGAATGGTTCAAAGCATAGTCAGTAAGTAGAGTCAGTCTACTTGTACTTAAGTCGGCATTGTGCATTTTGTATTTAATTCCGATGCAATTTCTGTGTTTCATCGTCAATAAGAAGGTCCAAGGGATACAGTAAACCTAAAGTGGAACATCGGAATCTATAACTAGTGTCACAGGAATGGTTCAAAGCATAGACTGTAAGAAGAGTCAGTCTTCTTGTACTTAAGTCGGCATTGTGCCCTTTTCAATTTAATTCCGATGCATTTACTGTGTTTCATCGTCAATAAGAAGGTCAGAGGGATACAGTAAAGCTGAAGTGAAGCATCGGAATCTCTAACTAGTGTCACAGGAATGGTTCAACACATAGTCAGTAAGAAGAGTCAGTCTTCTTGTACTTATGTCGGCATTGTGCCTTTTGTATGTAATTCCGATGCAATTACTGTGTTTCATCGTCAATTAGAAGGTCCAAGGGATACAGTAAACCTGAAGCGAAGCATCGGAATCTGTAACTAGCGTCACAGGAATGGTTCCAAACATAGACACTAAGAAGAGTCAGTCTGCTTGTACTTAAGACGGCATTGTGCCTTTTCTATTTAATTCCGATGAAATTTCTGTGTTTCATCGTCAATAACAAGGTCAGAGGGATACAGTGTACCTGAGGTGAAGCATCGGAATCTATAACTAGTGACACAGGAATGGTTCAAAACATAGACAGTAGGAAGAGTCAGTCTTCTTGTACTTAAGTCGGCATTGTGCCTTTTCTATTTAATTCCGATGCAATTTCTGCGTTTCGTCGCCAATAAGAAGTTCCAAAGGATACAGTAAACCTTAAGTGAAGCATCAAAATCTATAACTAATGTCACAGGATTTGTTCAAAACATAGACAGTAGGAAGCGTCAGTCTTGTGGCACTTATGTCAGCAATGTGCCTTTTGTATTTAGTTAAGATGCAATTTCTGTGTTTCATCGTCAATATGAAGGTCCAAGGGATACAGTAAATCTGAAGTGAAGCAACGGAATCTATAACTAGTTTCACAGGAATGGTTCAAACATAGTCAGTAAGAAGAGTCAGTCTTCTTGTACTTAAGTCGGATTGTGCATTTTGTATTTAATTCCGATGCAATTTCTGTCTTTCATCGTCAATACGAAGGTCCGAGGGATACAGTAAACCAGAAGTGAAGCATCGGGATTTATAACTAGTGTCACAGGAATGGTTCAAAACATAGTAAGTAAGAATAGTCAGTCTTTTTGTACTTAAGTCGTCATTGTGCCTTTTGTATTTAATTCCGATGCAATATCTGTGTTTCCTCGTCAATAAGTAGGTCAGAGGGATACAGTAAACCTGATGTGAAGCATCGGGATCTATAACTAGTGTCACAGGAATGGTTCAAAACATAGACAGTAGGAAGAGTCAGTCTTCTTGTACTTAAGTCGGCATTGTGCCTCTTCTATTTAATTCCGATGCAATTTCTGTGTTTCATCGTCAATGAGAAGGTCAGAGGGATACAGTAAACCTGAAGTGAAGCATCGGAATCTATAACTAGTGTCACAGGAATGGTTCAAAACATAGACAGTAAGAAGGGTCAGTCTTCTTGTACTTAAGTCGGCATTGTGCCTCTTCTATTTAATTCCGATGCAATTTCTGTGTTTCATCGTCAATAAGAAGGTCAGAGGGATACAGTAAACCTGAAGTGAAGCATCGGAATCTAAAACTAGTGACACAGGAATGGTTCAATACATAGACAGTAGGAAGAGTCAGTCTTCTTGTACTTAAGTTGGCATTGTGCCTTTTGTATGTAATTTCGATGCACTATCTGTGTTTCATCGTCAATAAGATGGTCCAAGGGATACAGTAAACTGGAAATGAAGCATCGGAATCAATAACTAGTGTCACACTTTTGGTTCAAAACATAGACAGTAGGAAGATTCAGTCTACATGTACTTCAGTCGGCATTGTGCCTTTTGTATTTAAATCCGATGCAATATCTGCGTTTCATCTTTAATAAGAAGGTCAGAGGGATACAGTAAACCTGAAGTGAAGCATCGGAATCTACAACTAGTCACATAGGCACGTTTCAAATCATAGTCAGTAAGAAGAGTCAGTCTGCTTGTGCTTAAGCCGGCATTGTGCCTTTTCTATTTAATTCCGATGCAATCTCTGTGTTTCATCGTCAATAAGAAGGTCCAAGGGATACAGTAAACCTGAAGTGAAGCATCGGAATGTGTAACTAGCGTCAGAGGATTGGCTCAAAACATAGACACTGAGAAGAGTCAGACTAGCTGGTACTTAAGACGGCATTGTGCCTGTTCTATCTAATTCCAATGCAATTTCTGTGTTTCATCGTCAATACAAAGGTCAGAGAGATACAGTAAACCTGAAGTGAAGCATCGGAATCTATTACTAGTGTCACAGGAAAGGTTCAAAATATAGTCAGTAATAAGAGTCAGTCTTCTTGTACTTAAGTCGGCATTGTGCCTTTTGTATTTAATTCCGATGCAATTTCTGTATTTCATCGACAATAAGAAAGTCCAAGGTATACAGTAAACCTGAAGTGGAGCATCGGAATCTATAACCAGTATCAGAGGAATGGTTCAAAGCATAGACAGTAAGAAGAGGCAATGTCCTTGTACTTATGTCGGCAGTGTGACCTTTTCAATTTAATTCCGATGCAATTCCTATGTTTCATCGTCAATAAGATGGTCAGAGGGATACAGTAAACCTGAAGTGAAGCATCGGAATCTCTAACTAGTGTCACAGGAATGGTTCAACACATAGTCAGTAAGAAGAGTCAGTCTTCTTGTACTTAAGTCGGCATTGTTCCTTTTGTATTTAATTCCGATGCAATTTCTGTGTTTCTTTGTCAATATGAAGGTCCAAGGGAGACAGTAAACCTGAAGTGAAGCATCGGAATCTATAACTAGTGTCACAGGAATGGTTCAAAACATAGACAGTAGGAAGAGTCAGTCTACATGTACTTAAGTCGGCATTGTGCCTTTTGTATTTAGTTCAGATGCATTTTCTGTGTTTCATCGTTAATAAGAAGGTCCTAGGGTTACAGTAAAGCTGAAGTGAAGCATCGGAATCTACAATTAGTGTCAAAGGAATGGTTCAAAACATAGTCAGTAAGAAGAGTCAGTCTTCTTGTACTTCAGTCGGCATTGTGCCTTTTGTGTTTAGTTCAGATGCAATTTCTGGGTTTCATCGTCAATAGGAAGGTCCAAGGGATACAAAAACCTGAAGCGAAGCATCGGAATCTACAACTAGTGTCACAGGAATGGATCAAGATATAGTCAGTAAGAAGAGTCAGTCTTCTTGTACTTAAGTCGGTATTGTGTTTTTTCTATTACATTCCGATGCAATTTCTGTGTTTCGTCGTCATTAAGAAGGTCCAAGGGATACAGTAAACCTGAAATGAAGCATCGGAATCCATAAGTAATGTCACAGGAATCGTTCAAACATAGACAATACGAAGAGTCAGTCATCTTGTACTTATTCGGTTTTGTGCCTTTTCTATTTAGTTCAGATGCAATTTCTGTGTTTCATCGTCAATAAGAAGGTTCTAGGGTTACAGTAAAACTGAAGTGAAGCATCGGAATCTACAACTAGTGTCACAGGATTGGTTCAAAACATAGTCAGTAAGAAGAGTCAGTCTTCTTGTACTTAAGTCGGCATTGTGCCTTTTGTATTTAATTCCGATGCAATTTCTGTGTTTCATCGTCAATACGAAGTTCCGAAGGATACAGTAAATCAGAAGTGAAGCATCGGAATCTATAACAAGAGTCACAGGAATGGTTCAAACATAGTCAGTAAGAAGTGTCAGTCTTCTTGTACTTAAGTCGGCATTGTGCTTTTTGCATTTAACTCCGATGCAATATCTGTGTTTCATCGTTAATAAGAAGGTCAGAGGGATACAGTAAACCTGAAGTAAAGCATCGGAATCTACAACTAGTCACACAGGAATGGTTCAAATCATAGTCAGTAAGATGAGTCAGTCTTCTTGTACTTAAGCCGGCATTGTGCCTTTTCTATTTAATTCCGATGCAATTTCTGTGTTTCATCGTCAATTAGAAGGTCCAAGGGATACAGTAAACCTGAAGTGAAGCAACGGAATCTATAACTAGTGTCACAGGAATGGATCAAGATATAGTCAGTAAGAAGAGTCAGTCTTCTTGTACATAAGTCGGCATTGTGCTTTTTGTATTTCATTCCGATGCAATTTCTGTGTTTCATCGTCAATACGAAGGTCCAAGGGATACAGTAAACCTGAAGTGAAGCATCGGAATCTAAAACTAGTGACACAGGAATGGTTCAAAACATAGTCAGTAAGGAGAGTCAGTCGTCTTGTACTTAAGTGGGCATTGTGCCTTTTCTATTTAATTCCGATGCAATTTCTGTGTTTCATCGTTAATAAGAAGGTGAGAGGGATAATGGAAACCGGAGGTGAAGCATCGGAATCAATAACTGATGTCACAGGAATGGTTCAAATCATAGACAGTAGGAAGAGTCAGTCTTCTTGTACTTAAGTCGGCATTGTGCCTTTTGTATTTAATTGCGTTGCAATATCTGTGTTTCATCGTCAATAAGAAGGTCCAAGGGATACAGTAAACCTGAAGTGAAGCATCGGATTCTATAATTAGTATCACAGGGACGGTTTAAAATATAGTCAGTTAGAAGAGTCAGTCTTCTTGTACTTAAGTAGGCATTGTGCCTTTTGTATTTAATTCCGATGCAATTTCTGTGTTACATCGTCAATAAGAAGGTGGAAGGGGTACAGTAAACCTGAAGTGAAGCATCGGAATCTACAACTAGTGTCACAGGAATGGTTCAAAACATAGTCAGTAAGAAGAGTCAGTTTTCTTGTACTTAAGTCGGCACTATGCTTTTTCTAATTAATTCCGACTCTATTTCTGTGTTTCGTCGTCAATAAGAAGGTGCAAGTGATACAGTAAACCTGAAGTGAAGCATCGTAATCTATAACTAATGTCACAGGATTCGCTCAAAACATAGACAGTAGGATGAGTCCGTCTTGTGGTACTTAAGTCGGCATTGTGCCTTTTGTATTTAGTTCCGATGCAATTTCAGTGTTTCATCGTCAATAAGAAGGTCCTAGGGATACAGTAAACCCGAAGTGAAGCATCGTTATCTATAACTAGTGTCACAGGAATGGTTCAAAACATAGTCAGTAAGAAGAGTCAGTCTTCTTGTACTTAAGTCGGCATTGTGCCTTTTGTATTTAATTCCGATGCAATTTCTGTGTTTCATCGTCAATAAGAGGGTCCAAGGGATACAGTAAACCTGAAGTGAAGCATCGGATTCTATAACTAGTGTCACAGGAATGGATCAAGATATAGTCAGTAAGAAGAGTCAGTCTTCTTGTACTTAAGACGGCATTGTGCCTTTTCTATTTAATTCTGATGCAATTTCTGTGTTTCATCGTCAAAAACAAGGTCAGAGGGTACAGTAAACCTGATGTGGAGCATCGGAATCTATAACTAGTGTCACAGGAATGGTTCAAACATAGACACTAACAAGAGTCAGTCTGCTTGTACTTAAGACGGCATTGTGCCTTTTCTATTTAATTCCGATGCGATATCTGTGTTTCATCGTCAATAAGAAGGTCAGAGGGATACAGTGAACCTGAGGTGAAGAATCGGAATCTATAAATAGTGTCACAGGAATGGTTCAAATCATAGACAGTAGGAAGTGTCAGTCTTCCTATACTTAAGTCGGCATTGTGCCTTGTCTATTTAATTCCGATGCAATTTCTGTGTTTCGTCGCCAATAAGAAGTTCCAAAGATACAGTAAACCTAAAGTGAAGCATCGGAATCTATAACTAATGTCATAGGATTCGTTCAAAACATAGACAGTAGGAAGAGTCAGTCTTGTGGTACTTAAGTCGGCATTGTGCCTTTTGTATTTAATTCCGATGCAATATCTGGGTTTCATCGTTAATAAGAAGGTCAGGGGGATACAGTAAATCTGAAGTGAAGCATCGGAATCTACTACTAGTCACCCAGGAATGGTTCAAATCATTGTCAGTAAGAAGAGTCAGTCTTCTTGTACTTAAGCCGGCATGGTGCCTTTTCTATTTAATTCCGATGCAATTCCTGTGTTTCATCGTCAATAAGAAGGTCCAAGGGATACAGTAAACCTGAAGTGAAGCATCGGAATCCATAACTAGTGTCACAGGAATGGTTCAAAACATAGACAGTAGGAAGTAACAGTCTTCTTGTACATAAGTCGGTATTGTGCCTTTTCTATTTAATTCCGATGCAATTTCTGTGTTTCGTCGACAATAAGATGGTCCAAGGGATACAGTTATCCTAAAGTGAAGCATCGGCATCTATAACTAACGTCACAGGAATGGTTCAAAACATAGACAGTAAGAAGAGTCAGTATTCTTGTACATAAGTCGGCATTTTGCCTTTCGTATTTAATTCCGACGCAATTGCTGTGTTTCATCGTCAATAAGAAGGTCCAAGGGATACAGTGAATCTGAAGTGAAGCATCGGAATCCATATCTAGTGTCACAGCAATGGTTCAAAACAATGTCAGTAAGAGGAGTCAGTCTTCTTGTACTTAAGTCGACATTGCGCCATTTGTATTTAATTCCGATTCAATTTCTGTGTTTCATCGTCAATAAAATAGTCAGAGGGAAACAGTAAACCTGAAGTGAAGCATCGGAATCTAGAACTTTTGTCACAGGAATGGTTCAAAACATAGACAGTAAGATGGGTCCGTCTTCGTGTACTTAAGTCTTTATTGTGCCTTTTGTATTTAATTCCGATGCAATATATGTGTTTCGTCGTCAATAAGAAGATCCAAGGGATACAGTAAACCTGAAGTGAAGCATCGGAATCTATAACTAGTGTCACAGAAACGGTTCAAACATAGTCGGTAATGAGAGTCAGTCTACTGGTACTTAAGTCGGCATAGTGCTTTTAGTATTACATTCCGATGCAATTTCTGTGTTTCAACGTCAATAAGAAGGTCCAAGGGATACAGTAAACCTGAAGTGAAGCATCGGAATCTAAAAGTAGTGTCACAGGAATGGTTCAAACATAGTCAGTAAGAAGAGTCAGACTTCTTGTACTTAAGTCGGAATTGTGCCTTTTCTTTTTAATTCCGATGCAATTTCTGTGTTTCATCGTCAATAAGAAGGTCAGAGGGATACAGTAAACCAGAGGTGAAGCATCGGAATCTATAACTAGTGTCATAGGAATGGTTCAAAACATAGTCAGTGAGGAGACTCAGTCGTCTTGTACTTAAGTCGGCATTGTGCCTTTTCTATTTGATTCCGATGCAATTTCTGTGTTTCATCGTCAATAAGAAGGTCCAAGGGATACAGTAAACCTGAAGTGTAGCATCTGAATCTGTAAGTAGCGTCACAGGAATGGTTCAAAACATAGACAGCAAGAAGGATCAGTATTCTTGTACTAAAGTGGGCATTGTGCCTTTTCTATTTAATTCCGATGCAATTTCTGTGTTTCATCGTTAATAAGAAGGTGAGAGGGATACAGTAAACCTAAAGTGAAGCATCGGAATCTATAATTAGTATCACAGGAACGGTACAAAACATAGTCAGTAAGCAGGGTCAGTCCTCTTGTACTTATGTAGGCATTGTGCCTTTTGTATTTAATTCCGATGCAATTTCTGTGTTACATCGTCAATAAGAAGGTCCAAGGGATACAGTAAACCTGAAGTGAAGCATCGGAATCTACAACTAGTGTCACAGGAATGGTTCAAAACATAGTCAGTAAGAAGAGTCAGTTTTCTTGTACTTAAGTCGGCTTTATGCTTTTTATAATTAATTCCGACTCTATTTCTGTGTTTCGTCGTCAATAAGAAGGTCCAAGTGATACAGTAAACGTGAAGTGAAGCATCGGAATCTATAAGTAGCGTCACAGGAATGGTTCAAAACATAGACAGTAAGAAGAGTCAGTCTTCTTGTACTTAAGTCGCCATTGTGACTTTTGTAT
Source organism: Schistocerca americana (assembly GCF_021461395.2). Taxonomy (NCBI): domain Eukaryota; kingdom Metazoa; phylum Arthropoda; class Insecta; order Orthoptera; family Acrididae; genus Schistocerca; species Schistocerca americana. The sequence continues at coordinate 22,193,634 of NC_060121.1, read as the reverse complement.
TTATTTTCGATGCAAATTCGGTGTTTCATCGTCATTAAGAAGGTCCAAGGGATTCAGCAAACCTGAAGTGAAGCATCGGAATCTATAACTAGTGTCACAGGAATGGTTCAAACATAGCCAGTAAGAAGAGTCAGTCTTCTTGTACTTAAGTCGGTATTGTGCCTTTTGTATTTATTTCCGATGCAATTTATGTGTTTCATCGTCAATAAGAAGGTCCAAGGGATTCAGTAAACCTGAAGTGAAGCATCGGAATCTATAACTAGTGTCACAGGAATGGTTCAAAATATAGTCAGTGAGGAGACTCAGTCGTCTTGTACTTAAGTCGGCATTGTGCCTTTTCTATTTGATTCCGATGCAATTTCTGTGTTTCATCGTCAATAAGATAGTCAGAGGGAAATAGTAAACCTGAAGTGAAGCATCGGAATCTAGAACTTTTGTCACAGGAATGGTTCAAAACATAGACAGTAAGATGGGTCCGTCTTCGTGTACATAAGTCTTTATTGTGCCTTTTGTATTTAATTCCGATGCAATATATGTGTTTCATCGTCAATAAGAAGATACAAGGGATACAGTAAACCTGAAGTGTAGCATCTAAACCTGTAAGTAGCGTCACAGGAATGGTTCAAAACATAGACAGCAAGAAGAATCAGTCTTCTTGTACTTAAGTGGGCATTGTGCCTTTTCTATTTTATTCCGATGCAATTTCTGTGTTTCATCGTTAATAAGAAGGTGAGAGGGATACAGTAAACCTGAAGTGAAGCATCGGAATCTATAATTAGTATCACAGGAACGGTACAAAACATAGTCAGTAAGTAGAGTCAGTCTTCTTGTACTTATGTAGGCATCGTGCCTTTTGTATTTAATTCCGATGCAATTTCTATTTTACATCGTCAATAAGAAGGTCCAAGTGATACAGTAAACGTGAAGTGAAGCATCGGAATCTATAACTAGCGTCACAGGAATGGTTCAAAACATAGACAGTAAGAAGAGTCAGTCTTCTTGTACTTAAGTCGCCATTGTGACTTTTGCATTTATTTTCGATGCAAATTCGGTGTTTCATCGTCATTAAGAAGGTCCAAGGGATTCAGTAAACCTGAAGTGAAGCATCGGAATCTAAAACTAGTGTCACAGGAATGGTTCAAAACATAGACGGTAGGAAGAGTCAGTTTTCTTGTCCTTTTGTTGGCATTGTGCCTTTTGTAATTAATTCCGATGCACTATCTGTATTTCAGCGTCAATATGAAGGTCAGAGGGATACAGTAAACCTGAAGTGAAGCATCGGAATGTGTAACTAGCGTCAGAGGATTGGCTCAAAACATAGACACTGAGAAGAGTCAGACTAGCTGGTACTTAAGACGGCATTGTGCCTTTTCTATCTAATTGCAATGCAATTTCTGTGTTTCATCGTCAATACAAAGGTCAGAGAGATACAGTAAACCTGAAGTGAAGCATCGGAATCTATTACTAGTGTCACAGGAAAGGTTCAAAATATAGTCAGTAATAAGAGTCAGTCTTCTTGTACTTAAGTCGGCATTGTGCCTTTTGTATTTAATTCCGATGCAATTTCTGTATTTCATCGACAATAAGAAAGTCCAAGGTATACAGTAAACCTGAAGTGGAGCATCGGAATCTATAACCAGCGTCAGAGGAATGGTTCAAAGCATAGACAGTAAGAAGAGGCAATCTCCTTGTACTTATGTCGGCAGTGTGACCTTTTCAATTTAATTCCAATGCAATTCCTATGTTTCATCGTCAATAAGATGGTCAGAGGGATACAGTAAACCTGAAGTGAAGCATCGGAATCTCTAACTAGTGTCACAGGAATGGTTCAACACATAGTCAGTAAGAAGAGTCAGTCTTCTTGTACTTAAGTCGGCATTGTTCCTTTTGTATTTAATTCCGATGCAATTTCTGTGTTTCTTCGTCAATATGAAGGTCCAAGGGAGACAGTAAACCTGAAGTGAAGCATCGGAATCTATAACTAGTGTCACAGGAATGGTTCAAAACATAGACAGTAGGAAGAGTCAGTCTACATGTACTTAAGTCGGCATTGTGCCTTTTGTATTTAGTTCAGATGCATTTTCTGTGTTTCATCGTTAATAAGAAGGTCCTAGGGTTACAGTAAAGCTGAAGTGAAGCATCGGAATCTACAATTAGTGTCAAAGGAATGGTTCAAAACATAGTCAGTAAGAAGAGTCAGTCTTCTTGTACTTAAGTCGGCATTGTGCCTTTTGTGTTTAGTTCAGATGCAGTTTCTGGGTTTCATCGTCAATAGGAAGGTCCAAGGGATACAAAAACCTGAAGCGAAGCATCGGAATCTACAACTAGTGTCACAGGAATGGATCAAGATATAGTCAGTAAGAAGAGTCAGTCTTCTTGTACTTAAGTCGGTATTGTGTCTTTTCTATTTAATTCCGATGCAATTTCTGTGTTTAGTCGTCATTAAGAAGGTCCAAGGGATACAGTAAACCTGAAATGAAGCATCGGAATCCATAACTAATGTCACAGGAATCGTTCAAACATAGACAATACGAAGAGTCAGTCATCTTGTACTTATTCGGTTTTGTGCCTTTTCTATTTAGTTCAGATGCAATTTCTGTGTTTCATCGTCAATAAGAAGGTTCTAGGGTTACAGTAAAACTGAAGTGAAGCATCGGAATCTACAACTAGTGTCACAGGAATGGTTCAAAACATAGTCAGTAAGAAGAGTCAGTCTTCTTGTACTTAAGTCGGCATTGTGCCTTTTGTATTTAATTCCGATGCAATTTCTGTGTTTCATCGTCATTAAGAAGGTCCAAGGGATACAGTAAACCTGAAATGAAGCATCGGAATCTATAACTAGAGTCACACCTATGGTTCAAAACATAGACAGTAGGAAGATTCAGTCTACATTTACTTAAGTCGGCTTGGTGCCTTTTGAATTTATTTCCGACGCAATTTCTGTGTTTCATCCTCAATAATAAGGTCAGAGGGATACACTGAACCTGAGGTGAAGCATCGGAATCTATAACTAATGTCACAGGATTCGTTCAAATCATAGACAGTATGAAGACTCAGACTTGTGGTACTTAAGTCGGCATTGTGCCTTTTGTATTAAGTTCCGATGCAATTTCTCTGTTTCATCGTCAATAAGAAGGTCCGAGGGATACAGTAAACCTGAAGTGAAGCATCGGAATCTATAACCAGTGTCACAGGAATGGTTCAAAACATAGTCAGTAAGAAGAGTCAGTCTTCTTGTACTTAAGTCGGCATTGTGCCTTTTGTATTTAATTCCGATGCAATTTCTGTGTTTCATCGTCAATACGAAGGTCCGAGGGATACAGTAAATCAGAAGTGAAGCATCGGAATCTATAACAAGAGTCACAGGAATGGTTCAAACATAGTCAGTAAGAAGTGTCAGTCTTCTTGTACTTAAGTCGGCATTGTGCCTTTTGTATTTAACTCCGATGCAATATCTGTGTTTCATCGTTAATAAGAAGGTCAGAGGGATACAGTAAACCTGAAGTCAAGCATCGGAATCTATAACTAGTCACACAGGAATGGTTCAAATCATAGTCAGTAAGATGAGTCAGTCTTCTTGTACTTAAGCCGGCATTGTGTCTTTTCTATTTAATTCCGATGCAATTTCTGTGTTTCATCGTCAATTAGAAGGTCCAAGGGATACAGTAAACCTGAAGTGAAGCAACGGAATCTATAACTAGTGTCACAGGAATGGATCAAGATATAGTCAGTAAGAAGAGTCAGTCTTCTTGTACATAAGTCGGCATTGTGCTTTTTGTATTTCATTCCGATGCAATTTCTGTGTTTCATCGTCAATAAGAAGGTCCAAGGGATACAGTAAAACTGAAGTGAAGCATCGGAATCTAAAACTAGTGACACAGGAATGGTTCAAAACATAGTCAGTAAGGAGAGTCAGTCGTCTTGTACTTAAGTGGGCATTGTGCCTTTTCTATTTAATTCCGATGCACTATCTGTATTTCAGCGTCAATATGAAGGTCAGAGGGATACAGTAAACCTGAAGTGAAGCATCGGAATGTGTAACTAGCGTCAGAGGATTGGCTCAAAACATAGACACTGAGAAGAGTCAGACTAGCTGGTACTTAAGACGGCATTGTGCCTTTTCTATCTAATTGCAATGCAATTTCTGTGTTTCATCGTCAATACAAAGGTCAGAGAGATACAGTAAACCTGAAGTGAAGCATCGGAATCTATTACTAGTGTCACAGGAAAGGTTCAAAATATAGTCAGTAATAAGAGTCAGTCTTCTTGTACTTAAGTCGGCATTGTGCCTTTTGTATTTAATTCCGATGCAATTTCTGTATTTCATCGACAATAAGAAAGTCCAAGGTATACAGTAAACCTGAAGTGGAGCATCGGAATCTATAACCAGCGTCAGAGGAATGGTTCAAAGCATAGACAGTAAGAAGAGGCAATCTCCTTGTACTTATGTCGGCAGTGTGACCTTTTCAATTTAATTCCAATGCAATTCCTATGTTTCATCGTCAATAAGATGGTCAGAGGGATACAGTAAACCTGAAGTGAAGCATCGGAATCTCTAACTAGTGTCACAGGAATGGTTCAACACATAGTCAGTAAGAAGAGTCAGTCTTCTTGTACTTAAGTCGGCATTGTTCCTTTTGTATTTAATTCCGATGCAATTTCTGTGTTTCTTCGTCAATATGAAGGTCCAAGGGAGACAGTAAACCTGAAGTGAAGCATCGGAATCTATAACTAGTGTCACAGGAATGGTTCAAAACATAGACAGTAGGAAGAGTCAGTCTACATGTACTTAAGTCGGCATTGTGCCTTTTGTATTTAGTTCAGATGCATTTTCTGTGTTTCATCGTTAATAAGAAGGTCCTAGGGTTACAGTAAAGCTGAAGTGAAGCATCGGAATCTACAATTAGTGTCAAAGGAATGGTTCAAAACATAGTCAGTAAGAAGAGTCAGTCTTCTTGTACTTAAGTCGGCATTGTGCCTTTTGTGTTTAGTTCAGATGCAGTTTCTGGGTTTCATCGTCAATAGCAAGGTCCAAGGGATACAAAAACCTGAAGCGAAGCATCGGAATCTACAACTAGTGTCACAGGAATGGATCAAGATATAGTCAGTAAGAAGAGTCAGTGTTCTTGTACTTAAGTCGGTATTGTGTCTTTTCTATTTAATTCCGATGCAATTTCTGTGTTTAGTCGTCATTAAGAAGGTCCAAGGGATACAGTAAACCTGAAATGAAGCATCGGAATCCATAACTAATGTCACAGGAATCGTTCAAACATAGACAATACGAAGAGTCAGTCATCTTGTACTTATTCGGTTTTGTGCCTTTTCTATTTAGTTCAGATGCAATTTCTGTGTTTCATCGTCAATAAGAAGGTTCTAGGGTTACAGTAAAACTGAAGTGAAGCATCGGAATCTACAACTAGTGTCACAGGAATGGTTCAAAACATAGTCAGTAAGAAGAGTCAGTCTTCTTGTACTTAAGTCGGCATTGTGCCTTTTGTATTTAATTCCGATGCAATTTCTGTGTTTCATCGTCATTAAGAAGGTCCAAGGGATACAGTAAACCTGAAATGAAGCATCGGAATCTATAACTAGAGTCACACCTATGGTTCAAAACATACACAGTAGGAAGATTCAGTCTACATTTACTTAAGTCGGCTTGGTGCCTTTTGAATTTATTTCCGACGCAATTTCTGTGTTTCATCCTCAATAATAAGGTCAGAGGGATACACTGAACCTGAGGTGAAGCATCGGAATCTATAACTAATGTCACAGGATTCGTTCAAATCATAGACAGTATGAAGACTCAGACTTGTGGTACTTAAGTCGGCATTGTGCCTTTTGTATTAAGTTCCGATGCAATTTCTCTGTTTCATCGTCAATAAGAAGGTCCGAGGGATACAGTAAACCTGAAGTGAAGCATCGGAATCTATAACCAGTGTCACAGGAATGGTTCAAAACATAGTCAGTAAGAAGAGTCAGTCTTCTTGTACTTAAGTCGGCATTGTGCCTTTTGTATTTAATTCCGATGCAATTTCTGTGTTTCATCGTCAATACGAAGGTCCGAGGGATACAGTAAATCAGAAGTGAAGCATCGGAATCTATAACAAGAGTCACAGGAATGGTTCAAACATAGTCAGTAAGAAGTGTCAGTCTTCTTGTACTTAAGTCGGCATTGTGCCTTTTGTATTTAACTCCGATGCAATATCTGTGTTTCATCGTTAATAAGAAGGTCAGAGGGATACAGTAAACCTGAAGTCAAGCATCGGAATCTATAACTAGTCACACAGGAATGGTTCAAATCATAGTCAGTAAGATGAGTCAGTCTTCTTGTACTTAAGCCGGCATTGTGTCTTTTCTATTTAATTCCGATGCAATTTCTGTGTTTCATCGTCAATTAGAAGGTCCAAGGGATACAGTAAACCTGAAGTGAAGCAACGGAATCTATAACTAGTGTCACAGGAATGGATCAAGATATAGTCAGTAAGAAGAGTCAGTCTTCTTGTACATAAGTCGGCATTGTGCTTTTTGTATTTCATTCCGATGCAATTTCTGTGTTTCATCGTCAATAAGAAGGTCCAAGGGATACAGTAAAACTGAAGTGAAGCATCGGAATCTAAAACTAGTGACACAGGAATGGTTCAAAACATAGTCAGTAAGGAGAGTCAGTCGTCTTGTACTTAAGTGGGCATTGTGCCTTTTCTATTTAATTCCGATGCAATTTCTGTGTTTCATCGTTAATAAGAAGGTGAGAGGGATAATGGAAACCGGAGGTGAAGCATCGGAATCAATAACTGGTGTCACAGGAATGGTTCAAATCATAGACAGTAGGAAGAGTCAGTCTTCTTGTACTTACGTCGGCATTGTGCCTTTTGTATTTAATTGCGTTGCAATATCTGTGTTTCATCGTCAATAAGAAGGTCCAAGGGATACAGTAAACCTGAAGTGAAGCATCGGATTCTATAATTAGTATCACAGGGACGGTTTAAAATATAGTCAGTTAGAAGAGTCAGTCTTCTTGTACTTAAGTAGGCAATGTGCCTTTTGTATTTAATTCCGATGCAATTTCTGTGTTACATCGTCAATAAGAAGGTGCAAGGGATACAGTAAACCTGAAGTGAAACATCGGAAAGTCTTCTTGTACTTAAGTCGTCATTGTGCCTTTTGTATTTAATTCCGATGCAATTTCTTTGTTTCATCGTCAATAAGAGGGTCCAAGGGATACAGTAAACCTGAAGTGAAGCATCGGATTCTATACCTAGTGTCACAGGAATGGATCAAGATATAGTCAGTAAGAAGAGTCAGTCTTCTTGTACTTAAGACGGCATTGTGCCTTTTCTATTTAATTCTGATGCAATTTCTGTGTTTTATCGTCAAAAACAAGGTCAGAGGGTACAGTAAACCTGATGTGGAGCATCGGAATCTATAACTAGTGTCACAGGAATGGTTCAAACATAGACACTAACAAGAGTCAGTCTGCTTGTACTTAAGACGGCATTGTGCCTTTTCTATTTAATTCCGATGCGATATCTGTGTTTCATCGTCAATAAGAAGGTCAGAGGGATACAGTGAACCTGAGGTGAAGCATCGGAATCTATAACTAGTGTCACAGAAACGGTTCAAACATAGTCAGTAATGAGAGTCAGTCTACTGGTACTTAAGTCGGCATAGTGCTCTTAGTATTACATTCCGATGCAATTTCTGTGTTTCAACGTCAATAAGAAGGTCCAAGGGATACAGTAAACCTGAAGTGAAGCATCGGAATCTAAAACTAGTGTCACAGGAATGGTTCAAACATAGTCAGTAAGAAGAGTCAGACTTCTTGTACTTAAGTCGGCATTGTGCCTTTTCTATTTAATTCCGATGCAATTTCTGTGTTTCATCGTCAATAAGAAGGTCAGAGGGATACAGTAAACCTGAGGTGAAGCATCGGAATCTATAACTAGTGTCATAGGAATGGTTCAAAACATAGTCAGTGAGGAGACTCAGTCGTCTTGTACTTAAGTCGGCATTGTGCCTTTTCTATTTGATTCCGATGCAATTTCTGTGTTTCATCGTCAATAAGAAGGTCCAAGGGATACAGTAAACCTGAAGTGTAGCATCTGAATCTGTAAGTAGCGACACAGGAATGGTTCAAAACATAGACAGCAAGAAGAATCAGTCTTCTTGTACTTAAGTGGGCATTGTGCCTTTTCTATTTAATTCCGATGCAATTTCTGTGTTTCATCGTTAATAAGAAGGTGAGAGGGATACAGTAAACCTGAAGTGAAGCATCGGAAGCTACAATTAGTATCACAGGAACGGTACAAAACATAGTCAGTAAGAAGAGTCAGTCTTCTTGTACTTATGTAGGCATTGTGCCTTTTGTATTTAATTCCGATGCAATTTCTGTGTTACATCGTCAATAAGAAGGTCCAAGGGATACAGTAAACCTGAAGTGAAGCATCGGAATCTACAACTAGTGTCACAGGAATGGTTCAAAACATAGTCAGTAAGAAGAGTCAGTTTTCTTGTACTTAAGTTGGCATTATGCTTTTTCTAATTAATTCCGACGCTATTTCTGTGTTTCGTCGTCAATAAGAAGGTCCAAGTGATACAGTAAACGTGAAGTGATGCATCGGAATCTATAACTAGCGTCACAGGAATGGTTCAAAGCATAGACAGTAAGAAGAGTCAGTCTTCTTGTACTTAAGTCGCCATTGTGACTTTTGTATTTATTTTCGATGCAAATTCGGTGTTTCATCGTCATTAAGAAGGTCCAAGGGATTCAGCAAACCTGAAGTGAAGCCACGGAATCTATAACTAGTGTCACAGGAATGGTTCAAAACATAGCCAGTAAGAAGAGTCAGTCATCTTGTACCTAAGTCGGCATTGTGCCTTTTCTATTTGATTCCGATGCAATTTCTGTGTTTCATCGTCAATAAGATAGTCAGAGGGAAACAGTAAACCTGAAGTGAAGCATCGGAATCTAGAACTTTTGTCACAGGAATGGTTCAAAACATAGACAGTGAGATGGGTCCGTCTTCGTGTACTTAAGTCTTTATTGTGCCTTTTGTATTTAATTCCGATGCAATATATGTGTTTCATCGTCAATAAGAAGATCCAAGGGATACAGTAAACCTGAAGTGAAGCATCGGAATCTATAACTAGTGTCACAGAAACGGTTCAAACATAGTCAGTAATAAGAGTCAGTCTACTGGTACTTAAGTCGGCATTGTGCTTGTTGTATTTAATTCCGATGCAATTTCTGTGTTTCAACGTCAATAAGAAGGTCCAAGGGATACAGTAAACCTGAAGTGAAGCATCGGAATCTATAACTAGTGTCACAGGAATGGTTCAAACATAGTCAGTAAGAAGAGTCAGACTTCTTGTATTTAAGTCGGCATTGTGCCTTTTCTATTTAATTCCGATGCAATTTCTGTGTTTCATCGACAATACGAAGGTCAGAGGGATACAGTAAACCTGAGGTGAAGCATCGGAATCTATAACTAGTGTCATAGGAATGGTTCAAAACATAGTCAGTGAGGAGACTCAGTCGTCTTGTACTTAAGTCGGCATTGTGCATTTTGTATTTCATTCCGATGCAATCTCTGTGTTTCATCGTCAATAAGAAGGTCAGAGGGATACAGTAAACCTGAGGTGAAGCATCGGAATCTATAACTAGTGTCATAGGAATTGTTCAAACCATAGTCAGTGAGGAGACTCAGTCGTCTTGTACTTAAGTCGGCATTGTGCTTTTTGTATTTCATTCCGATGCAATTTCTGTGTTTCAACGTCAATAAGAAGGTCCAAGGGATACAGTAAACCTGAAGTGAAGCATCGGAATCTAAAACTAGTGTCACAGGAATGGTTCAAACACAGTCAGTAAGAAGAGTCAGACTTCTTGTACTTAAGTCGGCATTGTGCCTTTTCTATTTAATTCCGATGCAATTTCTGTGTTTCATCGTCAATAAGAAGGTCAGAGGGATACAGTAAACCTGAGGTGAAGCATCGGAATCTATAACTAGTGTCATAGGAATGGTTCAAACATAGTCAGTGAGGAGACTCAGTCGTCTTGTACTTAAGTCGGCATTGTGCCTTTCCTATTTGTTTCCGATGCAATTTCTGTGTTTCATCGTCAATAAGAAGGTCCAAGGGATACAGTAAACCTGAAGTGTAGCATCTAAATCTGTAAGTAGCGTCACAGGAATGGTTCAAAACATAGACAGCAAGAAGAATCAGTCTTCTTGTACTTAAGTGGGCATTGTGCCTTTTCTATTTTATTCCGATGCAATTTCTGTGTTTCATCGTTAATTTATTTATTTCGAGTCAAAAACATTACAACAATATTTACAATATATACAATATAACAAATCAGGTCAAATGATAAAAGAACAAACTAAACGGTATTAGCCCAAAATTGTGCAACGGCAGCAGCATTGTCTGAAACATCAACAAGCTCTTGTGTGGAACATGATACAGGACATCTAGGACAGTTAATTAAATGTTTGGTTGTCTGTTCTTCTCCGCAGTCACACAAGGTGGAAGATTCCTTCATGAAGCCCCATTTAAACAGATTGTCCTTAGTTCGTCCGACGCCACTCCTGAGCCGATTTAGAGACTTCCACACTGTCCAGACTTGATTTCCACCAGGAGGAAGGGTCTCAGAAGGAGTCATCCAATCGTTACTGTCAGATTTTGCTGTCCACTGAGATAGTCTGGCTGCTCCAGTCCGACCGGTGAGGGGTGTAGTAGTTCTCATGAAGCTCCTCCTAGATTTGAGTCTACTAATTGGTAGCTGGTATCCATGTAGCAGGTGATCGGTGTTATGATCTGCTTTATGTCTCTCAAGTTTGGCTGCGACTTCACGCCTTATGTCTGGAGGAGCAATACCTGCTAGTTTATGGAGTTTATCAATAGGTGTAGCTTTGAGGCATCCCGTTACTGTCCTGCAGGTTTCGTTCAGGGCCACATCAACCTGCTTTGCATGAGATGACTTGTACCATACAGGACATGCGTATTCAGCTGCGGAATAACACAAGGCCAAGGCTGATGTTCTTAGTAGTTTGGGATCTGCACCCCAAACGCTGCCAGTGAGCTTCCGCAGGATGTTGTTACGAGCAGCAACTTTCTGCTTGGTGTTAGTGCAGTGTTTTCTGTAGGTCAACGTTCGATCTAAGGTGACACCCAGATATTTGGGGTAGAAACAATGTTCAAGCTCTTGATCTTCCCAAGACACTGTAAGTTTTCTATAGGCCTCTCGATTGCGTAGGTGGAAAGCACAAACTTGAGTTTTAGCAGGGTTCGGTCTTAAGTTATTGACTCTGTAGTACTCAGATAGGTCCTTGAGAGCAACAGTAAGCTGGTTTTCTACTGTGTCAAAATCTCTGGCTTGTGTGACTAAGGCAAGATCATCTGCATAGATGAAACTCTTTGTAAGAGAAGGTTGAGGCTGGTCATTTGTAAATATGTTGAACAATATGGGGGAAAGGACACTACCCTGAGGCAAGCCATTCCTTTGACTTCTCCATCTACTCTTTCTTCCTTGGAACTCCACATAGAATCGCCGGTTTTCCAAAAGTGTCTGCACAGTTCTGGTGAAATTAATGTCTCTAGTGATGTAGTAGACTTTGTGCAATAATTGTCGATGTTGAATGGTGTCATATGCTGCTGTGAGATCCACGAAGACAGCCCCGGAAATGTATCCTTTTTCATATCCCTCTTCAATATGTTCAGTCAGATTAAGGACTTGTGCTGTACAATTCTTTCCAGGTCGGAAACCTGCTTGTTGAGGTATGAGTTGTTTTTCAACAATGGGAGTGAGTCTATTTAGCAACATTCTTTCATAGATTTTATACAAATGGCAAAGGAGCGAAATCGGTCGGTAGTTCTTGGGATCAGCTGCACCCTTTCCAGGTTTTAGTAAGGGAATAACTTTAGTTTTCCTCCAGATGGCAGGGATCTGTTTCCGCTTCAGACAACCATTATAGAATTGCAGAAGCCATCTTTCCGTGATGGGACCAAAATGTTTAATTTGCTCAATCATTAGGTCGTCTAGACCAGGCGCTTTACCATTTTTGCATTTCTGAATTGCGGTTCTGAGTTCTTGTAAGATGAAGTCATTTGATATATGGTTGTTTTCACGTTCAGGTTCTCTTTTGAGTTTTGTTCTATCTTTAGAACAATTGACCCTTCCATTCTGAACTAGATGATGAGCAATTTGATCTGGTGCAATGTTTGCATGGCCATGATTGTGGACAGGGTCGTTGTTCAGGCGTCGCAGCAACTGCCAGGCTTTCTGACTGCTTTTAGACATATCAAGGTTCTCGAGTAGCTCTATCCATCGTTCTTTTTTGGATTTGGCTAAGGCTGAGGATAAATTTTGGCCAGCAGTTAAGGTTTCAATGCTGTAAGGATTATCATTGAAAAGTTGGATATAGTTATGTAGATGCTTCACGGATTCTTCTGTCAAGCCAGGTATGTAGTTAACTCGACAGCCTCTGGGAGTTGAGAGTCTTGAGCATCTTTTCACGGCTTCTACAAACTCATCATAGTTGGAAACTGAGGGTTCTATGCGTGAAACTTCTGAGTCAAGGAGATCAGCAAACTTCTGCCAGTCTGCTTTCTTGAAATTGTATCGCCTTCGGAATGATGTGATTCTAGGAGTAATGGCTGCAAACACTTGGCAGCCTATGGGGCGGTGTTGAGTATTTGGTATCGGATTTAGAACAGTTTTTCTGCATTGGTGAGCTATGTTCTCGCTAACAAAAATTAAGTCGGGGTTATACCCACGTTTCCAACGCCCACTGTTAAAAGATGGTGGGAGTTTATTATCATGGACAAGATTAAGATGGTTGGTATCAGCCCAAGTCAAAACTGCTTCACCATTACTGTCGTCCTCAGCATAACCCCAAACACTGCTATGACTATTGAAATCTCCAACAATAAAGTGAGCTTGTTGATTGGTGTAGTTGTCTGTAGGTGAAAATTGGAAATCTGCTCCTGGGGGTTTGTAAATTGACGACACAATACAACCATTCAGTTCTACAGACAATATTTCAATATTGTTGAATTCTGTAAGTGAGGTAGAGAGAACAGCTATATCGTTCCTCACAAAGATAGCACTGCCATATTGTCTATGGGGTCGCTCAACTGCCAGTTTCATCCCAAGGATTTTTGGTCTTCTCATGGTGTCATCTCGATGGGTTTCTTGTATACATAAAATATCACACCTAGGTTCCTTGGCAATATGTTGCAGGAGTTCTTCTTTGGCAACAGACAATCCTTCTATGTTGATTGATACAATCACAAGGTGAGGTCTTGATAAAGACCTTTGGTTTCCATTCATAGTGAAACCTATAATGCAATGCTTTTGGAATGCTGACGTTCAGTTCAGTACTGGAGAATCTAGTCCAGTACCTATGCAGCGGCACCACGTGCAGGAGTCAGCTTCACCCCCTTCATCGTTAATAAGAAGGTGAGAGGGATACAGTAAACCTGAAGTGAAGCATCGGAATCTATAATTAGTATCACAGGAACGGTACAAAACATAGTCAGTAAGTAGAGTCAGTCTTCTTGTACTTATGTAGGCATTGTGCCTTTTGTATTTAATTCCGATGCAATTTCTATTTTACATCGTCAATAAGAATGTCCAAGGGATACAGTAAACCTGAAGTGAAGCATCGGAATCTACAACTAGTGTCACAGGAATGGTTCAAAACATAGTCAGTAAGAAGAGTCAGTTTTCTTGTACTTAAGTCGGCATTATGCTTTTTCTAATTAATGCCGACGCTATTTCTGTGTTTCGTAGTCAATAAGAAGGTCCAAGTGATACAGTAAACGTGAAGTGAAGCATCGGAATCTATAACTAGCGTCACAGGAATGGTTCAAAACATAGACAGTAAGAAGAGTCAGTCTTCTTGTACTTAAGTCGCCATTGTGACTTTTGCATTTATTTTCGATGCAAATTCGGTGTTTCATCGTCATTAAGAAGGTCCAAGGGATTCAGCAAATTTGAAGTGAAGCATCGGAATCTATAACTAGTGTCACAGGAATGGTTCAAAACATAGCCAGTAAGAAGAGTCAGTCTTCTTGTACTTAAGTCGGCATTGTGCCTTTTGTATTTATTTCCGTTGCAATTTATGTCTTTCATCGTCAATAAGAAGGTCCAAGGGATTCAGTAAACCTGAAGTGAAGCATCGGAATCTAAAACTAGTGTCACAGGAATGGTTCAAACATAGTCAGTAAGAAGAGTCAGACTTCTTGTACTTAAGTCGGCATTGTGCCTTTTCTATTTAATTCCGATGCAATTTCTGTGTTTCATCGTCAATAAGAAGGTCAAAGGGATACAGTAAACCTGAGGTGAAGCATCGGAATCCATAACTAGTGTCATAGGAATGGTTCAAAACATAGTCAGTGAGGAGACTCAGTCGTCTTGTACTTAAGTCGGCATTGTGCTTTTTGTATTTCATTCCGATGCAATTTCTGTGTTTCATCGTCAATAAGAAGGTCAGAGGGATACAGTAAACCTGAGGTGAAGCATCGGAATCTGTAACTAGTGTCATAGGAATGGTTCAAAACATAGTCAGTGAGGAGACTCAGTCGTCTAGTACTTAAGTCGGCATTGTGCTTTTTGTATTTCATTCCGATGCAATTTCTGTGTTTCAACGTCAATAAGAAGGTCCAAGGGATACAGTAAACCTGAAGTGAAGCATCGGAATCTAAAACTAGTGTCACAGGAATGGTTCAAACATAGTCAGTAAGAAGAGTCAGACTTCTTGTACTTAAGTCGGTATTGTGCCTTTTCTATTTAATTCCGATGCAATTTCTGTGTTTCATCGTCAATAAGAAGGTCAGAGGGATACAGTAAACCTGAGGTGAAGCATCGGAATCTATAACTAGTGTCATAGGAATGGTTCAAAACATAGTCAGTGAGGAGACTCAGTCGTCTTGTACTTAAGTCGGCATTGTGCCTTTTCTATTTGATTCCGATGCAATTTCTGTGTTTCATCGTCAATAAGAAGGTCCAAGGGATACAGTAAACCTGAAGTGTAGCATCTGAATCTGTAAGTAGCGACACAGGAATGGTTCAAAACATAGACAGCAAGAAGAATCAGTCTTCTTGTACTTAAGTGGGCATTGTGCCTTTTCTATTTAATTCCGATGCAATTTCTGTGTTTCATCGTTAATAAGAAGGTGAGAGGGATACAGTAAACCTGAAGTGAAGCATCGGAAGCTATAATTAGTATCACAGGAACGGTACAGAACATAGTCAGTAAGAAGAGTCAGTCTTCTTGTACTTATGTAGGCATTGTGCCTTTTGTATTTAATTCCGATGCAATTTCTGTGTTACATCGTCTATAAGAAGGTCCAAGGGTTACAGTAAACCTGAAGTGAAGCATCGGAATCTACAACTAGTGTCACAGGAATGGTTCAAAACATAGTCAGTAAGAAGAGTCAGTTTTCTTGTACTTAAGTTGGCTTTATGCTTTTTCTAATTAATTCCGACGCTATTTCTGTGTTTCGTCGTCAATAAGAAGGTCCAAGTGATACAGTAAACGTGAAGTGATGCATCGGAATCTATAACTAGCGTCACAGGAATGGTTCAAAACATAGACAGTAAGAAGAGTCAGTCTTCTTGTACTTAAGTCGCCATTGTGACTTTTGTATTTATTTTCGATGCAAATTCGGTGTTTCATCGTCATTAAGAAGGTCCAAGGGATTCAGCAAACCTGAAGTGAAGCCACGGAATCTATAACTAGTGTCACAGGAATGGTTCAAAACATAGCCAGTAAGAAGAGTCAGTCATCTTGTACTTAAGTCGGCATTGTGCCTTTTGTATTTATTTCCGATGCAATTTATGTGTTTCATCGTCAATAAGAAGGTCCAAGGGATTCAGTAAACCTGAAGTGAAGCATCGGAATCTAAAACTAGTGTCACAGTAATGGTTCAAACATAGTCAGTAAGAAGAGTCAGACTTCTTGTACTTAAGTCGGCATTGTGCCTTTTCTACTTAATTCCGATGCAATATCTGTGTTTCGTCGCCAATAAGACGTTCCAAAGGATACAGTAAACCTGAAGTGAAGCATCGTAATCTATAACTAATGTCACAGGATTCGTTCAAAACATAGACAGTAGGATGAGTCAGTCTTGTGGTACCTAAGTCGGCATTGTGCCTTTTGTATTTAGTTCCGATGCAATTTCAGTGTTTCATCGTCAATAAGAAGGTCCTAGGGATACAGTAAACCTGAAGTGAAGCATCGTAATCTATAACTTGTGTCACAGGAATGGTTCAAAACATAGTCAGTAAGAAGAGTCAGTCTTCTTGTACTTAAGTCGGCATTGTGCCTTTTGTATTTAATTCCGATGCAATTTCTGTGTTTCATCGTCAATAAGGAGGTCAGAGGGATACAGTAAATCTGAAGTGAAGCATCGAAAAGTGTAACTAGCGTCAGAGGACTGGTTCAAAACATAGACAATTGGAAGAGTCATTCTTATTGTACTTATTCGGCATTGTGCCTTTTGTATTTAGTTCAGATGCAATTTCTGTGTTTCATCGTCAGTAAGAAGGTCCCAGGGTTACAGTAAAGCTGAAGTGAAGCATCGGAATCTACAACTAGTGTCACAGGAATGGTTCAAAAGATAGTCAGTAAGAAGAGTCAGTCTTCTTGTACTTAGGTCTGCATTGTGCCTTTTGTATTTAATTCCGATGCAATTTTAGTGTTTCATCGTCAATACGAAGGTCCAAGGGATACAGTAAACCTGAAGTGAAGCATTGGATTCTGTAACTAGTGTCACAGGAATGGATCAAGATATGGTCATTAAGAAGAGTCAGTCTTCTTGTACTTAAGTCGGCATTGTGCCTTTTCTATTTAATTCCGATGCAATTTCTGTGTTTCATCGTCAAAAACAAGGTCAGAGGGTACAGTAAAGCTGAAGTGAAGCATCGGAATCTAAAAGTAGTGTCACAGGAATGGTTCAAAACATAGTCAGTAAGAAGAGTCAGTCTTCTTGTACTTAAGTCGGCATTGTGCCTTTTGTATATAATTCCGATGCAATTTCTGTGTTTCATCGTCAATAGGAAGGTCCAAGGGATACAGTAAACCTGAAGTGGAGCGTCGGAATCTATAACTAGTGTCACAGAAATGGTTCTAAGCATAGACAGTAAGAAGAGTCAATCCTCTTGTACTGAAGTCGGCATTGTGCCCTTTTCAATTTAATTCCGATGCAATTACTGTGTTTCATCGTCAATAAGACGGTCAGAGCGATACAGTGAACCTGTGGTGAAGCATCGGAATCTATAACTAGTGTCACAGGAATGGTTCAACACATAGTCAGTAAGAAGAGTCAGTCTTCTGGTACTTAAGTCGGCATTGTGCCTTTTGTATTTAATTCCGATTTTATTTCTGTGTTTCATCGTCAATAAGAAGGCCAGAGGGACACAGTAAACCTGAAGTGAAGCATCGGAATCTATAACTAGTGTCACAGGAATGGTTCCAATCATAGTCAGTAAGAACAGTCAATCTTCTTGTACTTAAGTCGGCATTGTGCCTTTTCTATTTAATTCCGCTGCAATTTCAGTGTTCCGTCGTCAATAGGAAGGTCCAAGGGATATAGTAAAGCTGAAGTGAATCATCTGAATCTGTAACAGGTGTCACAGGAATGGTTCAAAACATAGTCAGTAAGAAGAGTCAGTCTTCCTGTATTTAAGTGGGCATTGTGCCTTTTGTATTTAATTCCGATGCAATATCTGTGTTTCATCGTTAATACGAGGGTCAGAGGGATACAGTAAATCTGAAGTGAAGCATCGGAATCCACAACTAGTCACACAGGATTGGTTCAAATCATAGTCATTAAGAAGAGTCCGTCTTCTTGTACTTAAGCCGGCATTGTGCCCTTTCTATTTAATTCCGATTCAATTTCTGTGTTTCATCGTCAATAAGAAAGTCAGAGGGATACTGTAAACCTGAGGTGAAGCATCGGAATCTGTAACTAGCGTCACAGGAATGGTTCAAATCATAGACAGTAAGAAGAGTCAGTCTTCTTGTACTTAAGTGGGCATTGTGCCTTTTCTATTTAATTCCGATGCAATTTCTGTGTTTCATCGTCAATAAGAAGGTCAGAGGGATACAGTAAACCGGAGGTGAAGCATCGGAATCAATAACTAGTGTCATAGGAATGGTTCAAATCATAGACAGTAGGAAGAGTCAGTCTTCTTGTACTTAAGTCGGCATTGTGCTTTTTCTATTTAATTCCGACGCAATTTCTGTGTGTCGTCGCCAATAAGAAGTTCCAAAGGATACAGTAAACCTGAAGTGAAGCATCGGAATCTATAACTAATGTCACAGGATTCGTTCAAAACATAGACATTAGGAAGAGTCAGTCTTGTGGTACTTAAGTCGGCATTGTGTCCTTTTGTATTTAGTTCGGATGCAATTTCTGTGTTTCATCGTCAATAAGAAGGTCCTAGGGATACAGTAAACCTGAAGTGAAGCATTGGAAACTATAACTAGTGTCACAGGAATGGTTCAAAACATAGTCAGTAAGAAGAGTCAGTCTTGTTGTACTTAAGTCGGCATTGTGCCTTTTGTATTTAATTCCGATGCAATATCTGTGTTTCATCGTTAATAAGAAGGTCAGAGGGATACAGTAAACCTAAAATGAAGCATCGGAATCTACAACTAGTCACACAGGGATGGTTCAAATCATAGTCAGTAAGAAGAGTCAGTCTTCTAATACTTAAGTCGGCATTGTGCCTTTTCTATTTAATTCCGAAACAGTTTCTGTGTTTCATCGTCAATAAGAAGGTCCAAGGGATACAGTAAACCTGAAGTGAAGCATCGGAATCTATAACTAGTATCACAGGAATGGATCAAGCTCTAATCAGTAAGAAGAGTCAGTCTTCTTGTACTTAAGTCGGCATTGTGCCTTTTCTATTTAATTAAGACGCAATATCTGTGTTTCATCGTCAATAAGAAGGTCAGAGGGATACAGTAAACCTGAAGTGAAGCATCGGAATGTGTAACTAGCGTCAGAGGAATGGTTCAAAACATAGACACTAAGAAGAGTCAGACTGCTTGTACTTAAGACGGCATTGTGCATTTTCTATTTGATTCCGTAGCAATTTCTGTGTTTCATCGTCAACAAAAAGGTCAGGGGGATACAGTGAACCTGAGGTGAAGAATCGGAATCTATAACTAGTGTCAAAGGAATGGGTCAAAACATAGACAGTATTAAGAGTCAGTCTTCTTGTACTTTAGTTGTCATTGTGCCTTTTCTATTTATTTCCGATGCAATTTCTGTGTTTCGTCGCCAATACGAAGGTCCAAAGGATACAGCAAAGCAGAAGTGAAGCATCGGAATCCATAACTAATGTCACAGGAATGATTCAAGATATAGTCAGTAAGAAGAGTCAGTCTTCTTGTACTTAAATCGGCATTGTGCCTTTTCTATTTAATTCTGATGCAATTTCTGTGTTTCATCGTCATAAACAAGGTCAGAGGTTACAGTAAACCTGAAGTGAAGCATCGGAATCTATAACTAGTGTCACAGGAACGGATCAAGATATAGTCAGTAAGAAGAGTCAGTCTTCTTGTACTTAAGTCGGCATTGTGTCTTTTCTATTAAATTCTGATGCAATTTCTGTGTTTCATCGTCATAAACAAGGTCAGAGGGTACAGTAAACCTGAAGTGAAGCATCGGAATCTATAACTAGTGTCACAGGAATGGATCAAGATATAGTCAGTAAGAAGGGTCAGTCTTCTTGTACTTAAGTCGGCATTGTGCCTTTTCTATTTAATTCTGATGCAATTTCTGTGTATCATCGTCAATAAGAAGGTCAGAGGGATACAGTAAACCAGAGGTGAAGCATCGGAATCTATAACTGGTGTCACAGGAATGGTTTAAAACATAGACAGTAGGAAGAGTCAGCCTCCTTGTACTTAAGTCGGCATTGTGCCTTTTCTATTTAATTCCGAAGCAATTTCTGTGTTTCGTCGCCAATAAGATGGTGCAAAGGATACAGTAAACCTGAAGTGAAGCATCGGGATCTATAACTAGTGTCACAGGAATGGTTCAATACATAGCCAGTAAGAAGATTCAGTCTTCTTGTACTTAAGTCGGCATTGTGCCTTTTGTATTTAATTCCGATGCAATTTATGTGTTTCATCGTCAATATGAAGGACCAAGGGATGCAGTAAACCTGACGTGAAGCATCTGAATCAATAACTAGTGTCACAGGAATGGTTCAAATCATAGACAGTAGGAAGAGTCAGTCTTCTTGGACTTATGTCGGCATTGTGCCTTTTCTATTTAATTCCGATGCAATTTCTGTGTTTCATCGTCAATAAGAAGGTCAGAGGGATACAGTGAACCTGAGGTAAAGCATCGGAATCAATAACTAGTGTCACAGGAATGGTTCAAATCATAGACAGTAAGAAGAGTCAGTCTTCTTGTACTTAAGTCGGCATTGTGCCTTTTCTATTTAATTCCGATGCAATTTCTGTGTTTCGTCGCCAATAAGAAGTTCCAAAGGATACAGTAAACCTGAAGAGAAGCATCGGAATCTATAACTAATGTCACAGGATTCGTTCAAAACATAGACAGTAGGAAGAGTCAGTCTTGTGGTACTTAAGTCGTCATTGTGTCCTTCTGTATTTAATTCCGATGCAATTTCTGTGTTTCATCGCCAATAAGAAGGTCCAAGGGATACAGTAATCCTGAAGTGGAGCAGCGGAATCTATAACTAGTGTCACAGGAATGGTTCAAAGCATAGGCAGTAAGAAGAGTCAGTCTTCTTCTACTTAAGTCGGCATTGTGCCCTTTTTAATTTAATTCCGATGCAATTACTGTGATTCATCGTCAATAAGAAGGTCAGAGGGATACAGTAAACCTGAAGTGAAGCATCGGAATCTCTAACTAGTGTCACAAGAATGGTTCATTACATAGTCAGTAAGAAGAGTCAGTCTTCTGGTACTTAAGTCGGCATTGTGCCTTTTGTATTTAATTCCGATGCAATTACTGTGTCTCATCGTCAATAAGAAGGTCCAAGGGATACAGTGAACCTTAAGTGAAGCATCGGAATCTGTAACTAGCGCCACAGGAATGGTTCAAAACATAGACACTAAGAAGAGTCAGTCTGCATGTACTTAAGACGGCATTGTGCCTTTTCTATTTAACTCCGATGCAACTTCTGTGTTTCATCGTCAATAAGAAGGTCAGAGGGATACAGTGAACCTGAGGTGAAGCATCGGAATCTATAACTAGTGTCACAGGAATGGTTGAAAGCATAGACAGTAGGAAGAGTCAGTCGTCTTGTACTTAAGAGGACATTGTGCCTTTTCTATATAATTCCGATGCAATTTCTGTGTTTCGTCGCCAATAAAAAGTTCCAAAGGATACAGTAAACCAGAAGTGTAGCATCGGAAACTATAACTAATGTCACAGGATTCCTTCAAAACATAGACAGTAGGAAGAGTCAGTCTTGTGGTACTTAAGTCGGCATTGTGCCTTTTGTATTTAGTTCCGTTGCAATTTCTGTGTTTCATCGTCAATAAGAAGGTCCTAGGGATACAGTAAACCTGAAGTGAAGCATCGGAATCGTTAACTAATGTCACAGGAATCGTTCAAAACATAGACAATAGGAAGAGTCAGTCTTCTTGTACTTATTCATCATTGTGCCTTTGTATTTAGTTCAGATGTAATTTCTGTGTTTCATCGTCAGTAGGAAGGTCCTAGGGTTACAGTAAAGCTGAAGTGAAGCATCGGAATCTACGACTAGTGTCACAGGAATGGTTCAAAACATAGTCAGTAAGAAGAGTCCGTCTTCTTGTACTTAAGTCGGTATTGTGCCTTTTGTATTTAATATCATGCAATTTCTGTGTTTCATCGTCAATAAGGTCAGAGGGATACAGTAAACCTGAAGTGAAGCATCGGAATCTATAACTAGTGTCACAGGAATCGTTCAAACCGTAGACAGTAGGAAGAGTCAGTCTTCTTGTACAGAAGTCGGCATTGTGCCTTCTGTATTTAATTCCGATGCAATTTCTGTGTTTGATCGTCAATAAGAAGGTCCAAGGGATACAGTAACCCTGAAGTGAAGCATCGGAATCTGTAACTAGCGTCACAGGAATGGTTCAAACCATAGACACTAAGAAGAGTCAGTCTGCTTGTACTTAAGACGGCATTGCGCATTTCTATTTAATTCCGATGTGATTTCTGTGTTTCATCGTCAATAAGAAGGTCAGAGCGATACAGTGAACCTGGGGTGAAGCATCGGAATCTATAACTAGTGTCACAGGAATGGTTCAAAACATAGACAGTAGGAAGAGTCAGTCTTCTTGTACTTAAGTCGGCATTGTGCCTTGTCTATTTAATTCCGATGCAATTTCTGTGTTTCGTCGCCAATAAGAAGTTCCAAAGAATACAGTAAACCTGAAGTGAAGCATCGGAATCTATAACTAATGTCACAGGATTCGTTTAAAACATAGACAGTAGGAAGAGTCAGTCTTGTGGTACTTTAGTTGGCATTGTGCCTTTTGTATTTAGTTCCGATGAAATTTCTGTGTTTCATCGTCAATAAGAAGGTCCTAGGGGTACAGTAAACCTGAAGTGAAGCATCGGAATCTGTAACTAGTGTCACAGGAATGGTTCAAAACATAGTCAGTAAGCAGAGTCAGTCTTCTTGTACTTAAGTCGGCATTGTGCCTCTTGTATTTAATTCCGATGCAATTTCTGTGTTTCATCGTCAATACGAAGGTACGAGGGATACAGTAAATCAGAAGTGAAGCATCGGAATCTATAACTAATGTCACAGGAATGGTTCAAACATAGTCAGTAAGAAGAGTCAGTCTTCTTGTACTTAAGTCGGCATTGTGCCTTTTGTATTTAATTCCGATGCAATATCTGTGTTTCATCGTTAATAAGAAGGTCAGAGGGATACAGTAAATCTGAAGTGAAGCAGCGGAATCTACAACTAGTCCCACAGGAATGTTTCAATTCATAGTCAGTAAGAAGAGTCAGTCTTGTTGTACATAAGTCGGCATTCTGCCTTTTCTATTTAATTCCGATGCAATTACTGTGTTTCATTGTCAATAAGAAGGTCCAAGGGATACAGTAAACCTGAAGTAAAGCATGGGAATCTGTAACTAGCGTCAAAGGAATGGTTCAAAACATAGACACTAAGAAGAGTCAGTCTGCTTGTACTTAAGACGGCATTGTGCCTTTTCTATTTAATTACGGTGCAATTTCTGTGTTTCATTGTCAATAAGAAGGTCAGAGGGATAAAAGTGAACCAGAGGTGAAGCATCGTAATCTATGACTAGTGACACAGGAATGGTTCAAAACATAGTCAGTAAGAAGAGTCAGTCTTCTTGTACTTAAGTCGGCATTGTGCCTTTTGTATTTAATTCCGATGCAATTTCTGTGTTTCATCGTCAATATGGAGGTCAGAGGGATACAGTAAATCTGAAGTGAAGCATCGAAAAGTGTAACTAGCGTCAGAGGAATGGTTCAAAACATAGACAATAGGAAGAGTCATTCTTATTGTACTTATTCGGCATTGTTCCTTTTGTATTTAGTTCAGATGCAATTTCTGTGTTTCATCGTCAGTAAGAAGGTCCCAGGGTTACAGTAAAGCTGAAGTGAAGCATCGGAATCTATGACTAGTGTCACAGGAATGGTTCAAAACATAGTCAGTAAGCTGAGTCAGTCTTCTTGTACTTAAGTCGGCATTGTGCCTCTTGTATTTAATTCCGATGCAGTTTTAGTGTTTCATCGTCAATACGAAGGTCCAAGGGATACAGTAAACCTGAAGTGAAGCATTGGATTCTATAACTAGTGTCACAGGAATGGATCAAGATATAGTCATTAAGAAGAGTCAGTCTTCTTGTACTTAAGTCGGCATTGTGCCTTTTCTATTTAATTCTGATGCAATTTCTGTGTTTCATCGTCAAAAACAAGGTCAGAGGGTACAGTAAACCTGAAGTGAAGCATCGGATTCTAAAAGTAGTGTCACAGGAATGGTTCAAAACATAGTCAGTAAGAAGAGTCAGTCTTCTTGTACTTAAGTCGGCATTGTGC
This sequence comes from Schistocerca americana, assembly GCF_021461395.2. NCBI lineage: Eukaryota > Metazoa > Arthropoda > Insecta > Orthoptera > Acrididae > Schistocerca > Schistocerca americana. The sequence continues at coordinate 22,169,580 of NC_060121.1, read as the reverse complement.
CTTTTGTATATAATTCCGATGCAATTTCTGTGTTTCATCGTCAATAGGAAGGTCCAAGGGATACAGTAAACCTGAAGTGGCGCGTCGGAATCTATAACTAGTGTCACAGAAATGGTTCTAAGCATAGACAGTAAGAAGAGTCAGTCCTCTTGTACTGAAGTCGGCATTGTGCCCTTTTCATTTCAATTCCGATGCAATTACTGTGTTTCATCGTCAATAAGACGGTCAGAGCGATACAGTGAACCTGAGGTGAAGCATCGGAATCTATTACTAGTGTCACAGGAATGGTTCAACAAATAGTCAGTAAGAAGAGTCAGTCTTCTGGTACTTAAGTCGGCATTGTGCCTTTTGTATTTAATTCCGATGTTATTTCTGTGTTTCATCGTCAATAAGAAGGTCAGAGGGACACAGTAAACCTGAAGTGAAGCATCGGAATCTATAACTAGTGTCACAGGAATGGTTCCAAACATAGTCAGCAAGAACAGTCAATCTTCTTGTACTTACGTCGGCATTGTGCCTTTTCTATTTAATTCTGTTGCAATTTCAGTGTTCCGTCGTCAATAGGAAGGTCCAAGGGATATAGTAAAGCAGAAGTGAATCATCTGAATCTGTAACAGGTGTCACAGGAATGGTTCAAAACATAGTCAGTAAGAAGAGTCAGTCTTCTTGTATTGAAGTCGGCATTGTGCCTTTTGTATTTAATTCCGATGCAATATCTGTGTTTCATCGTTAATAAGAGGGTCAGAGGGATACAGTAAATCTGAAGTGAAGCATCGGAATCTACAACTAGTCACACAGGATTGGTTCAAATCATAGTCAGTAAGAAGAGTCAGTCTTCCTGTACTTAAGCCGGCATTGTGCCCTTTCCATTTAATTCCGATGCAATTTCTGTGTTTCATCGTCAATAAGAGAGTCAGAGGGATACTGTAAACCTGAGGTGAAGCATCGGAATCTGTAACTAGCGTCACAGGAATGGTTCAAATCATAGACAGTAAGAAGAGTCAGTCTTCTTGTACTTAAGTGGGCATTGTGCCTTTTCTATTTAATTCCGATGCAATTTCTGTGTTTTATCGTCAATAAGAAGGTCAGAGGGATACAGTAAACCGGAGGTGAAGCATCGCAATCAATAACTAGTGTCATAGGAATGGTTCAAATCATAGACAGTAGGAAGAGTCAGTCTTCTTGTACTTAAGTCGGCATTGTGCCTTTTCTACTTAATTCCGATGCAATTTCTGTGTGTCGTCGCCAATAAGAAGTTCCAAAGGATACAGTAAACCTGAAGTGAAGCATCGGAATCTATAACTAATGTCACAGGATTCGTTCAAAACATAGACAGTAGGAAGAGTCAGTCTTGTGGTACTTAAGTCGGCATTGTGTCCTTTTGTATTTAGTTCCGATGCAATTTCTGTGTTTCATCGTCAATAAGAAGGTCCTAGTGTTACAGTAAACCTGAAGTGAAGCATCGGAAACTATAACTAGTGTCACAGGAATGGTTCAAAACATAGTCAGTAAGAAGAGTCAGTCTTGTTGTACTTATGTCGGCATTGTGCCTTTTGTATTTAATTCCGATGCAATATCTGTGTTTCATCGTTAATAAGAAGGTCACAGGGATACAGTAAACCTGAAATGAAGCATCGGAATCTACAACTAGTCACACAGGGATGGTTCAAATCACAGTCAGTAAGAAGAGTCAGTCTTCTTCTACTTAAGTCGGCATTGTGCCTTTTCTATTTAATTCCGAAACAATTTCTGTGTTTCATCGTCAATAAGAAGGTCCAAGGGATACAGTAAACCTGAAGTGAAGCATCGGAATCTATAACTAGTATCACAGGAATGGATCAAGTTATGGTCAGTAAGAAGAGTCAGTCTTCTTGTACTTAAGTCGGCATTGTGCCTTTTCTATTTAATTAAGACGCAATATCTGTGTTTCGTCGTCAATAAGAAGGTCCAAGGGATACAGTAAACCTGAAGTGAAGCATCGGAATCTATAACTAGTGTCACAGGAATGGATCAAGTTATAGTCAGTAAGAAGAGTCAGTCTTCTTGTACTTAAGTCGGCATTGTGCCTTTTCTATTTAATTCCGATGCAATTTCTGTGTTTCATCGTCAATAAAATGGTCAGAGGGATACAGTGAACCTGAGGTGAAGAATCGGAATGTATAACTAGTGTCACAGGAATGGTTCAAAACATAGACAGTATTAAGAGTCAGTCTTCCTGTACATAAGTCGGCATTGTGCCTTTTCTATCTCATTCCGATGCAATTTCTGTGTTTCGTCGCCAATACGAAGGTCCAAAGGATACAGCAAAGCAGAAGTGAAGCATCGGAATCCATAACTAATGTCACAGGAATGGATCAAGATATAGTCAGTAAGAAGATATCAGTCTTCTTGCACTTAAATCGGCATTGTGCCTTTTCTATTTAATTCTGATGCAATTTCTGTGTTTCATCGTCAAAAACAAGGTCAGAGGGTACAGTAAACCTGAAGTGAAGCATCGGATTCTAAAAGTAGTGTCACAGGAATGGTTCAAAACATAGTCAGTAAGCAGAGTCAGTCTTCTTGTACTTAAGTCGGCATTGTGCCTCTTGTATTTAATTCCGATGCAATTTCTGTGTTTCATCGTCAATACGAAGGTACGAGGGATACAGTAAATCAGAAGTGAAGCATCGGAATCTATAACTAATGTCACAGGAATGGTTCAAACATAGTCAGTAAGAAGAGTCAGTCTTCTTGTACTTAAGTCGGCATTGTGCCTTTTGTATTTAATTCCGATGCAATATCTGTGTTTCATCGTTAATAAGAAGGTCAGAGGGATACAGTAAATCTGAAGTGAAGCAGCGGAATCTACAACTAGTCCCACAGGAATGTTTCAATTCATAGTCAGTAAGAAGAGTCAGTCTTGTTGTACATAAGTCGGCATTCTGCCTTTTCTATTTAATTCCGATGCAATTACTGTGTTTCATTGTCAATAAGAAGGTCCAAGGGATACAGTAAACCTGAAGTAAAGCATGGGAATCTGTAACTAGCGTCAAAGGAATGGTTCAAAACATAGACACTAAGAAGAGTCAGTCTGCTTGTACTTAAGACGGCATTGTGCCTTTTCTATTTAATTACGGTGCAATTTCTGTGTTTCATTGTCAATAAGAAGGTCAGAGGGATAAAAGTGAACCAGAGGTGAAGCATCGTAATCTATGACTAGTGACACAGGAATGGTTCAAAACATAGTCAGTAAGAAGAGTCAGTCTTCTTGTACTTAAGTCGGCATTGTGCCTTTTGTATTTAATTCCGATGCAATTTCTGTGTTTCATCGTCAATATGGAGGTCAGAGGGATACAGTAAATCTGAAGTGAAGCATCGAAAAGTGTAACTAGCGTCAGAGGAATGGTTCAAAACATAGACAATAGGAAGAGTCATTCTTATTGTACTTATTCGGCATTGTTCCTTTTGTATTTAGTTCAGATGCAATTTCTGTGTTTCATCGTCAGTAAGAAGGTCCCAGGGTTACAGTAAAGCTGAAGTGAAGCATCGGAATCTATGACTAGTGTCACAGGAATGGTTCAAAACATAGTCAGTAAGCTGAGTCAGTCTTCTTGTACTTAAGTCGGCATTGTGCCTCTTGTATTTAATTCCGATGCAGTTTTAGTGTTTCATCGTCAATACGAAGGTCCAAGGGATACAGTAAACCTGAAGTGAAGCATTGGATTCTATAACTAGTGTCACAGGAATGGATCAAGATATAGTCATTAAGAAGAGTCAGTCTTCTTGTACTTAAGTCGGCATTGTGCCTTTTCTATTTAATTCTGATGCAATTTCTGTGTTTCATCGTCAAAAACAAGGTCAGAGGGTACAGTAAACCTGAAGTGAAGCATCGGATTCTAAAAGTAGTGTCACAGGAATGGTTCAAAACATAGTCAGTAAGAAGAGTCAGTCTTCTTGTACTTAAGTCGGCATTGTGCCTTTTGTATATAATTCCGATGCAATTTCTGTGTTTCATCGTCAATAGGAAGGTCCAAGGGATACAGTAAACCTGAAGTGGCGCGTCGGAATCTATAACTAGTGTCACAGAAATGGTTCTAAGCATAGACAGTAAGAAGAGTCAGTCCTCTTGTACTGAAGTCGGCATTGTGCCCTTTTCATTTCAATTCCGATGCAATTACTGTGTTTCATCGTCAATAAGACGGTCAGAGCGATACAGTGAACCTGAGGTGAAGCATCGGAATCTATTACTAGTGTCACAGGAATGGTTCAACAAATAGTCAGTAAGAAGAGTCAGTCTTCTGGTACTTAAGTCGGCATTGTGCCTTTTGTATTTAATTCCGATGTTATTTCTGTGTTTCATCGTCAATAAGAAGGTCAGAGGGACACAGTAAACCTGAAGTGAAGCATCGGTATCTATAACTAGTGTCACAGGAATGGTTCCAAACATAGTCAGCAAGAACAGTCAATCTTCTTGTACTTACGTCGGCATTGTGCCTTTTCTATTTAATTCTGTTGCAATTTCAGTGTTCCGTCGTCAATAGGAAGGTCCAAGGGATATAGTAAAGCAGAAGTGAATCATCTGAATCTGTAACAGGTGTCACAGGAATGGTTCAAAACATAGTCAGTAAGAAGAGTCAGTCTTCTTGTATTGAAGTCGGCATTGTGCCTTTTGTATTTAATTCCGATGCAATATCTGTGTTTCATCGTTAATAAGAGGGTCAGAGGGATACAGTAAATCTGAAGTGAAGCATCGGAATCTACAACTAGTCACACAGGATTGGTTCAAATCATAGTCAGTAAGAAGAGTCAGTCTTCCTGTACTTAAGCCGGCATTGTGCCCTTTCTATTTAATTCCGATGCAATTTCTGTGTTTCATCGTCAATAAGAGAGTCAGAGGGATACTGTAAACCTGAGGTGAAGCATCGGAATCTGTAACTAGCGTCACAGGAATGGTTCAAATCATAGACAGTAAGAAGAGTCAGTCTTCTTGTACTTAAGTGGGCATTGTGCCTTTTCTATTTAATTCCGATGCAATTTCTGTGTTTTATCGTCAATAAGAAGGTCAGAGGGATACAGTAAACCGGAGGTGAAGCATCGCAATCAATAACTAGTGTCATAGGAATGGTTCAAATCATAGACAGTAGGAAGAGTCAGTCTTCTTGTACTTAAGTCGGCATTGTGCCTTTTCTACTTAATTCCGATGCAATTTCTGTGTGTCGTCGCCAATAAGAAGTTCCAAAGGATACAGTAAACCTGAAGTGAAGCATCGGAATCTATAACTAATGTCACAGGATTCGTTCAAAACATAGACAGTAGGAAGAGTCAGTCTTGTGGTACTTAAGTCGGCATTGTGTCCTTTTGTATTTAGTTCCGATGCAATTTCTGTGTTTCATCGTCAATAAGAAGGTCCTAGTGTTACAGTAAACCTGAAGTGAAGCATCGGAAACTATAACTAGTGTCACAGGAATGGTTCAAAACATAGTCAGTAAGAAGAGTCAGTCTTGTTGTACTTATGTCGGCATTGTGCCTTTTGTATTTAATTCCGATGCAATATCTGTGTTTCATCGTTAATAAGAAGGTCAGAGGGATACAGTAAACCTGAAATGAAGCATCGGAATCTACAACTAGTCACACAGGGATGGTTCAAATCACAGTCAGTAAGAAGAGTCAGTCTTCTTCTACTTAAGTCGGCATTGTGCCTTTTCTATTTAATTCCGAAACAATTTCTGTGTTTCATCGTCAATAAGAAGGTCCAAGGGATACAGTAAACCTGAAGTGAAGCATCGGAATCTATAACTAGTATCACAGGAATGGATCAAGTTATGGTCAGTAAGAAGAGTCAGTCTTCTTGTACTTAAGTCGGCATTGTGCCTTTTCTATTTAATTCCGATGCAATTTCTGTGTTTCATCGTCAATAAAATGGTCAGAGGGATACAGTGAACCTGAGGTGAAGAATCGGAATCTATAACTAGTGTCACAGGAATGGTTCAAAACATAGACAGTATTAAGAGTCAGTCTTCCTGTACATAAGTCGGCATTGTGCCTTTTCTATCTGATTCCGATGCAATTTCTGTGTTTCGTCGCCAATACGAAGGTCCAAAGGATACAGCAAAGCAGAAGTGAAGCATCGGAATCCATAACTAATGTCACAGGAATGGATCAAGATATAGTCAGTAAGAAGATATCAGTCTTCTTGCACTTAAATCGGCATTGTGCCTTTTCTATTTAATTCTGATGCAATTTCTGTGTTTCATTGTCAAAAACAAGGTCAGAGGGTACAGTAAACCTGAAGTGAAGCATCGGAATCTATAACTAGTGTCACAGGAATGCGTCAAGATATAGTCAGTAAGAAGAGTCAGTCTTCTTGTACTTAAGTCGGCATTGTGCTTTTTCTATTTAATTCTGATGCAATTTCTGTGTTTCATCGTCAAAATCAAGGTCAGATGGTACAGTAAACCTGAAGTGAAGCATCGGAATCTAAAACTAGTGTCACAGGAATGGTTCAAAACATAGACAGTATGAAGAGTCAGTCTTCTTGTACTTAAGTTGGCATTGTGCCTTTTGTATTTAATTTCGATGCACTATCTGTGTTTCATCGTCAATGAGATGGTCCAAGGGATACAGTAAACCTGAAATGAAGCATCGGAATCTATAACTAGTGTCACACTAATGGTTCAAAACATAGACAGTAGGAAGATACAGTCTACATGTACTTAAGTCGGCTTTGTGTTTTTTGTATTTATTTCCGTTGCAATTTCTGTGTTTCATCGTCAATACGAAGGTCCGAGAGATACAGTAAAGCTGAAGTGAAGCATCGGAGTCTATAACTAGTGTCACAGGAATGGTTCAAATTATAGTCAGTAACAAGAGTCAGTCTTCTGGTACTTAAGTCGGCATTGTGCCTTTTGTATTTAATTCCGATGCAATTACTGTGTCTCATCGTCAATAAGAAGGTCCAAGGGATACAGTGAACCTGAAGTGAAGCATCGGAATCTGTAACTAGCGCCACAGGAATGGTTCAAAACATAGACACTAAGAAGAGTCAGTCTGCATGTACTTAAGACGGCATTGTGACTTTCTATTTAACTCCGATGCAACTTCTGTGTTTCATCGTCAATAAGAAGGTCAGAGGGATACAGTGAACCTGAGGTGAAGCATCGGAATCTATAACTAGTGTCACAGGAATGGTTGAAAGCATAGACAGTAGGAAGAGTCAGTCGTCTTGTACTTAAGAGGGCATTGTGCCTTTTCTATATAATTCCGATGCAATTTCTGTGTTTCGTTGCCAATAAGAAGTTCCAAAGGATACAGTAAACCAGAAGTGTAGCATCGGAAACTATAACTAATGTCACAGGATTCGTTCAAAACATAGACAGTAGGAAGAGTCAGTCTTGTTGTACTTCAGTCGGCATTGTGCCTTTTGTATTTAGTTCCGTTGCAATTTCTGTGTTTCATCGTCAATAAGAAGGTCCTAGGGATACAGTAAACCTGACGTGAAGCATCGGAATCCATAACTAATGTCACAGGAATCGTTCAAAACATAGACAATAGGAAGAGTAAGTCTTCTTGTACATATTCATCATTGTGCCTTTGTATTTAGTTCAGATGTAATTTCTGTGTTTCATCGTCAGTAAGAAGGTCCTAGGGTTACAGTAAAGCTGAAGTGAAGCATCGGAATCTACAACTAGTGTCACAGGAATGGTTCAAAACATAGTCAGTAAGAAGAGTCCGTCTTCTTGTACTTAAGTCGGTATTGTGCCTTTTGTATTTAATTCCGATGCGATTTCTGTGTTTCATCGTCAATAAGGTCAGAGGGATACAGTAAACCTGAAGTGAAGCATCGGAATCTATAACTAGTGTCACAGGAATCGTTCAAAACGTAGACAGTAGGAAGAGTCAGTCTTCTTGTACAGAAGTCGGCATTGTGCCTTCTGTATTTAATTCCGATGCAACTTCTGTGTTTGATCGTCAATAAGAAGGTCCAAGGGATACAGTAACCCTGAAGTGAAGCATCGGAATCTGTAACTAGCGTTACAGGAATGGTTCAAACCATAGACACTAAGAAGAGTCAGTCTGCTTGTACTTAAGACGGCATTGCGCCTTTTCTATTTAATTCCGATGCGATTTCTGTGTTTCATCGTCAATAAGAAGGTCAGAGCGATACAGTGAACCTGAGGTGAAGCATCGGAATCTATAACTAGTGTCACAGGAATGGATCAAGATATAGTCAGTAAGAAGAGTCAGTCTTCTTGTACTTAAGTCGGCATTGTGCCTTTTCTATTTAATTCTGATGCAATTTCTGTGTTTCATCCTCAATAAGAAGGTCAGAGGGATACAGTAAACCAGAGGTGAAGCATCGGAATCTATAACTGGTGTCACAGGAATGGATCAAAACGTAGACAGTAGGAAGAGTCAGCCTCCTTGTACTTAAGTCGGCATTGTGCCTTTTCTATTTAATTCCGATGCAATTTCTGTGTTTCGTCGCCAATAAGATGGTGCAAAGGATACAGTAAACCTGAAGTGAAGCATCGGGATCTATAACTAGTGTCACAGGAATGGTTCAAATCATAGACAGTAGGAAGAGTCAGTCTTCTTACACTTAAGTCGGCATTGTGCCTTTTCTATTTAATTCCGATGCAATTTCTGTGTTTCGTCGCCAATAAGAAGTTCCAAAGGATACAGTAAACCTGATGTGAAACATCGGAATCTATAACTAATGTCACAGGATTCGTTCAAAACATAGACAGTAAGAAGAGTCAGTCTTCTTGTACTTAAGTCGGCATTGTGCCTTTTCTATTTAATTCCGATGCAATATCTGTGTTTCATCGTTAATAAGAAGGTCAGAGGGATACAGTAAATCTGAAGTGAAGCAGCGGAATCTACAACTAGTCCCACAGGAATGTTTCAATTCATAGTCAGTAAGAAGAGTCAGTCTTGTTGTACTTAAGTCGGCATTCTGCCTTTTCTATTTAATTCCGATGCAATTACTGTGTTTCATTGTCAATAAGAAGGTCCAAGGGATACAGTAAACCTGAAGTAAAGCATGGGAATCTGTAACTAGCGTCAAAGGAATGGTTAAAACATAGACACTAAGAAGAGTCAGTCTGCTTGTACTTAAGACGGCATTGTGCCTTTTCTATTTAATTACGGTGCAATTTCTGTGTTTCATTGTCAATAAGAAGGTCAGAGGGATAAAAGTGAACCAGAGGTGAAGCATCGTAATCTATGACTAGTGACACAGGAATGGTTCAAAACATAGTCAGTAAGAAGAGTCAGTCTTCTTGTACTTAAGTCGGCATTGTGCCTTTTGTATTTAATTCCGATGCAATTTCTGTGTTTCATCGTCAATATGGAGGTCAGAGGGATACAGTAAATCTGAAGTGAAGCATCGAAAAGTGTAACTAGCGTCAGAGGAATGGTTCAAAACATAGACAATAGGAAGAGTCATTCTTATTGTACTTATTCGGCATTGTTCCTTTTGTATTTAGTTCAGATGCAATTTCTGTGTTTCATCGTCAGTAAGAAGGTCCCAGGGTTACAGTAAAGCTGAAGTGAAGCATCGGAATCTATGACTAGTGTCACAGGAATGGTTCAAAACATAGTCAGTAAGCTGAGTCAGTCTTCTTGTACTTAAGTCGGCATTGTGCCTCTTGTATTTAATTCCGATGCAGTTTTAGTGTTTCATCGTCAATACGAAGGCCCAAGGGATACAGTAAACCTGAAGTGAAGCATTGGATTCTATAACTAGTGTCACAGGAATGGATCAAGATATAGTCATTAAGAAGAGTCAGTCTTCTTGTACTTAAGTCGGCATTGTGCCTTTTCTATTTAATTCTGATGCAATTTCTGTGTTTCATCGTCAAAAACAAGGTCAGAGGGTACAGTAAGCCTGAAGTGAAGCATCGGAATCTAAAAGTAGTGTCACAGGAATGGTTCAAAACATAGTCAGTAAGAAGAGTCAGTCTTCTTGTACTTAAGTCGGCATTGTGCCTTTTGTATATAATTCCGATGCAATTTCTGTGTTTCATCGTCAATAGGAAGGTCCAAGGGATACAGTAAACCTGAAGTGGCGCGTCGGAATCTATAACTAGTGTCACAGAAATGGTTCTAAGCATAGACAGTAAGAAGAGTCAGTCCTCTTGTACTGAAGTCGGCATTGTGCCCTTTTCATTTCAATTCCGATGCAATTACTGTGTTTCATCGTCAATAAGACGGTCAGAGCGATACAGTGAACCTGAGGTGAAGCATCGGAATCTATTACTAGTGTCACAGGAATGGTTCAACCCATAGTCAGTAAGAAGAGTCAGTCTTCTGGTACTTAAGTCGGCATTGTGCCTTTTGTATTTAATTCCGATGTTATTTCTGTGTTTCATCGTCAATAAGAAGGTCAGAGGGACACAGTAAACCTGAAGTGAAGCATCGGAATCTATAACTAGTGTCACAGGAATGGTTCCAAACATAGTCAGTAAGAACAGTCAATCTTCTTGTACTTAAGTCGGCATTGTGCCTTTTCTATTTAATTCCGTTGCAATTTCAGTGTTCCGTCGTCAATAGGAAGGTCCAAGGGATATAGTAAAGCAGAAGTGAATCATCTGAATCTGTAACAGGTGTCACAGGAATGGTTCAAAACATAGTCAGTAAGAAGAGTCAGTCTTCTTGTATTGAAGTCGGCATTGTGCCTTTTGTATTTAATTCCGATGCAATATCTGTGTTTCATCGTTAATAAGAGGGTCAGAGGGATACAGTAAATCTGAAGTGAAGCATCGGAATCTACAACTAGTCACACAGGATTGGTTCAAATCGTAGTCAGTAAGAAGAGTCAGTCTTCCTGTACTTAAGCCGGCATTGTGCCCTTTCTATTTAATTCCGATGCAATTTCTGTGTTTCATCGTCAATAAGAGAGTCAGAGGGATACTGTAAACCTGAGGTGAAGCATCGGAATCTGTAACTAGCGTCACAGGAATGGTTCAAATCATAGACAGTAAGAAGAGTCAGTCTTCTTGTACTTAAGTGGGCATTGTGCCTTTTCTATTTAATTCCGATGCAATTTCTGTGTTTTATCGTCAATAAGAAGGTCAGAGGGATACAGTAAACCGGAGGTGAAGCATCGCAATCAATAACTAGTGTCATAGGAATGGTTCAAATCATAGACAGTAGGAAGAGTCAGTCTTCTTGTACTTAAGTCGGCATTGTGCCTTTTCTACTTAATTCCGATGCAATTTCTGTGTGTCGTCGCCAATAAGAAGTTCCAAAGGATACAGTAAACCTGAAGTGAAGCATCGGAATCTATAACTAATGTCACAGGATTCGTTCAAAACATAGACAGTAGGAAGAGTCAGTCTTGTGGTACTTAAGTCGGCATTGTGTCCTTTTGTATTTAGTTCCGATGCAATTTCTGTGTTTCATCGTCAATAAGAAGGTCCTAGTGTTACAGTAAACCTGAAGTGAAGCATCGGAAACTATAACTAGTGTCACAGGAATGGTTCAAAACATAGTCAGTAAGAAGAGTCAGTCTTGTTGTACTTATGTCGGCATTGTGCCTTTTGTATTTAATTCCGATGCAATATCTGTGTTTCATCGTTAATAAGAAGGTCAGAGGGATACAGTAAACCTGAAATGAAGCATCGGAATCTACAACTAGTCACACAGGGATGGTTCAAATCACAGTCAGTAAGAAGAGTCAGTCTTCTTCTACTTAAGTCGGCATTGTGCCTTTTCTATTTAATTCCGAAACAATTTCTGTGTTTCATCGTCAATAAGAAGGTCCAAGGGATACAGTAAACCTGAAGTGAAGCATCGGAATCTATAACTAGTGTCACAGGAATGGATCAAGTTATAGTCAGTAAGAAGAGTCAGTCTTCTTGTACTTAAGTCGGCATTGTGCCTTTTCTATTTAATTCCGACGCAATATATGTGTTTCATCGTCAATAAGAAGGTCAGAGGGATACAGTAAACCTGAAGTGAAGCATCGGAATGTGTAACTAGCGTCACAGGAATAGTTCAAAACATAGACACTAAGAAGAGTCAGACTGCTTGTACTTAAGACGGAACTGTGCATTTTCTATTTAATTCCGATGCAATTTCTGTGTTTCATCGTCAATAAAATGGTCAGAGGGATACAGTGAACCTGAGGTGAAGAATCGGAATCTATAACTAGTGTCACAGGAATGGTTCAAAACATAGACAGTATTAAGAGTCAGTCTTCCTGTACATAAGTCGGCATTGTGCCTTTTCTATCTGATTCCGATGCAATTTCTGTGTTTCGTCGCCAATACGAAGGTCCAAAGGATACAGCAAAGCAGAAGTGAAGCATCGGAATCCATAACTAATGTCACAGGAATGGATCAAGATATAGTCAGTAAGAAGATATCAGTCTTCTTGCACTTAAATCGGCATTGTGCCTTTTCTATTTAATTCTGATGCAATTTCTGTGTTTCATTGTCAAAAACAAGGTCAGAGGGTACAGTAAACCTGAAGTGAAGCATCGGAATCTATAACTAGTGTCACAGGAATGCATCAAGATATAGTCAGTAAGAAGAGTCAGTCTTCTTGTACTTAAGTCGGCATTGTGCCTTTTCTATTTAATTCTGATGCAATTTCTGTGTTTCATCGTCAAAATCAAGGTCAGATGGTACAGTAAACCTGAAGTGAAGCATCGGAATCTAAAACTAGTGTCACAGGAATGGTTCAAAACATAGACAGTATGAAGAGTCAGTCTTCTTGTACTTAAGTTGGCATTGTGCCTTTTGTATTTAATTTCGATGCACTATCTGTGTTTCATCGTCAATGAGATGGTCCAAGGGATACAGTAAACCTGAAATGAAGCATCGGAATCTATAACTAGTGTCACACTAATGGTTCAAAACATAGACAGTAGGAAGATACAGTCTACATGTACTTAAGTCGGCTTTGTGTTTTTTGTATTTATTTCCGTTGCAATTTCTGTGTTTCATCGTCAATACGAAGGTCCGAGAGATACAGTAAAGCTGAAGTGAAGCATCGGAGTCTATAACTAGTGTCACAGGAATGGTTCAAATTATAGTCAGTAAGAAGAGTCTGTCTTCTTGTACTTAAGTCGGCATTTGGGCTTTTGTATTTAATTCCGATGCAATTTCTGTGTTTCATCGTCAATAAGAAGGTCCAAGGGATACAGTAAACCTGAAGTGGAGCAGCGGAATCTATAACTAGTGTCACAGGAATGGTTCAAAGCATAGGCAGTAAGAAGAGTCAGTCTTCTTGTACTTAAGTCGGCATTGTGCCCTTTTTAATTTAATTCCGATGCAATTACTGTGATTCATCGTCAATAAGAAGGTCAGAGGGATACAGTAAACCTGAAGTGAAGCATCGGAATCTCTAACTAGTGTCACAAGAATGGTTCATTACATAGTCAGTAAGAAGAGTCAGTCTTCTGGTACTTAAGTCGGCATTGTGCCTTTTGTATTTAATTCCGATGCAATTACTGTGTCTCATCGTCAATAAGAAGGTCCAAGGGATACAGTGAACCTGAAGTGAAGCATCGGAATCTGTAACTAGCGCCACAGGAATGGTTCAAAACATAGACACTAAGAAGAGTCAGTCTGCATGTACTTAAGACGGCATTGTGCCTTTTCTATTTAACTCCGATGCAACTTCTGTGTTTCATCGTCAATAAGAAGGTCAGAGGGATACAGTGAACCTGAGGTGAAGCATCGAAATCTATAACTAGTGTCACAGGAATGGTTGAAAGCATAGACAGTAGGAAGAGTCAGTCGTCTTGTACTTAAGAGGGCATTGTGCCTTTTCTATATAATTCCGATGCAATTTCTGTGTTTCGTCGCCAATAAGAAGTTCCAAAGGATACAGTAAACCAGAAGTGTAGCATCGGAAACTATAACTAATGTCACAGGATTCGTTCAAAACATAGACAGTAGGAAGAGTCAGTCTTGTTGTACTTAAGTCGGCATTGTGCCCTTTTTAATTTAATTCCGATGCAATTACTGTGATTCATCGTCAATAAGAAGGTCAGAGGGATACAGTAAACCTGAAGTGAAGCATCGGAATCTCTAACTAGTGTCACAAGAATGGTTCATTACATAGTCAGTAAGAAGAGTCAGTCTTCTGGTACTTAAGTCGGCATTGTGCCTTTTGTATTCAGTTCCGTTGCAATTTCTGTGTTTCATCGTCAATAAGAAGGTCCTAGGGATACAGTAAACCTGACGTGAAGCATCGGAATCCATAACTAATGTCACAGGAATCGTTCAAAACATAGACAATAGGAAGAATCAGTCTTCTTGTACATATTCATCATTGTGCCTTTGTATTTAGTTCAGATGTAATTTCTGTGTTTCATCGTCAGTAAGAAGGTCCTAGGGTTACAGTAAAGCTGAAGTGAAGCATCGGAATCTACAACTAGTGTCACAGGAATGGTTCAAAACATAGTCAGTAAGAAGAGTCCGTCTTCTTGTACTTAAGTCGGTATTGTGCCTTTTGTATTTAATTCCGATGCGATTTCTGTGTTTCATCGTCAATAAGGTCAGAGGGATACAGTAAACCTGAAGTGAAGCATCGGAATCTATAACTAGTGTCACAGGAATCGTTCAAAACGTAGACAGTAGGAAGAGTCAGTCTTCTTGTACAGAAGTCGGCATTGTGCCTTCTGTATTTAATTCCGATGCAACTTCTGTGTTTGATCGTCAATAAGAAGGTCCAAGGGATACAGTAACCCTGAAGTGAAGCATCGGAATCTGTAACCAGCGTCACAGGAATGGTTCAAACCATAGACACTAAGAAGAGTCAGTCTGCTTGTACTTAAGACGGCATTGCGCCTTTTCTATTTAATTCCGATGCGATTTCTGTGTTTCATCGTCAATAAGAAGGTCAGAGCGATACAGTGAACCTGAGGTGAAGCATCGGAATCTATAACTAGTGTCACAGGAATGGATCAAGATATAGTCAGTAAGAAGAGTCAGTCTTCTTGTACTAAAGTCGGCATTGTGCCTTTTCTATTTAATTCTGATGCAATTTCTGTGTTTCATCCTCAATAAGAAGGTCAGAGGGATACAGTAAACCAGAGGTGAAGCATCGGAATCTATAACTGGTGTCACAGGAATGGATCAAAACGTAGACAGTAGGAAGAGTCAGCCTCCTTGTACTTAAGTCGGCATTGTGCCTTTTCTATTTAATTCCGATGCAATTTCTGTGTTTCGTCGCCAATAAGATGGTGCAAAGGATACAGTAAACCTGAAGTGAAGCATCGGGATCTATAACTAGTGTCACAGGAATGGTTCAAATCATAGACAGTAGGAAGAGTCAGTCTTCTTGTACTTAAGTCGGCATTGTGCCTTTTCTATTTAATTCCGATGCAATTTCTGTGTTTCGTCGCCAATAAGAAGTTCCAAAGGATACAGTAAACCTGATGTGAAACATCGGAATCTATAACTAATGTCACAGGATTCGTTCAAAACATAGACAGTAGGAAGAGTCAGTCCTGTGGTACTTAAGTCGTCATTGTGTCCTTTAGTATTTAGTTCCGATGGAATTTCTGTGTTTCATCGTCAATAAGAAGGTCCTAGGGAGACAGTAAACCTGAAGTGAAACATCGGAATCTATTACTAGTGTCACAGGAATGGTTCAAAACATACTCAGTAAGAAGAGTCAGTCTTGTTGTACTTAAGTCGGCATTGTGCCTTTTGTATTTAATTCCAATGCAATATCTGTGTTTCATCGTCAATAAGAAGGTCCAAGGGATACAGTAAACCTGAAGTGAAGCATCGGAATCTATAACTAGTGTCACAGGAATGGATCAAGTTATAGTCAGTAAGAAGAGTCAGTCTTCTTGTACTTAAGACGGAACTGTGCATTTTCTATTTAATTCCGATGCAATTTCTGTGTTTCATCGTCAATAAAAAGGTCAGAGGGATACAGTGAACCTGAGGTGAAGAATCGGAATCTATAACTAGTGTCACAGAAATGGTTCAAAACATAGACAGTATTAAGAGTCAGTCTTCCTGTACATAAGTCGGCATTGTGCCTTTTCTATCAGATTCCGATGCAATTTCTGTGTTTCGTCGCCAATACGAAGGTCCAAAGGATACAGCAAAGCAGAAGTGAAGCATCGGAATCCATAACTAATGTCACAGGAATGGATCAAGGTATAGTCAGTAAGAAGATATCAGTCTTCTTGCACTTAAATCAGCATTGTGCCTTTTCTATTTAATTCTGATGCAATTTCTGTGTTTCATTGTCAAAAACAAGGTCAGAGGGTACAGTAAACCTGAAGTGAAGCATCGGAATCTATAACTAGTGTCACAGGAATGGATCAAGATATAGTCAGTAAGAAGAGTCAGTCTTCTTGTACTTAAGTCGGCATTGTGCCTTTTCTATTTAATTCTGATGCAATTTCTGTGTTTCATCGTCAAAATCAAGGTCAGATGGTACAGTAAACCTTAAGTGAAGCATCGGAATCTAAAACTAGTGTCACAGGAATGGTTCAAAACATAGACAGTATGAAGAGTCAGTCTTCTTGTACTTAAGTTGGCATTGTGCCTTTTGTATTTAATTTCGATGCACTACCTGTGTTTCATCGTCAATGAGATGGTCCAAGGGATACAGTAAACCTGAAATGAAGCATCGGAATCTATAACTAGTGTCACAAGAATGGTTCAAAACATAGACAGTAGGAAGAGTCAGTCTTCTTGTACTTAAGTCGGCATTGTGCCTTGTCTATTTAATTCCGATGCAATTTCTGTGTTTCGTCGCCAATAAGAAGTTCCAAAGGATACAGTAAACCTGAAGTGAAGCATCGGAATCTATAACTAATGTCACAGGATTCGTTTAAAACATAGACAGTAGGAAGAGTCAGTCTTGTGGTACTTAAGTTGGCATTGTGCCTTTTGTATTTAGTTCCGATGAAATTTCTGTGTTTCATCGTCAATAAGAAGGTCCTAGGGGTACAGTAAACCTGAAGTGAAGCATCGGAATCTGTAACTAGTGTCACAGGAATGGTTCAAAACATAGTCAGTAAGCAGAGTCAGTCGTCTTGTACTTAAGTCGGCATTGTGCCTCTTGTATTTAATTCCGATGCAATTTCTGTGTTTCATCGTCAATACGAAGGTACGAGGGATACAGTAAATCAGAAGTGAAGCATCGGAATCTATAACTAACGTCACAGGAATGGTTCAAACATAGTCAGTAAGAAGAGTCAGTCTTCTTGTACTTAAGTCGGCATTGTGCCTTTTGTATTTAATTCCGATGCAATATCTGTGTTTCATCGTTAATAATAAGGTCAGAGGGATACAGTAAATCTGAAGTGAAGCATCAGAATCTACAACTAGTCCCACAGGAATGTTTTAAATCATAGTCAGTAAGAAGAGTCAGTCTTCTTGTACTTAAGCCGGCATTGTGCCTTTTCTATTTAATTCAGATGCTATCTCTGTATTTCATCGTCAATAAGAAGGTTAAAGGGATACAGTAAAACTGAAGTGAAGCATCGGAGTCTATAACTAGTGTCACAGGAATGGATCAAAATTTAGTCAGTAAGAAGAGTCAGTCTTCTTGTACATAAGTCGGCATTGTGCCTTTTGTATTTACTTCCGATGCAATTTATGTGTTTCGTCGTCAATATGAAGGTCCAAGGGATGCAGTAAACCTGAAGTGAAGCATCGGAATCTATAACTAGTGTCACAGGAGTGGTTCAAATCACAGACAGTAGGACGAGTCAGTCTTCTTGTACTTAAGTCGGCATTGTGCCTTTTGTATTTAATTCCGAAGCAATTTATGTGTTTCATCGTCAATATGAAGGTCCAAGGGATGCAGTAAACCTGAAGTGAAGCATCGGAATCTATAACTAGTGTCACAGGAATGGTTCCAAACATAGTCAGTAAGAACAGTCAGTCTTCTTGTATTTATGTCGGCATTATGCCTTTTGTATTTAATTCCGATTCAATTTCTGTGTTTCATCGTCAATAAGATGGTCAGAGGGATACAGTACTCCTGAAGTGAAGCAGCGTAATCTAGAACTATCGTCACAGGAATGCTTCAAAACATAGTCAGTAAGAAGAATCAGTCTTCTTGTACTTAAGTCGGCATTGTGCCATTTGTATTTATTCCGATGCAATATCTGTGTTTCATCGTTAATAAAAAGGTCAGAGGGATACAGTACATCTGAAGTGAAGCATCGGAATCTACAACTAGTCACACAGGAATGGTTCAAATCATAGTCAGTAAAAAGAGTCAGTCTTCTTTTACTTAAGCCGGCATTGTGCCTTTTGTATTTAATTCCGATGCAATTTCTGTGTTTCATCGTCAATACGAAGGTCAGAGGGATACAGTAAACCTGAGGTGAAGCATCGGTATCTGTAACTAGCGTCACAGGAATGGTTCAAAACATAGACAGTAAGAAGAGTCAGTCTTCTTGTACTTAAGTGGGCATTGTGCCTTTTTTATGTAATTCCGATGCAATTTCTGTGTTTCATCGTTAATAAGAAGGTGGGAGGAATACAGTAAACCGGAGGTGAAGCATCGGAATCTGTAACTGGTGTCACAGGAATATTTCAAAACATTGACAGTAGGAAGAGTCAGTCTTCTTGTACTTAAGTCGGCATTGTGCCTTTTCTATTTAATTCCGATGCAATTTCTGTGTTTCGTCGCCAATAAGAAGGTGCAAAGGATACAGTAACCCTGACGTGAAGCATCGGGATCTACAACTAGTGTCATAGGAATGGATCATTACATAGCCAGTAAAAAGAGTCAGTCTTCTTGTACTTAAGTTGGCATTATGCCTTTTGTGTTTAATTCCGATGCAATTTTTGTGTTTCATCGTCAATATGAAGGTCCAAGGGATGCAGTAAACCTGAAGTGAAGCATCGGAATCTATAACTAGTGTCACAGGAATGGTTCAAAGCATAGACGGTAAGAAGAGTCAGTCTTCTTGTACTTAAGTCGGCATTGTGCCCTTTTCAATTTAATTCCGATGCAATTACTGTGTTTCATCGTCAATAAAAAGGTCAGAGGGATACAGTAAACCTGAAGTGATGTATCGGAATCTCTAACTAGTGTCACAGGAATGGTTCAACACATAGTCAGTAAGAAGAGTCAGTCTTCTGGTACTTAAGTCGGCATTGTGCATTTTGTATTTAATTCCGATGCAATTACTGTGTTTCATCGTCAATAAGAAGGTCCAAGGGATACAGTAAACGTGAAGTGAAGCATCGGAATCTGTAACTAGCGTCACAGGAATGGTTCAAACCATAGACACTAAGAAGAGTCAGTCTGCTTGTACTTAAGACGGCATTGCGCCTTTTCTATTTAATTCCGTTGCGATTTCTGTGTTTCATCGTCAATAACAAGGTCAGAGCGATACAGTGAACCTGAGGTGAAGCATCGGAATCTATAACTAGTGTCACAGGAATGGTTCAAAACATAGACAGTAGGAAGAGTCAGTCTTCTTGTACTTAAGTCGGCATTGCCTCTTGTCTATTTAATTCCGATGCAATTTCTGTGTTTCGTCGCCAATAAGAAGTTCCAAAGGATACAGTAAACCTGAAGTGAAGCATCGGAATCTATAACTAATGTCACAGGATTCGTTCAAAGCATAGACAGTAGGAAGGGTCAGTCTTGTGGTACTTAAGTTGGCATTGTGCCTTTTTTATTTAGTTCCGATGAAATTTCTGTGTTTCATCGTCAATACGAATGTCCTAGGGGTACAATAAACCTGAAGTGAAGCATCGGGATCTATAACTAGTGTCATAGGAATGGATCACTACATAGCCAGTAAGAAGAGTCAGTCTTCTTGTACTTAAGCCGGCATTATGCCTTTTGTATTTAATTCCGATGCAATTTATATGTTTCATCGTCAATATGAAGGTCCGAGGGATGCAGTAAACCTAAAGTGAAGCATCCGAATCTATAACTAGTGTCACAGGAATGGTTCAAAGCATAGACAGTAAGAAGAGTCAGTCTTCTTGTACTTAAGTCGGCATTGTGCCTTTTGTATTTAATTCCGATGCAATATCTGTGTTTCATCGTTAATAAAAAGGTCAGAGGGATACAGTAATTCTGAAGTGAAGCATCGGAATATACAACTAGTCACACAGGAATGGTTCAAATCATAGTCAGTAAAAAGTGTCAGTCTTGTTGTACTTAAGCCGGCATTGTGTCATTTCTATTTAATTCCGATGCAATTTCTGTGTTTCATCGTCAATAAGAAGGTGAGAGGGATACAGTAAACCTGAGTTGAAGCATCGGTATCTGTAACTAGCGTCACAGGAATGGTTCAAAACATAGACAGTAAGAAGAGTCTGTCTTCTTGTACTTAAGTGGGCATTGTGCCTTTTCTATTTAATTCCGATGCAATTTCTGTGTTTCATCGTTAATAAGAAGGTGAGAGGGATACAGTAAACCGGAAGTGAGGCATCGGAATCTATAACTGGTGTCACAGGAATGGTTCAAATCATTGACAGTAGGAAGAGTCAGTCTTCTTGTACTTAAGTCGGCATTGTGCCTTTTCTATTTAATTCCGATGCAATTTCTGTGATTCGTAGCCAATAAGAAGGTGCAAAGGATACAGTAACCCTGACGTGAAGCATCGGGATCTATAACCAGTGTCATAGGAATGGATCATTACATAGCCAGTAAGAAGAGTCAGTCTTCTTGTACTTAAGTCGGCATTATGCCTTTTGTATTTAATTCCGATGCAATTTATATGTTTCATCGTCAATATGAAGGTCCAAGGGATGCAGTAAACCTAAAGTGAAGCATCGGAATCTACAACTAGTGTCACAGGAATGGTTCAAAACATAGTCAGTAAGAAGAGTCCGTCTTCTTGTACTTAAGTCGGTATTGTGCCTTTTGTATTTAATTCCGATGCAATTTCTGTGTTTCATCGTCAATAAGGTCAGAGGGATACAGTAAACCTGAAGTGAAGCATCGGAATCTATAACTAGTGTCACAGGAATCGTTCAAAACGTAGACAGTAGGAAGAGTCAGTCTTCTTGTACAGAAGTCGGCATTGTGCCTTCTGTATTTAATTCCGATGCAACTTCTGTGTTTGATCGTCAATAAGAAGGTCCAAGGGATACAGTAACCCTGAAGTGAAGCATCGGAATCTGTAACTAGCGTCACAGGAATGGTTCAAACCATAGACACTAAGAAGAGTCAGTCTGCTTGTACTTAAGACGGCATTGCGCCTTTTCTATTTAATTCCGATGCGATTTCTGTGTTTCATCGTCAATAAGAAGGTCAGAGCGATACAGTGAACCTGAGGTGAAGCCCGGAATCTATAACTAGTGTCACAGGAATGGATCAAGATATAGTCAGTAAGAAGAGTCAGTCTTCTTGTACTTAAGTCGGCATTGTGCCTTTTCTATTTAATTCTGATGCAATTTCTGTGTTTCATCGTCAATAAGAAGGTCAGAGGGATACAGTAAACCAGAGGTGAAGCATCGGAATCTATAACTGGTGTCACAGGAATGGTTCAAAACGTAGACAGTAGGAAGAGTCAGCCTCCTTGTACTTAAGTCGGCATTGTGCCTTTTCTATTTAATTCCGATGCAATTTCTGTGTTTCGTCGCCAATAAGATGGTGCAAAGGATACAGTAAACCTGAAGTGAAGCATCGGGATCTATAACTAGTGTCACAGGAATGGTTCAATACATAGCCAGTAAGAAGATTCAGTCTTCTTGTACTTAAGTCGGCATTGTGCCTTTTGTATTTAATTCCGATGCAATTTATGTGTTTCATCGTCAATATGAAGGACCAAGGGATGCAGTAAACCTGAAGTGAAGCATCGGAATCAATAACTACTGTCACAGGAATGGTTCAAATCATAGACAGTAGGAAGAGTCAGTCTTCTTGTACTTATGTCGGCATTGTGCCTTTTCTATTTAATTCCGATGCAATTTCTGTGTTTCATCGTCAATAAGAAGGTCAGAGGGATACAGTGAACCTGAGGTGAAGCATCGGAATCAATAACTAGTGTCACAGGAATGGTTCAAATCATAGCCAGTAGGAAGAGTCAGTCTTCTTGTACTTAAGTCGGCATTGTGCCTTTTCAATTTAATTCCGATGCAATTTCTGTGTTTCGTCGCCAATAAGAAGTTCCAAAGGATACAGTAAACCTGATGTGAAACATCGGAATCTATAACTAATGTCACAGGATTCGTTCAAAACATAGACAGTAGGAAGAGTCAGTCTTGTGGTACTTAAGTCGTCATTGTGTCCTTTTGTATTTAGTTCCGATGCAATTTCTGTGTTTCATCGTCAATAAGAAGGTCCTAGGGATACAGTAAACCTGAAGTGAAACATCGGAATCTATTACTAGTGTCACAGGAATGGTTCAAAACATACTCAGTAAGAAGAGTCAGTCTTGTTGTACTTAAGTCGGCATTGTGCCTTTTGTATTTAATTCCAATGCAATATCTGTGTTTCATCGTCAATAAGAAGGTCCAAGGGATACAGTAAACCTGAAGTGAAGCATCGGAATCTATAACTAGTGTCACAGGAATGGATCAAGTTATAGTCAGTAAGAAGAGTCAGTCTTCTTGTACTTAA